>NC_137058.1:4096585-4119085 GCF_032717465.1 Coenobita brevimanus
CGTCTAAGGTGGCGTTGGGGGAGAAAGTCTGAACAAAGAGATCTGCTTTATCGGTAGAAGAAATAGCTACAGAACCATCAGAGTAGAGAAGAGGAGGGAAGGATGATGAGGTAAATTTGTTAGAAAGGTTTTTGGCAAGGTGCCAGAATGAGCGGGAAGAATTCGAATTGGAGAGTTGAGAGCATTTAGTACAGATGACATTATTTTTAACACAGCGAAGAAAAGACTTAACATGAACTCGGGCAGAAACATAAAAAAAAAAAGTGATTCAGGGGTGGGTTGGCTCTGGTACCTTTTATAGGCCCTCTCCTTGTTGCGGACAGCATTACAACGAGCGTGATTAAACCACTTTCTTGCATTAGTCAAAGGATATGAGAAAGGAATGTATGCTTCCATGCCCCAGAGAGTGACCTCCGTAATGCACAATGCACACTCAGATGGCTCCCGGCAATGGAATCAATAATCATACCTGGGAAAATCAAAGAAGTGCTGCCTGAGGGCCTCCCAATCCGCAGCTGCAAAGTGCCACAGACGATGTTTCTTCGGAGGGTCCACAGGCCGTAGCAGAGCGATAAGACAGGTTATGATTGGAGGAGCCCAACGGAGAGAAAAGATTAACAGCGTAAGCAGAAGGATGAGTTGTAAGGAAGAGGTCATGTATGTTGGAGCTCTCTCCAAGGCGGTCAGGATAAGGGTAGGGTGCTGTACAAGCTGCCCTAGGTCATTAAGGATAGAAAAGATGTAGGCTTGTTCACCAGGTGGATCAGTGAAAGGAGAGGAGAGCCAAGATGGTGGTGAACATTGTAATCTTCTGGAATGGAGATTTTAGAGAAAGGAGAAATGGATAGGATGTGTTCCATCGTAGAAGTAAGACAGTCGAAGAATTTTTCATAGTCAGCAGAGTTAGGAGATAAGTAAACAGCGCAGATATATTTAGTCAAAGAATGACAGGAGAGCTGAAGCAAAAGAGTAGAGAATTCAGAAGAATCAAGTTCAGGAACACGAGAGCAAGATAGGTCATTTCTTACATATACACAACAGCCACCTTTGGCTTTGAAATGAGTATAGAGAAAGTAGGAGGATACAGAAAAGGGTTTGCTGTCAGTTGCCTCAGACAACTGAGTCTCTGTTAAGAAGAGAAGGTGGGGTTTAGAGGAGGACAAGTGGTGTTCAACAGAGAGAAAGTTAGAGGAAAGGCCGCGAATGTTGCAGAAATGAAGAAAAAGTGAGTCAAACAGTGGTACGGGGCACGTTGAGTCGTCACCGGGAGAGGGGCGGATGGTGGGGGCATTTATGGTTTCCCCTGGGGACTCCGAGGCATGGTTATTTTGCGCCATTTTTTTTTTTTTTTTTGAAAAAGGTAGTGTAGTGTGTACTTTGCATGTAGATTGATGTTGACAGTTAGAGAAAACTGTATTGGAGAGCATGCTGGCCTACTCTCTGTGTTACTGAAACACTGAAAAAGTTCAGCAAAGGGGGATGGTCAGGAACTAGTCCCGGGGGCTGATGAAGCCGGAACTCAACCTCTCCCTGTCTTCAGCTTTCCATCCACCTTGGGAGTACTGCCCTGCTCGACTGGTGCTACAGTCTACTCTTCTCTCTCTCTCTCCCTCTCTCTCTCTCTCTCTCTCTCTCTTGTATATATATATATATATATATATATATATATATCTATATATATATATATATATATATATATATATATATATATATATATATATATATATATATGTACGTATATTACAGTAAAAGTTATAGAAAGTACTTTCCTCCAATGACAAACTTTGATTTGTGGATTCAGATGTTAGAGGAAGTAATGTTTGCCAAAACTGTTTTTTCATAACAAGAAATATATGATCAAAACTGACGTAAACGCGTATATTTACATGCCTGGATCAGTCCTGTAAATATACAGTTAGCTAACAACAGTGGTGACTGCATATTTTTATGTCAGTCATTGTCGCTTTTTTTCTCCGTCTTCATTATCGGTTTCTAGAAAAAAAATATTCATCTATGTGATGTACTGAAGAGAGAGAGAGAGACTGTAAAGGTGCCTGCATATGTGTGTGTGTGTGTGTGTGTGTGTGTGTGTTAAATCGGCCTGGTCTCGGTCTCATGGCCACGTTGCCAAGTCCTCGACTTCGACTTTGGCCATATCCTCCAAAACTCGCTTTGTCCTGGGCCTCGGCTTCGAGGACAGATGAAATGTTATAAGGCCTCGTGTTGTTTCCGAGGCGAAATATACATGATGGCGCCAAGGCATAAAACACACACACACACACACACACACACACACACACACACACACACACGTCTTGGAAAAACAGTGACGGGATAGGGGTGCTCCAAGAAAGGGATAAAAGTGACCTGAGGTAGGGTTCGTGCTGAATGCTGACCGTTAAAGCCAACGGCTGTTATAATTATCTGTGTGTACAGTACTACCAGTTCATGTCATAAAAACACCGTATTAATCAGTACACATATGCATCACAGAGATGCTTTCAGTGACCATTAGGAAGAAGAACTGCTTGTCGGGAAATATATATATATTGTGGGAATGTAGTGAAGAGGATATGTCAGAGACTGGCAGTGAGGATAGGGTACGGTGGAGTAGGGAAAGATAATGGCAATGGGGGGGGTGAAAGTATGAGGATGAAGACAACGTAGAAGGGTACGTTGGTAGGTAATGTGATGAGGAACAGTAATAACTTATTAGAAAAATTTACTTTAGGAAAAACAAGTGATATGTGGCGATATTTCGTACTTCGGAATAAGTACTGTCCATTCCAACCGGAAATGTCTGTTGACCACACCCCATATATTACGTCATTCGTGTACAGGTGGCACTTGTTGTACGGCTGGCAGTGCCTTGGCTGCACTACCACCACTGGCAAACCAACAGCTGTTGTAATAACATCAAGTTTTTTTTTTTTTTCCGGTCGAATGCAAGATTACTGCCGCTGTATGCAGTCTTTAATTCTCCACGTAATGCTTTCCTAACGACAAGCGGCCATAATTTGTGATCCATTCAGCCGCCATTAATGACAAGTCTACATGCACTAGCAAGTTTTGCCGGGACTACCTGCGGAATGCCATCCTCCACGCTTTTAGGCCAATGGGGACTAATCACTGGCGTAATTTTTGGCGTCAATCTCCCTAAACACGCCCAGCTGACAGACACTGCGCTGGCATCAGTGTACGACTGTTCACCACATTTTTTCCCATAATACTGTATTTCACATGTTTTCTGTGGTATTTGGCTCCTATGAGGTTTTACAGAAACACCAATAATATCTACAGAAAAATTATGATATAACTCAGGACAAACCCACACCGGTCACTGCTTGGCCTATAATGGCGGGTATTTGACCTGAGTTATTATACAGACTGACACTCTTCCATGTCACCTTTTTTTATTTTTTTTTTTTTTTATTCTCATGGTCTGGTCGTGCCATTGACTGCAGCTTCCTGGTATGTAGATAAATGTTCTTATGTTCTGATACATCACACGAGGGGAGAGAGAGAGAGAGAGAGAGAGAGAGAGAGAGAGAGAGAGAGAGAGAGAGAGAGAGAGAGAGAGATGATGATGATGATGATGATGATAAACAGGGAAAAGGGAATAAGGGGGGTAGTGGTAACAGGATAATATTACCAATAGCTGGATGTATATTCAGCAGTAGCACTGATTTAACGCATAGGTGTGTAAGATTTAGAACAGAATCACAAGCCTGATGGCGTATAATCATTAATGGAAAATTAAATAAGAAACATAGACACTAGTCATTGTAAATATGTAAAACTCTTTTTTGAACATTGGTAAAAACAGTTAAAGCAGCAAAAATGACACTGTTTGCATATATACACACATACTGTACATAAATTCTCTCTCTCTCTCTCTCTCTCTCTCTCTCTCTCTCTCTAATTATGTTTTATATTTATTTTATATAATATATATGTATTATATATATTATATAATATATATATACGTGTCATTGATAAATTATACATGATATAGATAGATAGATAGATAGATATAGATAGATAGATAGATAGATATAGATAGATAGATAGATAGATATAGATAGATAGATAGATATACAGATAGACAGATAGATAGAGGTAGGTGCTATCTATAGATAGGTAGATACAGATATATATACTGTAGATAGATAGATAGATAGACAGAGAGATAGATAGATAGATAGATAGATTAGACACATGAATGGATATTATAAACAAGTGTGTAAGAAAATTAGGAAAGGAAGCTGATGAGTCAAAGGTACTGACGATAGACTGAGTTAGTTTCATATACTGTGTAGAGAACTGTATACCTGATGGAATGGTGGCAACTGTATGTGATGCACTTCTAAAACAACAAGTGTAAATTATAACGTGGAGCAACAATAGAGGGTGACTGTGTGATGACTGTGTACTAATAATTAAGTGGCCCTGGTTATAAATGTGCATGCCATTGATAAAGGTATCCTACATTTATGCTATATCTTTTATTGTTTACGAATCTTTCCTCATCTCATCTTGACGTGGGAATGAAGGGTCGTGATGATGATGACGAAGGCTATGATCAGCATCGCCGTCATTTGATTATCTCACTTAAAGGCCGTCTTTGGCTGCCTCCGCTCGATGTCAAAAGGCCAGAAATGAATCATAACTCGGGAACCGATGGCTCGATTGGAAGGGAAACTGTTTTATTCTTCATGTTAGAGCATTTTAACGACGCTTTATTCTAACAAGAATTGCGCTACGTTGCACCGTTTTTGCTGTTGCGGCAACAGACAAACCAACAGACAGAAGTCGGATCATTAAAATATGGATATTGATATATTAACAACCACAAAGCCTGTCTTGGGCCACTCTCCCTCGTGATCAACTCTCCAGCCTCCTATATTTCTCCCCTGGCTCTGTTTTCCCATTGACCTATTTTAACTGTGGATCTGTTTTCCAACGACCCATTTCAGCAATGATCTATTTTCCTCCAGGCACCTCTTTCCACCATATAATTTTCCCATGGACCTATTTTCCCCAAGGATCTAATTCCCTCATGGACCTATATTCTCCTGTGATGCCTGTTATATCCATGGCTCTGTTATCCCCATTGTCATATTATCCCCATAGATTACGTTCCTCATGAATTATGTTCTCCACGGACCACGTTCCCCGTGGATCATTTTTCCCATTTGGCTTATCTATTCTCCCATAGACGTAATCCATCCCTGGACGAATATTTCCTATAAACTTATTCTGCCAGAGACAAATTTCGCTTTCATGGGTAAACGCATGTTCCCCACATGGACATATAATCCCCCATGGACGTACTTCAGCCTTGGACCAGTTTTATCCACTTAGCCTATGTTCCCACTAAGGCTCATTTCCCAAGGTCTGTTGCACTACCAGTCTCTTCCCCATAGCAGTATTTTCTCACATGAACCTTTTCTCGCCAAGGAGCTATTATCCCCATGGACCTATTCCAAAATGCTCCTATTTTCTCCCTGCCAACCCATCCACCCTACAGCCAACCCACCCATGTAGTGTAGTTTGCCTAAAGAAGAAAAACAATATGGCTCAGCACGTTGCCCCCCGGAGAGAGAGAGAGAGAGAGAGAGAGAGAGAGAGAGAGAGAGAGAGAGAACATCGTTTATTGTATAGATGTTAATTGAACAGCTGTAGTATATCGATTTATACTCTTAATTAATTGACCTAAAATGGTCCTGAGCAAAGCAGAATCCTGCACAAATCGAGTGCAAGTATATATAATCTCTATTGTACGATGTCTGTTTGTGATATATCATGTCTTTCCTCTGCCAAGTAGACTTACGTTAAAAAATGAATATAAAGCTCGTTTCTGTACCTGACTTGTTCTTAAACCGGCACTGCACAAAACCATAAATGGATAATTTCTCTGCAAGATCCGAAAAGAGGAACAAGGAACGTCCATGTAGGATGCGCTGGTCGGAAGACAGGGACGACTGTCCTTTGCTAAAGCAGAAAAACATCAAAATGTGATGAGACGCAGGAAGGAAATAAAACTACAGATAGGTCAGCTCTCGTGTATGGAATAAATTATGATTCATGCTTGCAAAACCCGGCCTCCTTAGAATGTCGGGGAGGGCTGGATGGAGTAGGGTTTAAGTGGGAGGGGGAGGAAACAGAGGGAGAACAATTAAATAATTAAAAAAAACAAAAAAGCTAATACGTGGTGTGCAGATGTACACTAAATACTGTAGTAATAATGTGCATGTTTGTATTGAGAAGCACGTTTAAGAACTATAAAGATGAACTGCTTCACGACCATGATTAACTTTAATGGAGGGAATTGGTGGGGAATCGGACACCATTAAAAGATCCAGCTCTTATTACACATCTTAGTTACTGACGTTTATTACGGACAGTGATATATTAAGGTATATTTTTTTAAGCAAACATATAATGTATATTACAACTATAAAAACGATATCAGATGGAAAACTGACCACGACCAGGATGCATGCGACATATTTGGAAGTTCACCAACAAAGATGGCGACGACGACGATATAATCATCATCATCATCATCATCATCATCATCATCATCATACAACCCTACATTGCCCCATGGGGAGCGTAGGAGCCCGGGGCTAGGCAAGTTGGTCCTGACATTTAAGGTGAGAGTGACTAGCCTCATCCCTGAGTGGCATTACGTAAGCAATAAACCCCAACCATCCCTTGGATATAAACCTTCACCGACTCAATCCCATTAGAGCGCCGTACTTACTAAACCACCAGGCGCCAAAATTTGGTTATAATGGTTACCACTCAGCATAGTAAATGGTTTCCTGGTGTACAGGAAGCAATTTGGCTTGTCACTTAGTGTAGAGTCACCCACAGGCAGAAGGAAGAGGAAAGAATGAAGGAAAGACAGATGAGGGAGTGTAAAGTCACCCGTAGGCAGAAGGACGAGGAAAGAATGAAGGAAAAAAAGACAGAAGAGGATGGAAGGAAGGAAGGATGCAGGAGAGGAAAGGGCAGACACCCGAGAGCAGCACTATATTGAGTGAATGGATGGCGAGCGCCCCCGTCTACCACATAATAACAACAACAACAACAATAATAATAATAATAATAATAATAATAATAATAATCTATCTACTTTTTGCCAGACGCCTTAGTCCCGTAAGGGGTGGCCATAAACAAATCGCCTCCATGTCGCCCTGACCTCAGCCATTTCACTGCCCTGCTCCCAGCTCTCACCCCCCTCTCTCATATACCTCTCCACTCCATGCCTCTCCCCTCCATCCCTCTCCCCTCCTCCCCCTCCCCTCTCTTCGTCAGTCTCTCACTATCCATCCTCTCCACATGGCCAAACCACCTCAGTGTGTTTCTCCTAACGTTTCCTATCACATCCACATCCACACCACAACGCTTCTTCACTTCCTCATTTGTCAGTCTGTCTCCATGTAACTCCACATGCTCATCTCAAATAACTCATTTTCACTGCTCTCACTCTTGACTTCTGTCCCTCCAACAAGATCCAAGGTTCACTTCCATATGTTAGAGTTCGTATCACAGTACTGCCATGCAGTAACTTTTTCACTTCCATGCTCACTTCCCTGTTTCTTATCACTGCATTTCAAAGAACCAGCAGCCTTTCTTCCTTGTTGTACCCTTTCAAGCACTTCATCCTCTAAGCTTCCATTCTTACTCATCACACTACCCAAGTACTTAAACACACTCACATTTTCCATTTCCTCCTCATCCAACCTCACTGTACATTCAGTGACTTCATTTCACTCGAAGACCATAACTTTGCTCCTCTCTACATTCGCCTTTGGATTACGTTTCTTACACACTCTCCCAAACTCATTAACAAAGCCGTGCAGCTTCCCTTCGTCTTCACATAACAACACAGTATCATCTGCAAATAACAGTACCGGGAGTTTCCACACACTGCCCTCTCTCATTAGGTCCACTCCAACATCCATTGCCCTACCTTGTATCTCTTTTATAACCCTATCCATATAAAGACTAAACAACCAAGAAGACATGACACATCTCTGTTTCAATCCAACCTTCAGACAGAAAAATGAACTCATTTCACTGTCCACACGCACTGCAGCCTTACTTCCGTATTCTTAAACTTTTCCTTCCCTTTCAGATGCATGGGAAGGTCATCCTTCGCTGAAATGATATTGTTTAAAAAAAAATCCTTCTCTTTTTGAGCTGCTCGAAGGGCAAGGTCTTCCTTTCGAGCAGCTGAAATTATTTGAACATGACAGAATCATTTGACCCGTCTCTCCAAAAATCCCTTTGCAATGTTTGTGCGTTCTTTTGTAGAGTATGTCTCAAATATATCTAAAATATCAATGAAAAGTACGGTAAAATTGTACTAATACGATTTACAACGATACACTGATTTTTAAAGTGCTTTTTGTATCTCTTTAAAAGTGTTACCCATGTCGCCTGAGATGTTTTGCCAGACGTAAACAGAGCAGACGACACTCTGCCTCCGATATTCGTCCAGTCTTACATGATCTTACACTGACAAATCTTATACATTATGGCCACAGTCACACAAGTTTTTATTTTTTTAAAGAAATATTTTGCTTGTTAATTTGCCCGGAAAAGGAAAATCTGCCATCGTCACACGAGTGGTTCGGCTCATGTCTTCCAGTTGGAAAAAACAAGTGAGCGCCACCATGCGAGGACATGAGACGGACGTTAACAAGTGATTCTTACATTTACTAATAACAACATTAAAGACAATAATAGTCCTCGAATATAATTTATCATCAAAATATTTTCTTGAGGTGTGAACACCGCTGCGTTTTAGAATGGCACTTATGGCTGAATACAAACCAACAGTATGGATGTGGTGGCGACCTTCCACATCTCAAATGTGTTGTGCTTTCATTATCCAGCACGAGATATGCGTGTTTTGAAGCATTTGCTTACAAGTGTAACGCTCCACCATACCAAATATCAGCAGGAAGAGTCGTTTCAACTTAACAGGGCTCCAACCTGAACATTTTCCCTTCCTTTACAAGGGAATCTTCTTGGATACCGATGGAAATCAAAACTCCATCGACGGGAAGGGGAAAGCTTAGAGAGAAGATTACTTTTAAAATTATGGCTGTTAGCACCCTCATACATACTCCTCACGGCATTCAGCAACTTCCTACACCATCCTTAATACTTTCCACAATCCTTGTCTATCCACCCTGTTATAGCCTATGCTTTTTCCAAATCCATGAAGGCCGCATACAACTTCTTCCCCTTCTCCAGAAACATTTCCACTAAAGACCTAAGAATAATTATCAGATCTACACAACCTCTTCCCCTCCTAAAACCTCCCTGTTCTTTTCCAACTAATTCCTCTGTTATTTCCCTAACTCTGTCAATAAGTATCCTGCCGTATACTTTTCCTAATAAGAAGTCAAATGCCTCTTTGATTACCACACACTTCTTTTTCCCCTTTTCCTTTGTACAGAGGAATAATTATACCTGACTTCCAAATCTCCGGTACTTTTCTTTCCTCCCAGGCCAATCTACACATCTTCCACATCCATTCTTACACACTCTCTCCCTCATGCTTCAGCATTTCACTACACACTCCATCATTTCCTGGGGCTTTCCCCATTTTGACTTTCATTGCTTCCACAACCTCCATCCTACTGATTTCTTCCTCTCTACTCACACCATCCCTTTTCCCAGCCATTCCACAGCCACTTATACTCGCATTACTTTCATTCTCCATGTTCAACAATTCCTTAAAGTGTTCTCTTCATCTGCTTACTTTTTCTCCCTCTCCACTAGTAATCTGCCATTATTATCTTTCACTCCCTGACAAACTTCTTTAACACCCTGTCTATCTCTACCTCTTTCCAGAACATTTTTTTTACATTCCCTCCATAATACCCTCAAATTCCTTTCATATTCCTCATCCACTCTCTTCTTATTCTCTCTTACTAGTCTTCTCACCTCTCTCTCTTCCTCTCTACATATAACTCTCTCTTCCATCTCTCAACTTCCTCCACATCCCTGTTTCTCATCCACTCACTTTATGCCTCCTTCTTTTGTGCCACAGCTTGTCTCACCTCTTCATTCCACCATGCTGTTCCCTACACCCCCGTTCGTCTTCTCTTCACCTCACGCACCAGCTCACATGCAGCAAGATTTCTTTTGTCAATGTCTTGCTCACTCCTTCCACGTCCCCCATCTACTCCAAATCATATTATTTTACCCAACTGCTCCTCCACAAAACAAAAAAGGAAAATAATAATGAAAATAATAATAATAATAATAATAATAATAATAATAGGATGAAGAAGAAAAGAAAAGGGAGATTAAGTTCAAGACGTCATCAATGATGTTCCAGTGCAAGACTAGACATCAAGGTTATTTACCCTTACAGGACTCGATCCAAAAACATTATGAAACGATTGAATATAATTAAGATGTCCAGCTGCCCAGACTCGGAATAATGATGTCAATTAGTACAATATTATCCAGGGTGTATTTCCTGCATAACGCTGTTTTTATGTTTTGCATTACGCGTGTCACTGTACACCTACTATGTGCCATTACTGATGGGATTGGTTTACTGACTTCAGTATATGCAAAAAGCAGTGAGGATTATGATCTGATGATTCATTTGCAGAGAGAGAGAGAGAGAGAGAGAGAGAGAGAGAGAAGGGAGGGGAGGGAGGGAGAGTTGATTAGTTATTAAAAATCGTTCCTTACTTGGTTATTCGTTTATAAACATACTCTACGTATTCAGACCAAGTATGATTAATGAATTCCGTTTTTCAGCAAAAGGTTTTTCAGCCGTCAAGATATTGGTTCAATAATGCTTTTTCCTACGCATCTTAATCACACACACACACACACACACACACACACACACACACACACACACACACACACACACACACAAAGAAAAGCTATTAACAAAAGTAACGGACTAACAGTGCATAGGGAGCTAGGTGGAGGGACTGATAGGCTGTACAGGCCAGTGAGTGGAAATGGAACTCACTGAAGCTAATGGAATCACTATTGTGGCTGGACCAAATACCAAAGGCTGGATGTGGTGTAATACAACGTGTGTGACAAATGAAATGGTAAAGGTGGTGACGTGTTTAGGATACTGTAATGGTATTTTCTTACTGTACTTAACCTTTTTCAGCTGAGTATTTATCACAGATCTAGAAGCCCAGAGCGTTCTTGGTTGCTGGGTTTGTATGATTAAGACCCAGGTTGAATGATCGTTGTATTGGCTCCTTGTGTTTCCTTAGAAGCTGTGTCATTAATAAGAATGACCATTGTGTGTGTGTGTGTGTGTGTGTGTGTGTGTGTGTGTGTTTATGCTTCAGAACGAGCATATAATATTCTATTTGATATTTTCACCTACATTAACCTATGCATTTTCTCAAAAATTAGTTACTTTATGTTAAAAAATCATTCCAGGAGTTTGAAATATTTCACTTTATTGACAGTCGTTAGTGGCTAAATGTCATATGTTTACTTATGCTTGAGTAAACAGCGAATAAATAGCTAAATTTGGTGTCTTTTAACCGTAAAATGAATAAAACTTGTATAACACTTATAAGTGTCAAGTAATTTATGTATTATACAAATTTTGTCATCATCATCATCATCATCATCACGATCATCATCATCATCACCATCCATGGCCCTTTTTCTCAATAATGGATAGCAAAAGGAAGGATTCAGAGAGAGAAAAAAAAAATCCGATGGAAGAAGAAACTAAAGTTCTGCCCATCAGAATGGCCCCACACTCATTCACTTACAACTCAAATCCCCGGAATCCTGACTGCAGCTCACAGACCTACATACACATCCATACTTACCTCTTTTACTGCCATCTATCACCTAGGGTCAGTCCGACGACCGTCAGTTCAGTGGGACAGAACAGGGCTGCCATACCATACCATACAATCCGTACAAAATTCTTCCAGCCAAGTTGATTCCCTGTCAGTTCCATGGCCACTGGTTCTCAAACTGGGAGCCACAGCCAAAAAGGGGCCATGGCTGGATTTTAGGGGGGCCATGGCGAGCTAGTGTAAGCAGCAAGTCAGAGTGTGTGTGTGAAATCGCACATGGAGTCCTCTTGCCATTTATGTTAATCTGGTTTCTCCACCCTTCTACACAGCCGAAACCGGTTGGATGTGGACCCAGATATAAGATATGCGTTATCAGTGACAACCTCGAATCGTCGACAGACTGAAAACAGTGTCATCCAGCCCATTCGTAATGAACAATATATGCATTCTGATTGACAGAAGTAAGCATTAAAATAGGTGGAGAGCACCAAAGTTTATTATTTTTTTCATAATTTTGTGAATTGCTTGGGAAAAAACTGAAGGATGGCCATAAGGATGTTAAGTTCCCCACAGGTGGGGAATGAAGTGGCCAAGTTTGAGAAACATTGTCCTAGACTCATCGCTCTCCATACTTCATTTTCACACAATCATCCACGGTACTTATCGAACTCATTCTTGGCCTACCATGATTACTCGTACCTGAAAACCCACTCATGTATACCACTTCCACCACTTTATTCACAGCCATTGTCTCCACATGACCATACCCTCTAAGCACACAGCTTCGAGTCTGGTGTACACAGGCTTCCTTATTCCCCGTCTTTCACAAATCACATTATTCTTTATCCTTTCAATTCTCAGTAGCCCACACACATTCTTTAACCCGAGTTCGTCTATTCTTATTCTCGTTATTTCATTTACATGCCATTCTACTTTCCACTTGATTTGTACATTTACTCCGTCTTCTGTCACTGCAACTATACCCAATCTGTTGAGCTGTGCACCTCAGATCTTAGCGACGAGTAGGGTGTGTTTCATTTGCCAGATGATCGACATTATTAATCTTTAAAGAATTTCATCTTGTGCAAATGGGAATAAACTACCCTGTATTTCATCAAAAACACAAAGGATATATTTAATCTGTTCTTCTGTTAAACAAGGTAACTATTTAAATGCCTTATTTACTGTAAATAAGCAGAGTACTTGCCGAGACGAATCAATGCTCATATGTATGTCGATGGCAACACTCTAATGGCCGGCGCGGGAAGCAATGAATGTGACTCCCCTTTCTCTCTCTCCCTCTCTCTGCTATTGTTATTTTTTCTTGTTTATTGCCTTTTTAAAAGGCATGTTCATAAGCTCCTCGTTGTCCCGCACTGTGTTTACTATCATCCTGATTATTACTGCTAATGATTAAAAATACCCCGCCGCCTTAGTCGAACTGTCACTGGAACTAATGATCTATTCACACACCATCTTCATCATCTACTTCGATGTGTTGGTATACTTCCTTCTATATAATATTGTTTTAATCACCCTTGATCAACCTACTACATGTAGAATGTTCTTGTTATAATGAACTTATCTATAAAAGAGAGGATTCACTTGTGCCAAGTGTTAGGCTGCAGGTTTGGCGTGAGTATGGAGTTTTCCCGCCAACTCTGTTTCATCTCTTCTTGGAATCCAATACTTATAATCTCTGCTGACCATTACAACTTTGCCATTCATGATATAAATTGAAGTGATAGTTCATGTTTGTTCTTATGATGAAGAAAATCCAGCAGACTACCTTTTCTTTTATCAAGCTAACATACATACTGAGTCAATTCTATTGTTGCACAAACGTTTTCGAACAAGGGATAGCCACTCATTTCGCTTAGATCAGTGTAGCGTTATATCAGCCCTTGCAGTTTAGACATTCATTAATACATGAATAATGCAAACTGACATTCTTGACACAATGGCAATTGACAGAGTATTTTGAAAACACCTTGGAGAGTGTTGCCATCGACATGGATGTGAGCATTTATTCGTCACGGCAAGTACTCTTTACTTATTTACGGTAAGTAAGGTATTTACTCCGTTAGGTTGTTTAACAGAAGACCTGATTAAATATATTATTTGTGTTTTGGATGAACGACTGAATATTTTATTGCCAAGAGCATAAGATGAAAATATTTAATGATAGATATTATCGATCATCTGGAGTCGGTTGTGATGACATCATCGGCGGCCAATCAGCAGCCGCAAATCAAACACACCCCACTCGTCGCCAGAACATCAGGTGCACACCTCAATTTTTTTTTTTTTTTTTTTTTTTAGTGACTTAAACCATCTCACCAATTCAAGTGTCTCTCCATTCGTCATGCTGGAATCATTGTCTCTCTCAACAATCATCACATCACCCTTTTCTGCATTTTCTTCGAGGCGCGATGCCGATATACCTCTGCACCAATCTACCAAGCTCCTATCCACTACTTCAAAGCAGCACTGGATCATCGGCATACACAGATTTGAGAAACGCTGCCCTTCCACATTCATTACAATCCACATCCCATAATGACTCGAATTTTTACCTCTTATAACCCCAGCCATATACATTATATACTGAACAGCCACGGGAATGTTACACAACCTTGTCTTACTCCAGCACTGAGCTTATTCCACTCATATAGACGCCTGCCTTCCTTTATGCAAGATTCGCTGCCATGATAAAAAAAACTATTTATTTTTTTTCATGAGGCCTAAATTTCATAGTAAGCACTTCTCGCAGAGAAGGTAGTATACAAATTGTCAATAATTTTGTGGGCTTTGCTTCTATCGACATTTTCTCATACTTCCACTGGTGTCCAAGGAAAATAGTATTTTTCCCCAGAATTCTGAGACTTTAGAACTCAGAAAAAATGGCCGCCCTTGAGAGTACCCCCCTAGTAAAGTGTAGTCAGGCTTATGAGCCCGAACGAGTACTCAAATATTGAGTCCACAATAACCGTGAAAACAGACTTGCAGTCAAATCAGCTATATTAAGGTAAGATTATTTCAGGACAAAAGGAGGGACTGGTATTAGAGGATAACATGACAGTGGGAGTGTCAGGTGCAATATCAGCGGTGGAATGTGAAGGTGAGTGTGCATGTGAAGAGAGTATAGGTTACTAGCGAAGTGGGTGTCAAGCTTAGGTGTACAAGGCGGTGGGTCCTGGAAGGTGACATCCCCCCCCCCCCACCCACCAGGACTAGGATTTTTTTTTTTTTTTTTTTTAGAGAAAAAGTCTGATTTTTGAAGGCAGATCCTTCTGTTGATGTACTGATTCACGCATCGTTAACGGAAATTATGGTTAAAATTATTTGAGTCCTTGCAGGCAAAAATAGAGGTATTTTTCTTAATACGTAAGAGTAAACGTATTTAACTGCATTTTGTTTATCCCGATACATGTTTCATACTCAGTATCAGTTTTCAAGTAAATAGAAATCAGGACATGATATTTTAAACATTTAAATTACACTTAAATTATGTTTTGTAGTGACTCATATTTGTCAGCGATGCTTAATTAGTACTACATATTAAGTTTTTCCAAGATCTGGATTTCTGTACCGTTGTCAAATAAACTTGTGATTTCTCAGTCATCAATATATTCAATGGTACGTTAGTCTTAACATTTATGTTATTCATACATGTGGACAAATGTACTACTCATTCGGAGCAGCAACTATCAGGATTTTCAGACTCCGTCCTGCTAGTAATATTCCTTCCCCCTGCGCATAGGGTGTCAGGTTATGTAATGTTAGCGATGGAATGTATCAGTGTGTATGGGTAGGTAAAGGGAGCAGAGGTTAATAGGGAAGTGGGAGTGTCAGGTGAAATAATATTAGCGATGGAATGTATTAGTGTGTATGGGTAGGTGAAGAGCGTAGAGGTTAATAGGGAGGTGGGAGTGTCAGGTGATGTGATACAGAAGAATGAGGTAACAGGTGTGGGGAAGTATATCCTGGACTTAACAGGTGTGGGGAAGTCTATCCTGGACGTAATCAGATAACTGAGGTTAATTGAAGGAAGTCAAAGATCCTATAGATTTCATACGTCAGGTCCAGGAGTATAATATTTACCCCAACATGGACTGCAGTTACATACTCGTATGCAGATATAGAATGGAAACAGGGTCTTAGATCGCACACTCTGGTGCCAATGAAACGTCGAAAACTCGGGTCCCTTAGTTATTGACGCAAAGCATCGTTCGGTATGCCTCTGCCAAGCCCTGTGCATAGACTCACCATACAACCTCCATGACCTTGCTGACCTATTCAGTTCATCATCCCTTCATACTGCATCACTGACAAAAGTTTGGTCGAAATTCGTTTAAGGGTCCAGGAGATATCGCGCCCACAAGGCTAAACTAAGTCGACCCCATTTGACCTTGACCTAGCTGGTCTAAGTAATTCATCATCTCCTCGTACTGCATCACTGACAAAAGTTTGGTGGAAATCCGCCGATAGTTTCAGGAAATATCGCGCCAACAATAGTGTTACAAACGCACAGACCCACGCCTGCACCCACGCCCGCACTCACACACAGACCAATCACTTATTGCCTCCTCGACCATAGGTGGCCGGAGGCATAAAAATTAAATTCCAGTTCGTGACAAGTAACTTAAGGCGATATTCCAACATCCAGTAGTAATATAATATACTGATATAAGATTTTTGTGTCCTGCTGGCGAGGATTTTCGTAAAAAAGACTGCAATAATTCCTTCCAATCTGTACGTTCAGAAACCTCCCTCTAACAATTCGTATCCTCAAAAAAACTTATTTCATCAAAATGACAGACAAAAATTACGATATATTACAAAACTGCAGCATTTAATGACTTAGCCGGTGTGCCATTTTTTTTTTTTTTTTTTATGCGAGGAAGAAGGAACCAAAGGCCATGGCCCGCAGTAACAGTTCCTTCCAAGAGAAAAACAAAATACAATAGAGAGCCAAATTCAAGATCCGATCATTTTGAGATGCCTGGACACACTGCGTTTGAAAGACTGGAGATCATAGGCAGCAGGAAATACAGACAGAGGGAGACAGTTCCAGAGCTGACCTGTTGCATAAATGAAAGACTGGGAGTAACGGTTAACTCTTGCATTAGAGAGTTGGACAGAAAAGGGATGAGAGTTTGCTGCCAGACGGGTGCAACGCGCCCGTCGTAGAGGTGGAGGAATGCAAGCAGACAGTTCAGAGGAGCAGTGACCATTAAAGTAGCGATAGAAAAGAGATAAAGATGCAACAGTGCGGCGAAGAGACAGAGGTTGAAGGGAGTCAGTAAGAGGAGGAGAGTTAATGAGACGAAAAGCCTTTGACTCCACCCTATTGAGAAGAGCTGTATGTGGGGAGCCTCCCCACACATGAGAGTTGTACTCCACACAGGGGCGGATAAAACCTCTGTATAGAGTCAACAATTGTGCAGGGGTAAAGAAAGAGCGGAGTCGGCTTAGCACACCCAATCTCTTGGAAGCAGATTTTACAAGAGATGTAATATGATCTTTCCAAGATAAGTCCTGAGTAAATGAAACCCCAAGCATGTTCAAGGATGATGCACGATTAAGCTGAATATTATTAAACATTAATGGGTATACCTGTGGAAGATTTTGTCGGGTTGATAGGTGTAAGAACTGAGTCTTAGATGCATTAAAGACAACCATATTATTTTTACCCCAGTCAGCGATACGAGCCAAGTCAGACATTAGGTGTGCCATAGCCTCATCCCTTGTTTCTTGAAGTAACTGTTGAGATGGGCATTGCGGGAACCGAATGGAAAGGTGAAGGGTGGAGTCATCAGCGTATGAGTGGATAGGGTTAGATGTACAGCTTAGAAGATCATTGATGAATAAAAGGAAGAGAGTTGGTGATAGGACAGAGCCCTGAGGAACACCACTGTTGATAGATCTAGGAGAAGAACGATGGCCGTCTACAACAGCGGCTATAGAACGACCAGAAAGGAAGCTAGCGATGAAGGCACAGATAGAAGGATAGAAACTGTAGGAGGGCAGTTTGGAAATTAAAGATTTATGCCAGACTCGATCGAAAGCCTTTGAGATGTCAAGTGCAATGGCAAAGCTTTCGCCAAAGTCCCGAAAGGAGGATGACCAGGAGTCTGAAAGGTAGGTGAGAAGATCGCCAGTGGAGCGTCCCTGACGGAACCCATACTGACGATCGGAAAGAAGGTTGTGATAGGAAAGATGCCTTAAAATTTTTCTATTAAGAATTGACTCGAAAATTTTTGAAATACAGGACGTTAAAGCAATTGGACGATAGTTGAAGGGTTGGGAGTGGTCACCCTTCTTTGGGACTGGCTGAATGAGAGCAAACTTCCAGCAAGAAGGAAAGGTACAAGTTGACAGACAAAGGCGAAAGAGTTTGCCTAGGCAGGGTGTAAGCACAGAAGCACAGTTCTTGAGAACAACAGGAGGGACCCCATCAGGCCCATATGCCTTGTTAGTACTGAGGCCAGTGATGGCAGAAAATACATCAACTGAAGAAATTTTAATGTCAGCCATGAGGAAGTCAGAGGGGAGAAGTGATGGAGGAACAGCACCGGAATCGTCTAAGGTGGAATTGGAGGAGAAAGTCTGTGCGAAGAGATCTGCTTTATCAGTAGAAGAAATAGCTACAGAACCATCAGAGTAGAAAAGAGGAGGGAAGGATGATGAGGTAAAGTTGTTAGAAAGATTTTTGGCAAGGTGCCAGAAGGAGCGGGAAGAATTCGAGTTGGAGAGTTGAGAGCATTTAGTATGGATGAAATTATTTTTAGTAGAGCGAAGAACAGACTTAGCACGATTCCGGGCAGAAACGTAAAGATGATGTGATTCAGGGGTGGGTTGGCTCCGGTACCTTTTGTAGGCCCTCTCCTTGTTGCGGACAGCATTAGAACAAGCGTGATTAAACCAAGGCTTTCTTGCGTTAGTCAAAGGATATGAGAAAGGAATGTATGCTTCCATGCCCGAGAGAATAACCTCTGTAATGCGCGAGGCACACTCAGATGGCTCCCGGCCATGGTAGCAATAATCATTCCAGGGAAAATCAAAGAAGTACTGCCTGAGGGTCTCCCAGTTCGCGGCTCCAAAATGCCACAGACGACGTTTCCCTGGAGGGTCCACAGGCCGTACCGGAGTGATAGGACAGGTTAAGGTAATAAGGTTGTGATCGGAGGAGCCCAAAGGAGAGAAAAGATTAACAGAGTAAGCAGAAGGATTAGTTGTGAGGAAGAGGTCAAGAATGTTGGAGCTCTCTCCAAGGCGGTCAGGGATTCGGGTAGGGTGCTGTACAAGCTGCTCCAGGTCATTAAGGATAGAAAAGATGTAGGCTTGTTCACCAGGTGGATCCGTGAAAGGAGAGGAGAGCCAAAGGTGGTGGTGAACATTGAAATCTCCAAGAATGGAGATTTCAGAGAAAGGAGAAATGGACAGAATGTGTTCCATCGTAGAAGTAAGATAGTCAAAGAATTTTTGATAGTCAGTAGAATTAGGGGATAAGTAAACAGCACAGATATATTTAGTCAGAGAATGACAGGAAAGCCGAAGCCAGAGTGTGGAGAATTCAGAAGAATCAAGTTCAGGAACACGAGAGCAAGATAAGTCGTTGCGTATGTATACACAACAGCCACCTTTGGCTTTGAAATGAGTATAGAGAAAGTAGGAGGATACAGAAAAGGGTTTGCTGTCGGTTGCCTCAGACAGCTGAGTCTCCGTCAGAAAAAGAAGGTGAGGTTTAGAGGAGGAGAGGTGGTGCTCAACAGAGCGAAAGTTAGATGAAAGGCCGCGAATGTTGCAGAAATGAAGAAGAAGAGAGTCAGACAGTGGTTCCAGGCACCTCGAGTCGTCACCGGGAGAGGGGCAGATGGCGGGGGCATTTATGGTCCCCCCCCCCTGGGGACTCCGAGGCTTGATTAATAGACGCCATTTTTGTTGATTTTTGAAAAGGAAGTGTAGTGTCTACTGTGCATGTAGTTTGGTGAAGATAGTTAGAGAAATTTGTACTGGAGAGCATGCTGGCCTACTCTCTGTGTAATTGAGACACTGAAAAAGTTCAGCAAAGGGGGATGGTCAGGAACTAGTCCTGAGGGCTGATGAAACGGGAGCTCCAGCACTCCCTGTCATCAGCTTTCCATCCACCTCGGGAGTACTGCCCTGCTCGACTGGTGCTACAGTCTACTCCTCATGCCATGCGGGTACCTGCCGACTTGTCGTTGTGTGTGGGGAGGAGGGGAAGGGAGCTCAATCAACAATGCTTTCTGTCACAGGCTCAGTCTATAATGCCATAGCTAGAGGCAGGTTACTGCTGCTGTCACTTGGGTCTACGCAAAACACTCGTTCCTGAGTGAGCATAGAAGCCTGCGTGATGCCTTGTAGCTCACTTTAACCAATGATACATTTGATTTTACAACCTAGTTTGGAGGTCCAAAAATTTTGCTGAAATTATTGTTCGTAGGAGAGAGAGAGAGAGAGAGAGAGAGAGAGAGAGAGAGAGAGAGAGAGAGAGAGACAGAGACAGAGACAGAGACTGGAAGGAGTTAAAATACCAGAAAATGTACAAAGGTTGCAAAATATGTCAGAAAACTGAGGTTATTATCGACAGCAATGATTAATACCACACGACAGTATGAATAAAAAAGTATTTATTGAAGCTTAGGCTAACCCTGAAGAATTATTTCATTATGTAAAAACAAAGTATTAAAATGTATGGTCTTAATAAAGTGTTAAGACAGGAAATATATTAATTACCAAAGTGAGATACCAGTCCATCCAAAAATATCTAAACAGCCATGAGATGGACATAAAAAAAAAGAAAAAGTAAATGATGTATGTTTTATTCTTTGTAGAGTGGCAAACTGCAGAACGTTACCAGAAACATGGGTTGGAGGAGGGAGGAAATACAGGAGAGAGGAAGATTATGCTGGACACCTGGACACTAAACAGAGTGTGGCCAACACCAGAGAGAGAGAGAGAGAGAGAGTTTTATGAGAAAAGTTATATCACGTTCATATTACATTCTGAACTGATTAAAATGAGACGGAAGTCATCTGAGGATGAATTTTGCACAAACCTTGAACAAATATATGTACAGTACTTACTATTGTATTTATTTCTGGTACTTGCATTTCCTCAACAATGAATTACTGCTTAGGTTTATTAATGAATAAAAAATGCGCTTTTGTATCCCACTTGTGCTTAAACCTGCACTGCACATGAACATATCTTCATTTACAACTGAATAATCTCTGCTACAGATCCCACAAAACGGACAAATAGCGCCCATCAGGGGCTGCACTGGTCGGAACACAGGGACTTGATAAAAGGACTGTTCTTTCTTATAGCAGGACATCATGGAAATATGATGGGAGCCATGCAGGAAACAACACCACAGATAAGTCAGCTCTTGTATGTGGAATAAGGAATGATTCAGGCCAGTAAAAGCGACCCTTCCTACAGTGAAGGGGGAGGAGGGATGGGGTAGGGTTTTAGTGTGCATGGGGAAGGGGTGAAGGGGGAGGAGGGATGGGGTAGGGTTTTAGTGTGCATGGGGAAGGGATGAAGGGGGAGGAGGGATGGGGTAGGATTTTCTTGTGCATGGGGAAAGGGTGAAGAGGGAGGAGAGATGGGGTAGGACTGTAGTGTGCATGGGGAAGGGTTGAAGGGGGAGGAGGGATGGGGTAGGGTTTTAGTGTGCATGGGGAAGGGGTGAAGGGGGATGGTAAAATAGCCAATAATAACCTGGCACCAGGTGGTGTGCAGGTGTTCACTAAAAAGTAATGTTTCGCAGATTTGTATTAGAAGCGAGATTAAGAACCATAAAAAGGATCTGCCTCACCACCAAGACGGACTTTTATGGAGGGAAAGATTCCCTAGATGACTTAGTCTCTGACTTTAATTATAGACAGTAATATATTAAGGTTTATTTTATAACCAGATATATACCAGCCTTCGATCTGTAAATATGATATCACATGAAGAACTGGAATAATAAGGATGCATTGACCATATTTGGTGCTTACCAAGATGATGATTATGATGATAATGATGATAATGAAAATGATAATTATAATAATGATAATGATAATTATGTTCATGGTGACCGTAACTATGATAAAATACTGCTACAACCACTACAACTACTACTACTACTACGACTACTACTATTAGTAATAATAATAATAATAATAATAATAATAGTCTTAATTAATAATAGTAATAATAATAATATTAATAATAATAATAATAATAGTAATAATAATAATGATGATAGTAGTAGTAGTAGTAGTAGTAATAGTAATAATAATTATTATTATAATAGTAATAATAATAATAATAATAATAATAGAACCTGTAAAAATAATAATACTCAATAATATTACTGATCATAATTATAATAAAAAGATAATAGATGTTATACTACCTGTTATAAGAATTTAAAAGAATACATAATAGAGAGTTACTTAGGATTAGTAAGTGAATATGAAATAATGCAGATCTCATCATCAGCGACGTCCCCCGCAGGACTGGGAGGACTGGTACATTGACTGGAAGATGGAAGACATTTCAGCTTTGTTACCTGTTGACACTCCAGCCACACACCTCATGATTACAAGGCCAATGATCTATTGGTTAGGCTGTACACCTGCCCAGT
>NC_137058.1:4124085-4176585 GCF_032717465.1 Coenobita brevimanus
CTGTGGTACATCTACGAATATTTCATTGCACTGAGACTTTCATCTAGACGTCCCCATGGCTGAGAGATATGACCAAGACCATGGAGTCTAAAATTGGAGAGAAATGTTAAAAGAAAAGCCGAACAAGACGAATTTCGAGCAAACATTGACAATGGATGCCTTCAATTCAAAACAATCGAAGAAGCTGTTTAACTGACCACAACTGCCAAAGGAATTCTTAGGGAAGGATCCTGATGACTGGAGTTCCCTCTCCTTATTCAAAGAACCCCCCCAACTCCTGTTTTCAGCATTTATGCCATCAGTGATAATGATGAACGAGGTGTGGCACTCATAAAAGACATCAACCAGAAACTTACACGTAACAGGGAGCAACTCCAGTTTCTTTGTCAAACTGTGGCATACCATCACTGTAACTTTCCTGACAGCATGAAGGGCACCTTGGCGAAGGAACAGTAAGTGGGTTGTCATGCATGAGAGTAGTGTCTTGATCGAATAATAACTCCTGCGAGATGGAGTTGAACCTCAGTGACAAGAACCCTATGCTTAATGGATAGGTGGATGGGGTGTGCTAGGGTGGAACTCAACGAGTGGCTATGTCCTTGCGGTGAGTTATGGGTAATTTGGGTCTGGATGACCACGAATTGCGAAAAAGCCACTCGAGAATGACGAACACTAATGTTTCAATTTACCCTATTCAGAAGGAGGCATTTTGTGCAAAGAGAAGAAATTTTAAACAAATGAGGCTATAATGTGACACAGAAAATGATTCACCATGCAGAGTGGTTAATGGGTCTACATTAATAATACACGAGGACAGTTTGGAATTGAAGATTTGTCCAAGCTTGTGCTGGAAAAGTTTCAAATGTAGTGTCACTAGTGCAGCTAAAAGTTTCTGTGCAGTCTCTCGGAGGATCACCAGGAATCTTATACGAATATCAGAAGGTTGTAAGAGGAACGCCATCGATGGTGTCCACAACGACGGTCAGGATGCTTGTGAAAAGATGGGTGGTAAAAATCTCCTATTATATTAGACTAAAAACTATGAAGAATAAAATAACGAAAATATAGCAAATTAACAATAAAGCAATAAATGACCATTCATCTGCGGGACATCACTCTGTCTAGCTGTCTACTTATCTATCTATCTAGATGACCATCCTTCTTCAACATATCTTTCTAGCTATCTACCTATCTATCTGTCTATCTAGATGACCATCCTTCTTCAATATATCTTTCTAGCTATCTACCTATCTATCTGTCTATCTAGGTGACCATCCTTCTTCTGGATCTAGCTGTCTACTTATCTATCTAGAAAACCATCCTTCTTCAATATATCTCTCTAATTATCTATCTACTTATCTGTCTATCTATCCAGGTGACCATCCTTCTTCAGGATATCTATCTGTCAGTTTATCTAATTCACAATGGACGTTATGATTTTCGTAACTTCATGTGAAACTAAGTACACAAAGGAAACTAAAGCATTTAGATTTTTCAGGAAGATAACACCTGTATACCCTTTATGGGCAAAACATACCTATTGTGCTCATGGAGAAAATATACTGGTATATTATTGGTCTTTCTAAAATGCACCGTAAAATATGTGAAGTCGTCAGCGGACATGTGCGTGTTATAATACTATGCTTCTGATTTCGATATTTCACCTTGATGGGTATATTATGGCACCAAGAATGCCTTGATAGCCTTTTCGATCACTTTCTTCTTAACCATAAAGATACCTAAGGGAACGTACTTGGCCATTACTGTGCAAAAGTGTACAGGAGGGTGGGAGTTGGAATTATGATCTTCCTGCATTCTGTTTGATAGACATAAAAGATGTGCAGCGTATGACGCGTATTGATTTACGATGAAAAATGCCTGGGTATGCATTTGTGCACAGAAGCAACTGCAGAAATATAATCCCTTAACCTAAACAGATCGACACGACAAAGAAAGTAAACGTAATTATGTAACTAATAAATAGTAAAATAATACGCTAACAATACAGCTTCGTCAGCACTACCAAGCTCCGCCCTTTCATTAGATTTAGCCAATAGTTGCTGAACATAAAGGCATCGTACGAAAGTTCATGTTTTGCCTAAAAGAATTTTTTATCGCAAGAAAGAGATCTTTGCCTGAGTTGCCTGGTGCCAGAGTGCGTGAATATGTGTATGGCAATGCCTGACAACTCTTAAGGTGAGTGACTGTGGCTTGATATAAGGCAACTGACGCCGTCACACCACACTCGCTTCAAAGTTCTTCAGCTTCACTCACCTCACACACACTTGGGTAAGATTTCTCGTGAGGAAACCCAACCCAACTTTATTCTCAAATTGAGCTTTGCAATGTCCATACTTCTTTTCTTACTGATCCACATGAAATTATACCTGTATATATCCCAGTGTAATTACTGCTTAGTTCATTTTTCCTCAGTTTATATTCCGACTAAAACATTCCGAGATTAGAATCACCTAAGAATGAAAAGATTAAACTGATGAAACTGCTACACCCCAGTATGATATAAATCAATCAATCAGTCAGTTATTTCCTGTGGCACCCCACGGGATGCACAGGGCCTCGATGAACTCTCTCCACCAATATCTGTCTCTTGCCATCTCCTTCAGGTCCCACCAACACTCCTCCCCTGCTTCTCTTTTCATTGTCCTCAACCAGGCTTCCCTCGGCCTACCTCTGCCTCTTCTTCCTCTAGCAGGCCACTCTGGCACATCCCGTACTAAACTGCCTTCCTTTCCATATGTACCCCAGCCATTTCCAGCGAGACAGTCTTACATATTCATCAACTGGTTCCACTCTCGTAATATCCCTTACGCTTTCATTTGTAACTCTGTCCTGCCGCTTTATCCCAAGAATCCCTCTCAGTATTTTGTTCTCAAATCCTAATACTTTCTGATCTGTTGCAACTGTATTGTACCATGACTCGTGCCCATGAATTAAATTTGGTCTGACCATGGACTTGCCAATTTTTACCTCCGTATGTACCGAAAGCATATTATTATTCCAAACAGATTTCAACATTCGAGCAGCTCGCCAAGCCTGTCTAATCCTCTCCTCAATTTCATTGTTTAATGATCCGTTAGATGGTAGAGTCGTTCCCAGAGGCTTAAATTTTTCTACAATCTTCACGACATTATTCCCAATTACACAATCGATTTGATTCTCCACGTTCACATTAATAATTTCAGTTTTTTTCCCAATTTATTACTAATCCTACTTTTTCTCCTTCCTTCATCAGACAGTCAAGCACCCTCTGCATCTCGTAAATACTTCCGCCGATCAGTACCATATCATCAGCTTAGTCCAAATCCATCAGTCTCTACTTTTCTTTCCAGTTAATTCCTGCGCCTGTTGTCCTTACAACCTTTCTCATAACGTAATCCATAAACAAAACAAACAGCAAAGGCGAAAGAACTCCTTGAATCACGCCTGACCTAACTTCAAACGGATCACTCATAGAACCACCCACCATTGCCTTACAAAAGGTACCTTCATGCAGGCTTCTAATAATATTTACAAACTTTTCTGGTATACCATAGAACCTCATAATTTTCAACATAGGTCCACGTGAAACACTATTAAACGCCTTTTCAAAATCCACAAAGCACATATATACTAAGTGGCATTTTCATCTCATTAGCTTGTTGCATTAGATGCCTTTCAATAAAAATCTGATCATTATAACCTCTACCCTTTCTAAATCCTGCTTATTCTTCTCTTAAAACTTCATCATTTACTGACTCTATTCTGTTCAACAACATTTTGGAAAAGACTTTTGCAACTACGGGTGTCAAAGTTATCCCCCCCCCCCATTCCCACACACACTTACATATCCTTTTTTGGCATTTTTATAAAAAATCCAAATTTCCACTCTTCTAGAATTCCACCATTATCCCAAGCCATATTAAAAAGATTTAAAAGAGCATTCGTCAAGTCGTAATTTTCCACCTTAAACATTTCAGGAAATATTCCATCCTCTCCTGAGGCCTTAAAATTCTTTAATTCCTTTATAGATTTGGCTACCTCTTCTAAAGTTATATCCCCTGTTTCTATTTGCAATTCTCTCTCTACTGGCAAACTGTCCTCTTCGGCTGGGATTGGTCTATTTAGCACAAATTCAAAATGCTCTTTCCACCTTCCCTTTACATCAAGATCTTTAGTCATTTAGTTACCATTTCTGTGTCTTACAGGTACTTCCTTCCTTCTCTTTTCAGTCCCAGCTAACTCCTTTATGACCTGATACTCTGCTCTCGTGTTCTGACCGTCATTTTTATTAATTTTCTATCTCTTTTGCCTTTTCATCATACAGCCTCGTCTCATCACGCCTAACGAGTCATTTTACATCAGAATGTAAACTCCAGTACTTTGCTCTAAGAACCTGAGCTACCTGGCCATCAACAGGTTGTACTTCACTTCATAACTTCGCCTCTTTCCTTTACTGAATTGCATCTCGTGTGTCATCTGACATCCACTTTTTCCTTCTCGCCTTTCCTTTTTTCTTAATAGTAACCTTAGCACTCTCATGCAAAACCTCTTTCACCTCTCTACGCATTTGATTAATATCATTGTCTTTAGATTCCACCAAAGTCTGCAGGACTAGAAACGGGTTCCTACAATCCCTCCGAAACTTTTCCTTTGTATTTTCATCATTTCTCAGCTCATCAAAATCATATTTATTACCTTCTTTACAATTTCCATTAACATTTAAGTTTCATGTTAATCTTTGTCATTACAAGTTGATGATCACTACCTATATCTGACCCCCTCCTTACACAAACATCTTGCAAATGACCCCTATGCCTTCTGCTAATTGCAATGTGGTCAGTCTGGTTACAATACCATATGGCGAAATCCAAGCAGTTTCATGTATTTTTCTATGCTCAAAGATAGTTCCACCAATCGTAAAGTCATTTGCCAAACAAAAGCTTCCAAATCACACCCCATTTTTGTTCCTTATACCAACACCCTCCTTACCCATACAATTTTCAAAGCCCTCCCTACTACGACCAACAATCCCACTGAAATCACCAATGCAAATTAACACATCATGTCCTGCCACTCTATTCACCACACCCTTCATCTTCCCATAAAACTCATCCTTCATTTCATCAGCAGCCTCATTTGTCGGAGCGTACCCAACCATCATACTGATGTTACCATGGTCAGATTTTAAACGAGCGTAAAGCAAGCGCTCATTTATTGGCTCAAACTTTACTTAACAGTATTCCTACTCCTTTTACGTGACACCACCAAAGTAATACATCTTCCAAATTCATTCTATCAACTCCAAGCAACCTCATTTCTGTAATAGCACAAATATCTACGGTATACTGTATTGCATTCCTTGAACACTGAAATAAGTTCATCTATTTTACCAGCCTGATTGAGAGTTCTAACATTCCAAAGTCGTATTCTAGAGATTATTTTTGGATGTATAAACTTATCCCTAGACCGTGGGATTCTTAGCACCCCCTGCCCACTTCAGGGCTGCACAGAACTGAGGGCCATTGCTTCGTTGCCAGAGTTCATGAAGATTTCTTAGACAGAAAAATATTTTTCTCTGGAGCCGGTGCCAGTGGATCGCAGGGACCAAAGAATGGAGAGAGGAAAATAACTAACCACTGAAAATATAATGCAGAGGAGGACAGAGAAAGTGCAAAGGAAAGAGAGAAAGCAAAAATAATGTAGATAAAAGTAACCCTTTAGTCGCCTCTTACGACAAGCAGTGAATACTGGGGAAGTATTCTATCCCCCCTCCCCAGGGGTGAGAATATGTAAAATATTTAGAGGAGATAAAACAATAACAATCGCCTAAATCAATGTCTCATTTGATATTTTTTACAGATTTCTTGAAATGTTTTTCATAAACACTTACGTTCTTATGCCATACGGAACAATGATCCAGAGTAAAATTCTGTAAACCATTTCCTCTTGTTAACGAGTCTATTATCTGCAGGATATACTCTTAACTCAAGATAATGCATACCATACTTATGTCAGGAAGACAACAAATGATTGGTTCTTTCTTTAACATGATAATCACCTTCACTGTATAGTACTGACAAAAGATTAGGCTTAGATGTTGTTTACACAAATCGATTTACTCTTATTTTGTAATACTGATGCCTGTTTTTTATCACCGAATAAACCCTGTGCCGCAATGAGACAAGTCAGTTCGTCCCAACATAATTTTGATACAATTGTTTTAGTAGTCAAGGTGGCTCAGCGATTACCACGTTCGTCTCCAGTTCAGTGGTACCTTTTGCATGGCCCTCTGTGAAAAGGTCCAGTCTGTATTACACATGTACGAACTGGTAAAGACAAACGCTGAAGTAATAATATTATGACAAAGACAAGGATACATCTCCGAATTTTACATTTATTTTACTGCAGTGTTCTTCATCATTATAATGACGTCTCTGGTAATTTATCTTGTTACCTCCAGTAGCTTTTATTCAGTTTCTTGAAGAAATCTAGTAGTGAAGGTTAGAATATATTATCTTTGTAATTCAGTGCAATGACATTTTATGAAATATTGATCTTGGTGCCACCAAATCATTCAATATATCGATACATAATACTGAACAATTCTGATAGTGAAAAGATTAGATCAAATCCATTACACCTTACAACGCGATGTCTTTTGTATTCTGTTCTGAATACGGCCATATACATTTGTTGAGATTATAGACCTGTTGCATTAAAGGATCAGAAACAGTCTCCATAAACCTCTTCAGTACTGTGACATTTTATAAGTTAATATTTTACTTGTCTTGAAGGTCTAACACGCAGTAATACAGTTTTACTTAGAGAAGGGGTGCTAATGGAAATAGTTTAATGTAACGTAAAAAGAAAGCACACGGTAACAGACCTATTGGTCCTACTGAGAATATTTGTTGTTGGGGATAACTCACCAAACAATCCAGTGAGTGTAAAACAAGGCCAGTAAAGTAGGATACCTCACCCCTCAACAAACTATTCAACCGAAGTCAACAGAAAACAGTGAGAAGGGCCATCATGCAGCATAAAAAGGTTTCAAAGGCAAAAGGTAATGGGAATCATGATCTAAGTTATGTTAACCTGAAAGGAAAAGTAACATTAATTCAACAACACGTATAGTACAATTCATGTTGTTGTAATGTGTGTGAATCATCCAGGCACTGGCCTGTACAAACACGCACGCACACACACACACACACACACACACACATATAGCAGTGGACTTGAAATGGCTGATGGTGATTATATATATATATATATATATATATATATATATATATATATATATATATATGAGCCTCTGTGGTACAGTGGTAGAGTGTGCGTTTCGTACACGGGTGAACCAGGGTTCGCGCCCCGCCATGGTAATAAACTTTGAGAGTGTTCACCCGACCACGTACTGCCTTGGCGGACACAAGGGGTGCTGTGGTTGAACCAGTGTCGCTTACTATAAAGTATGCTTGCACCCAGTCGGCTTGCGCGGGCCGATTACACTTGGTTCACAGACTACAGACACATCCAAAGCCACTCCAACACTACAATTACACTTACAAGCACTTCTCACCCTACATACCATCTCTACTAGACAGCCTAAGCCACTTGGTAGAGATACATTGGCTGTATCGTCCCGACTTCGATCGGGATAGGCTTGTCTGGACATTCCAACGGCTGATGATGATGATGATATATATATACACATATATATTCTCGAGAGATGTATTATTCAGGCGTCAAACTATTAAACTGTAAGTTAAGTAACAAGACTTTACCAAAACGACGTCAAAAATTTACTATTGTATCACAGTTTACAACACTGGATGGCAAATTGTTTCGTATATTTATATCTCTATTGAAGAAATGTCGTGCTTCATGTGACTGAAATCGTTTGCCAACAGTGATTTGACAAAAATCTCTAGAATAGTTCAACCTATTTACTATCAAGAATTTTTCGACACCCATAGTATGTCCTATGACGATTTTATATTTGTTTAATATAATCCCCTCGTGGTCTGCACTAAGCTACGGTCCACAGTTTTTGGCCTTCTAAGCGTTCCTCGTATGGTTATTACTCATTCAGGTATCATGTTGTTACCCTTTACTGTACTCTCTCAAGTTTATCCACATCTACTTTGTAATGGGACCAAAGTCGGACACAGTACTCAAAGTGTGGGTGTACTAGAGATTTATGCAAGAAGAGGTGATATTTCTCAATTTATATTCGAATGTTCTACTTATGACTCTAATTAATTTCTGGCTCACATAATAGCCTCCGTAAACTGTTTGCTTGGTTTCAGAAAATTACACCCGCGCTCACAAAGCGACACAAGGTGTTATGTTTTGATCAGCGTGTGTGTGTGTGTGGGGGGGGGGGTGATAAAATAACATCAAAACTAAATGTTTATTCTGTATTTCAGCCCACCCTTGAGCAAGACCAGTTAAAGGAGAGGAACGTGCACAAAAGTCCTGAGAGAAGAAGTGCCTCAGCAATGGCCGCGATGTTTGTGGTACTCTTGCTGGCCGTCTCTCTGGGAGTCGCTCAGTCTTCCGTGAGTAACAACCCCACTTGGACGCCCTCCTCCTCAACAAAGGAGTTTGGCTTTTGTGCTTGTGGCTGGGTCACATCACGGGTACATGATATCCTCATGGATGTTCAACCTTTTCTATTACCATCTCTTATGGGAGGAAGATGCAACAGTATTGGGGAAATGTAGGAGTTTATAGGACACTGTGAGAAGACGAGACTGGAAAGTTAACTGTTTTATTTTTTAGAACATTCGCAGACTCAAGTGACTAAAACCACCAATTGGTATCTGAGTTTGGAAGAGATTTGATTAGAACGAAAGTGAGACAGAATGACGGAAAAAATTAGGTGAAGAGAAATATTACAACAAAAGACACTCATGCAAGAGTTAAGGTAGTTGGAAAAGGTGTAGAGGACATATAGTGCTGTATACATACTGGATAGACTAATTAATAGACTAAACTCACTGACCTGAATGCCATAGAGGCATCGAGTGATGGAGCGGGATGTTTTTCGGTACTGCGAAACGTTTGGAAGGAGAGATAAGTGTTCAAATTGTTTCTTGTAACCCAAGGAAACTTTTACTACGCTGGGTAATAACCACATAACCATCTGACGCTTGGTGCTCTAGTGGGGTAAAGATGCAACATGATGGAGCCTTTACGTGTTTCCATCCGAAGGGGAGCGTAGGTTTATTGCTCACATAATGACACTCTGGAGTCTATGAGGCTGGTCACCTTTGCCTTAAGTGTCGGGACTGGGAAGCCTGGCCCCTGGCCTCTACGGTCCTGCTGAGGATAAATGAACTGGATGATGGATATGTGGATGAAAAACACTGTAATGTAAAATGAAGTCGGTTATCTAATAAATTCCTTGTTCCGAATTGTGGATTAGAAACCTGGGACATAACAAGGTACACTAAAAGTAAATTTGGGAATTGCTGAAAGAGGAATGAATAGGATAACGTTAGGTATCACATGGAGAAACAAAAATAAAGCACTTAATGAACATTCAGACTATCAAAACTAGAAAGTATGCTAACCCCAATCAAGGAATTAAACTACATTAATGCAATAACCGTCCTTTGTAGGACAGATAAAGATGGAAAACTTGTAAGACAGACAGATTAAATCAGAAAATTTACTGGTACTGGGTGGAACAAGTTAACACTCGATAGGTGTGAGTGGCCTGGGTATACACAGCGATATAAATATACTTATGTATGTATGTATGGGAAAATCTGGAGTGGGAGAAAGGAATGAAAGAGGAGAAATGCTGGTAAATTTTGCTGAATTGTTTAATATGAGAATAATGAACACATTCTTCCACAAAAGAATAAGGAGAAAGTGGACCTGGAGAGGCCCAAATGGAGAAACAAATAATGAAATCGACTTCATTACAGCAGATAAGAATAACACGATCACAAATGTCACAGTTATCAACAAAGTAAATATAGGAAGTGATCATAGAATGGTGGGTTGCACAGCCAGATTCAATTTCAAAAGTAAAAGAAAGAAGATAATTAAAGATAAAACGATATGCCCAATAAAAGTAAATGAAAACAAAACAGCCTTTCAGTTGGAAATAATGAACAGATTTCAGGCTCTAAGTAATGCTGAATGTGACATTGATGAGCTGAATGACAGATTAACAAAAGTGCCAGGAGAATTATCGGAGATAGTAGGAGAACCTAATACAACCAAAGCCAAGAAGTATTCAAAAAAGACGCTTGAGCTAATGAAAAAAAAGAAAGATGAAAGTAAAAACAGAGATGATATAGAACAAGCGGATTTAAATAAGCTTATCAACAAGAGACAAAGAGAAGAAAAAGAAGGAGAAACATGGATCAGATCAAAGAAACCATCAAAAAAGGGAAAAGTCTGAAACAGGTCCGAAGTAAAATGGCACTAGGAAAGCAACAAATTACATCACTGAAAGAAAAAAAAACGGTGAAATCATTAAATGCAGACATAAAATGGTGAAGAGACTTGAAGAATTTTACAAACAACTGTATGCATCAAAGACCGTAATACCAATAGCTAAATTTTCAGCTGACACAAGTGAAATATCTGAGGTAACACCAGACGAAGTAAATATTTCTCTTAATAATATGAAAAGAGGGAAGGTTCTGGGAGAAGATGGAATAGTAGGAGATTTACTGTTGGATGCAGGAGCAGAAGTACAAAATAGGCTTGCTCACTTATTCCCTGAATGTATAAAAAAAGAAGATAATTCCCAAAACATGATGTACTGCAATAGTTATTTTACTTTACAAAAAAGGTGACTCAAAAGATCTTAGTAACTATCGACCCTTTAGCTTATTATCAGTCATTTACAAATCCTTCAATAAAGTCCTTACGAATAGAATAACAACTTTGGAGGAAAACCAACTTCGTAAACAGGCAGGATTCCGAAGCGAGTATTCGACTACAGATCATCTATTGTACACTCAATGAATCAGCTGATTGAGAAAACTACAGAAAATAATAAACCACTGTGCTTAGGTTTTGTTGATTACGAAAAGGCTTTCGATTCAGTGGAGCACATAGCATTCCGAGAACAAGGAGTGAATGAGAACATTGTAAACCTGCTCGAAAACATATATAAAGAGGGAACTGCTACAGTTAGATTACATAAGGACTCAGAAAAAATCAAGATTGAGAAGGGCATGCGTCAGGGAGATACAATTTCACCAAAATTATTTACAGCATGCCTAGAAAGTATTTTCAGAAAGCTAGACTGGGAAAATAAAGGAGTGAACATTGATGGAGAAAAGCTAAATCATTTAAGATTTGCAGATGACATTGTCCTAATCTCAGAAACAGCGGAGGCATTGCAAGAAATGTTAAATGACCTGAAAATCATAAATTCTTGAAGCTATGGGAACGTCGATTAGAGCCTCATTTGTCGGGCAATAGATCATCACTTGACCTGGAACGATTTTTGTTATCACTCCTCAGATGAAATGGTTCAGTTACGGAATCACATTCTTCAGTGTACTTTCGATAAACAATGTGCTGAGGTCAGAAAGATATTTATCATATAAGACGACCCCCTTGAACATGAATTGTCTATAGGCATTCTTTTCAGGGACTGTAGAAATACTGAACATGGTTGCCTAGGCAGGAAACAGATGAGGCTCAATCAATGTGTATATCTGTACGAAGGTCTGTCATCTTCTCTGTGAAGGTAGGCAACGCTGACGAGAAAGAGAGGTCTGGCTATTTCTTGTGGTAGTGATTAGGAAAAAAAAAATCTTGCCATACACAATGTGCTGCGGTGGAGGTCTCCAACAACTAAAACTAAGCCTTCTTGCGTATCTGATGCGCAATTTGTCTCTGAATTTCCGTCGTTTTCCATGATAAAGATCTCCCTTATAAGCAACTAAGTTGTTGGTTTTCCTGTAAATGAAGAAGCTTAAGTTGAATTAGGGCCTCATTATACTACTAACTTTACAATGTGACCATTTCCTCCAGTAAAGATGAACAGCAGTGTGTGGTACGTAATGATAAGAAAAAAAAATGTCTTGATACTATGTGTCCAAATTACCATTTGATTATGAACACACTATTGACTTCGTTGGAATAATTATTGTTCTCCTGAAAGTGATTTTAATTACTTCTGAAAACAAAATCTACTTCATTTCCTTATTAAGAAGAATGGACATATGATGAAAATATTGTCTAGTCTAAGAGCGTGATGGACTGCACCACTTACGTCCACTTACTTCTCCATTTGAGCGAAGTTATTCATCAGAAACACCAATGTGTTAAATTCACAGTGACGCAGGAATACAGACCTGCTCGGGACGATCCTCACTTCTAGTTTTGTTGGATTTCTTGGTTGCCTTGGATGCACTTGATTATCAACTGTTATTAAACTCCCTTTGGTCTTTTGGCATCCAGGACGATGTACTGTCACTTCTATAGTCCTATTTGTTCTATCAGTCTCAGCGTATCATGGTCGGGGAGGCCATTTCATAACCAGTTCCACTTCAGTTTGGCGTGTCTCAGAGATTGGGTTTGAGTCCATTTCTTTGCATAGTTTACACCTGTAGTCTGGAATCTCTGCTGGAAGCCCATGACATTCATTATCATGTCTGTGTATGTGGTATCCAGATTTTTTTGAAAAATTAAATGATAAGGATATCGAGGAGCAAATTAACACTTCGATGTCTTATATTAACACCAAATGGATTTAGTTCCTATCGGTATATAACGCCAAAGAAATGTGAAAAATATACACTAGTAAATTAATATTTTTCGAGGGAAAAAATGACATAAAGAAATAATGACATAAATGAACTACCTCTGATGTTAAAGAATATTGAAGAAATAATTGGTCACAAGAGAAAAATATTAAATAATATAAAAGCACGGGAAATATATAAAATATATATAAAAAAAAACATAAATGCATGGGAAATATATGAAAATATATAAAAAAAATATAAATGCACGGGAAATGTATAAAAATATATAAAAAATATAAATGCACGGGAAATATATAAAAAATAAATAAAAGATATAAATGCACGGGAAATATATAAAATATTTATATAAAATATAAATGCACGGGAAATATATAAATATATATAAAAATATAAATGCACGGGAAATCACGATGACTACAAAATATATACATTACATGGGCAACGTACGAAAATTATCTGGAAGACTGAACAAGTCTTTCAGACAAAAATTTCTCTTCAAGCAAATTCATACCTGGAGATTTTTTTCCCTTTTTTTCCTAATGTAAGGCATCAGAAGAATGGAAAATAGAGTATCGTCCCACTGTTAAACTCGGAAAGTGATCTCGTTTATGATAACCAAACAATATCAGCAATATTGAAGGATTCCATTCACGTTTTTTTCACAAATGAAAATAGCATAAATATCCCCATGCCATACATGTTCTTTAGATCACGTCCACCCCCCCCCCAACAAATAACCTCTTTCTGGGCCAATAGACCTACTGTTATCTGTACTTCCCTCCTGTTATCTGTACTTCCCTCCTGTTATCTGTACTTTGTATATACTCCTAAATAAGACCCTCTAAACCTTTTGTTTGTTTGTTTGTTTGTTTGTCGTTCCAGGGCTCCATCTACTGCATTCGTAATTGAATTGCATTCACTCCCAATATAAGCCTAGATTAAGTGTAAACTACATTTGGTGATCATGGTATTAAGTTTGGTGAACCTGAGCATCAAGATGGGATGTCGTCAGCTCTCACTGCGTGTTGTGTTGTTACATTCCATAGTGGTGGTTATCCGCTGCGTCTTGAGGGGCCTACAGCAGGAGGGGAATGTCCTTTTGCTTCACGTTCCAAATGTTATACGGCGCTCATATTATTTAACCCGCCCTGTCCCGTCGACATATGGGTACGTTGCAACGATTTGCATTTGCCAGTCCCGGCGACGTACCAGTACGTCGTGCAATTGCAAGGTCCCTAATTTGCACAATTTTCAATTTTCGTGCGTGATTTTTCGTATGTATACACGGGACACCTTCCTCTATTCCTCTACAAGATGCCAAGCAGGGACAATGCCTTACACCGCATAACCTCCCCCCTCCCCCCCTCATGCCATTGTCTTGGCAAAGGTCCTGTTACCAGTGACCTTGCTAGTAAAGATATTCAGGGCCAGAGTGATTCCCCAATCGATGACAATGTGGAGGACAATGTTTACATAACATTAGAAGAAGAAACAGCCAGAAATAATGATCAGGTAATGTGGCAAAAAAAGGTCAGGTATGGTGATTAGTTAGTGAGTGAAACAATGCTTATAATGCCTTTATTACTGCTTGAAAACCAATATACTCTCATACCACATATATATTCGTACCAAGTAAATAAATAAATACCGTTTATGAGTGGATAAAATAGTTACCCTCCCATAGGACTCGTTTTCTTTGGTGCCAGCATGTTAGAAAACCCAGTCAGGTAAGGAGGAACTCCTACCTGGATTGGGTATTTTAAACCTCAGGAGAGCGATTTCTCTATGAATTTTCGATGTTTCTCACCAAAAGCGAAGGTTTTAGCCAAAATTTTTTTTTTCGAAAATACCTCGGGACTGGGGGATGTCGAAGGTGCGGAAAACCTCGGGACGTGACGGGTTAAAGCTACCCATACCTACTGTAGATGCATGCTACCTCTGTGGAGTCATTTGAGAAACAACTCGGTGCTTTCCTTTTCTCAAAACCCATAATTCTGTTAATGGCGCTGTGATGGATGATTGAAGGGTTTAAGAAGTTCCACTGTTTCTGATGCAAAGCTACTAATGAAATCATGGTCATAGCATTTTCAGTTTTTCCACGCTAGTGAATACTTCTGAAGGACTGGGTCTTGGGGGTAAAAATAAATCGCAGTACTTATTATTATTATTATTATTATTATTATTATTATTATTACTGTTGTTGTTGTTATTATTATTATTATTATTATTATTGTTATTATCATTATTATTATTATTATTATTATTATAATTGTCCATCTTACGATCCTTCATTTCCTTATCAGTGGAGTATTGTACCGGGGATAGGCTACTTAACGTAGGCTTATTAACTTAGTAAACATTTTAACATTTTAATTATCAAATTAAACCTAAAAACATACATAAATATGACTAATTTCCTATATGAGAATTTATGAAACTCTCAGTAAGAACCGCAGACTCATTTAATACTTCAGTGATTGGTGGCGGAGACTGTAACATAAAGGAGCGCATATAAAAGTGCGACTAGTAAACAAGATAAATGTAATATGGTTTCTGTATGTTGAGAGTTGTGAGAGTTAACAGTAGATTTTTGATGATGTGCCGCAGGAAGATGTGGAGCAGGAGATGGTGAAGTCTGCTGATGTGATGCAAGTGGATGAGGATCAAATGGAGCGGGGAGAAGAACCCTCGTTCTTACAGGACCAGGCAGAGTTAGAAGAGGATGGGACATCAGACGACTCACAAGAACTTCAGCGTCAACTTGGTAGGTGCCCCACCAGAGGGTGAGTAACAAGTTGATAAATGTTCTATGTTTTGCAAAAGCTGAGCAACACCTTATACGTATGCATGACTGTATAGGACCTGAAGGATATATCGAGTTTGCACTGTACTTGGGGAGACGGTGGCTGAACCGGTACAGAGGTGGCCTGCTACTGATGTACCGGAGGTCCCCCCGACATGTCATAAAATACCCCCGCTAATACCAATACACCAGTCCTGTATGAGGCAGCCCTAGCATGTATTCAATATGGACGGTGGGTGTTTGCGCCGAAGTGGTGACATGTAGAGGTGCATGGTATGTAGGAGAACTACTGGTCCTTGGGAACCGATTGTGTCGGACACATAAAAAGAAAAAAAAAAACTGAGTGTAATGTAACTGGACGCTGAAATACGTAAACACATGAAGTATATATATATATATATATATATATATATATATATATATATATATATATATATATATATAGATATAGATAGATAGAAAGATAGATAGATAGACAGACAGACAGACAGATAGATATTTGTCTGTATATATATTTATATAGGTAGACAGATAGATAGACAGACAATCAGATAGACACAGATAGACATAGATATAGATATGTATGGTGAAACAAAGAATGATACTGACCACATTATAGCAGATAAAAATACGATAATCATATGTGTCAGTTATCAAAGCAAATATAAGAAATGACCATAGAATGGTGGGTTGCACAGCCAGATTCGATTTCAGAAGCGAAAGAAAGAAGGTGATTGACAATTAAAGTAGGCGAAAACAAAGAAGCCTTTTAGTTAGAAATAACGAGCAGATCTCAGGCTGCTGAGTGTGACATTGGTAAATTGAATGATAGACTAACAAAAGCACCAAGAGAATCAGCAGGGGTAGTAGGGAAAGCTAATACAACCAAAGCCGACAAATATTCAAAAATGACCCTCGAGCTCATGAACAGAAGAAATAAGATGAAAGTAAATATGAAGAAAGGTGAAACAGAGAAAGCCGAATTAAATAAGTATATCAACATATGACAGAGAGAGAAAAAAAGAGAAAGTGAAACATGGATCATATCAAAGAAACCATCAAAAAAGGAAAAAGTCCGAAACAGGTCCAAAGTAAAATGGCACAATGAGAGCATCACTGAAAGATAAAAAACGGTGAAGAGATAGTATGGTGAAGAGAGTTTATGAATTTTACAAAGGACTTTAAGCATCAAAGACAATAGTATCAATGGGTATTAGTTGACACAAATAAAATACCTGAGTAAGACCAGACGAGGTAAATATTCCTCTTAAAAGTATTAAAAGAGGGAAGGTCCCAGGTGAAGATGGAATAGTAACACATTTACTGTCGGAAGCAAGAGAAGAATTACAAAATGGACTCGCCCACTTACTTACTCAGTATATAAAGAAGAAAATTCCCCAAATATGGTGCAACTAAACAGTTATTTTGCTTTACAAAAAAAGGAGGTTCAAAGGATCTTAATAACTATCGATTCATTAGCTAATTATCAGTTATTTACAAACTCTTCACTAAAGCCCTTACTAACTGAATAACAACAAATTTGGAAGAAAACCAGCCTCGTGATCAGGCAGGAGTTCGAGGCGAGTATTTGATTACTGATCATCTACACACAACGAATCAGTTAACTGAGAAAACTACAGAATGTAATAAACCACTGTGCTTAGGTTTTGTTGATCACGAAAAGACTTTCGACTCAGTGGAGCAAATAACATAAATTCATTGCACGAACAAGGAGTAAATGAGAACATGGTAAAACTGATCGAAAACATATATAAAGAGAGAATTACTGTGGTTAATTAACACACTCGAAAAATCACGTTGAGATGGGTGTGCTTCAGGGAGATACAATTTCACCAAAATTATTTACAGCATGCCTAGAAAGCATTTCAGAGAGAGAGACTGGGAGTAAACATTGGGGTAAACATAGATCGAGAAAACCAAGACCATTTAAGATTTGCAGATGACATTGTCCTGATCTCAGAAACAGCAGAGACTTGGCAAGAAATGTTAAAAGACCTAAATCTAGAAAGTTTTAAAAGAGCTAAAGATGAACCGGAGCAAAACTAAAGTTTAATCCAAATAAACAAAAGAGCGTTATCAGAATAAGCGAAAAAATTCTTGAAGAAGTCGAGGAGTACAATTACTTGGAGTAAATACTAAAATTAACGAAAGACCATGATAGCGAAATAAAAAGTCGCATTACAATTGGATGGAAAGCTTTCGGTAAACATAGATACATCATGATAGGTAGTGTGCCAATGTGTATGAAACGAAAAGTAAATGAATGTATAATCCCAGCCATGATGCACGATTGTGAGACCTGGAAACTGATAAAATCGATGGAAAATCAACTAATTTGTTCTCAAATATCAGTTGGAATGGTCAGTGTTGGGAATATCTTTAAGAGACAGAGAAAGATCAACTTCGGTGAGAGAACCGAGTAAAGTCAAACACATTACAGAAGTTATATAAAAGAACTGAAATGGAGATGGGCGCGCTATGAGCAAGAATATGGGATAACGGATGGTGCAAGAGGCTGACTGACTGGACTTCAGAAAATTGTAAACATAGCTGCAATAGGCCCGAGAGGAGGTGGAGAGACGAGATAGAAAAGTTTGGAGGCAAAACGTTGTAGATATTTAGCTCAGTCAAGGAATTCGTGGAAAAGGTTGGGGGAGGAGTTTGTTCAGTAATTGACTTGCAAAGGCCGATGACGATGATGATAGTGTATATATATATATATATATATATATATATATATATATATATATATATATATATATATATATATATATATATATATATATTGCTGATATCCACAAGGAAAATGAAATACGAAATATCCCGAGCGCTTTAGTGTGTTCACATCTTCAGGGAAGAACACTTTGGTCTTCCCTGATGATGTGAATGCACGAAAGCGATCGGGATATTTCGTCCTTCCTATTCCTTGTGGATATCAGCATGTCTATGGATCACGTGTTATTGAGTGCTAATTGCATATACCAGTATATATTTCATGTATATGTATTATACTATATATATATATATATATATATATATATATATATATATATATATATATATATATATATATGTGTGTGTGTGTGTGTGTGTGTGTGTGTGTGTGTAATAAGGCTGAAAATTTACCCCACAGTATCAGTCACTTGGGCTCACCTCCTCTTATTTACATGAAATTATCCTCATCTACCCACCCTTGATGACGTAGATTACACAACTACTTAGGTTAAACAAATTACCAGTATTTGCCACAGCTTACGTTTATAACAAAGGAAACTTCAAGAAATCACATACTAGAATCACTGAATATACCCGTAACACTTCACAGAATTAGTGCACTGACGTCCACCACACAGACAATCATGGTACGAACCAGTAACCAAATTCCTGGTTTCCTAAGCCTAACTCATGTATCAAAATAATTACACAGATCACAGTATTCATAGTTTCCGTTAAACCACATGCAATAAATACCTCACTTGTGTGAGCCCAGTAATATAGTCACATACCCACACTACAATCTCGTACATTTCAGGATTCTTCTTTGTACCTCGAAGTCCCGAAGATATGGCAGTTTATGCTTACCAGTCATGGTAATGACCGTTTTCTCTCCCCACTCAGTTTTGTTTACCCTACGGATTGTATGACGTTTTTTGTACAGCAGTCCCCCAGCTTACGTAACACTTCAGTCCTCTCCTGTGCCTACGGATTACCAAGAACCAATGCCTAGGTCGCCCCCCCCCCCTCTCGTCTGCTCTTTCTCGCGACACCGCCACGTTGGACCAGACTCCTACAGACAAAAACACCCACATATCACAAACAACATAACTCACAGCCCTCAGTCATTGCTAGGATGTCTCAATATACTTGCTTACTAGGTTTCTCTCCAAATATATCATCATACCTGCTTAAAACTGGTGAGAATCCATAGGCCAACACAACAGCGCTGGCTGCCAACCCAGTGCCCAGCTGGCGTAGTCCCTACTTTTGGCGGGAAAGGACGCGCGGGTTAAAATTCGACTCATCTCCCTTCCACCTTTACATATATAGAGAGATAATTAAATAGATATAGTGTGTGTGTGTGTGTGTGTGTGTGTGTGTGTGTGTGTAATGCTCCGCCACGTGGTTTCTCAGCGGATACGGCTGAGTCTGCATTATCAAGGTCTGTCTGTAACAATGGATCTTTCTTCATTGCACAATGTGGGAATGGATGAAAACTAAGATTTTGTAATATTATTAATTAATAGAAAGATTTTAAATATATTTCATCGCCGGTAAATTATTATTAGGTACAAGTTACATGTCACTGCTTTCGTCATTTCAACAAGCTTGCATAACCCACTCCCACCACCACACCCAGGCCTGTAGACTTAAGCCGTCCCTGTAACATATAATACACGGAGACTAATTTATCGAACACCCTTTATATAAATACTTATTTGCATTATGTATTATAAAATGAATTAATACAAAATATTCATATGGAGGGAGGGACAACATCCACAAGGCGTTGTGCAGTATCCTATACGCCTAAGTATATGCCAGTGTTGCATTCGTAAATATACTTTTACGATATATTACCCAGTCTCTCCTGGCGCCTTACTCTACTGTGTGTATTTACTGTTTTTTTTTTTCTTAACATCAGAAAGTTTTAGGTGAGAAATAAGTTTATTACGATAACTCAAGATGCTTGTTGACACTTCAAAGCAAGGAGAGACAGCAAGATCATGCAAAATGCATTCGGAAGAACTGAATCTTAATAGAAAATTTAGAGAACATCTTGTGAGGTAAGTTCCCTCATTACATGATCCCCCAGCCTGATCTCCCTTCAGTCCCGAGCATCATCAGTCTCCATACCTAATTTTCTAACACACTCATCTATTCATCTTCTTACCCTATAAAGCATCCTCATACCTTCATACTTACATAAATATAACAACAATAATAATAATGATAATAAAAAATATTAAAAATTATTAAATAATGGTAATAAAAAATAACTAATTATTATTATTGTTATTATTATTATTATTATTATTATTATTATTATTACTACTACTACTACTACTACTACTACTACTACTACTACTACCACCACCTACTAATTTTATTTTTTTTTCTACTACTACCACCACGGGGTCACCTTCATCCATTTTGGAATAATATTGTGAAGATCGGATCCAACCTTCCTAATACTGTTCAGCATTTGCTGTTGTAATGTGAAGGTTAACACTAACCCTCATATTACAATCCGTTGGCCCCAAGCACGCCAACGGCAGTGGTTACCAACCATCTACTATTACATTTATTATTTTATTTTAATTCATTATCATTACAGTGCTAATAAAGACATTAATCTATTGGAATTGCTGGTATACTGTATGCAACTCTCGACCACAGTAGCTTCGTAATCCACACCCGCCTGAGAGAGGCCTGACGGCTGGTGATCTTGTGTCCCTGAGGCACAGGAGAGCAGACCTCACGAGGGGAATGACAGTCGACATCTCATCCAGGCCATAACAGAACTCTGGGGTTGACGCTTCTTCTCAGAAAGAACCTCAGTCAGTCTCGAGTGGAATCTCCCAGCCTCTGGACCCATCCCACCTGGTGCTGTGAACACAAGGGGACTGAATCGGCCTTGGTACACGTGTTGGATCTATCTATTTATCCATCTGTCTATTGCCAGACGCCTTAATCCCATACGGGGTGGCCACAAACAAATCGCCTCCACGCCGTCCTATCCTTCGCCATTTCACTGCCCTGTTCCCAACTCACACTCACCTCTCTCATATAACTTTCCACTCCATCCCTCCATCTCATCCTTGGCCTCCCCCTCTCTCTCTCCCCCTCCACCTCACTCACAGACACTCTCCTTGTTAGCCTCTCACTCTCCATCCTCTCCACATGGCCAAACAATCTCATTCTGTTTCTCCTAACGCTTCCTGTCACATCCACATCCACACCACAACGCTCCTTCACATCCTCATTTGTCAGTCTGTCTCTCCATATGACTCCACAGGCTCCTTTCAAATACCTCATTTCCACTGCTCTCACTCTTGACTTGCGTCCCTCCAACAAGGTCCAAGCTTCACTTCCATACGTTAGAGTTAGTATCACAATACCGTCATGTAGTAACTTGTTCACTTCCATGCTCACTTCCCTGTTTCTTATCACTGCTTTCAAGGAACCAGCAACCTTTCTTACTTGTTGTACCCTTTCAAGCACTTCACCCTCCAAACTTCCATCCTTACTCATCACACTACCCATGTACTTAAACGTACTCACATTTTCCATTTCCTCATCATCCAACCTCGCTGTACATTCACTGACTTCACTTCTCTCGAAGACCATAATGTTAGATTCTTTATTGATATTTTTTTTTCTTGTTCATTTTTCTTGTGTGCAGCCTTGAGAGACAGTTCACGATGACATGCTGCCGTAGGATCAAACATCCTAATGTCGAAGCAAACCCTCTGTCCAAGTGTCCACAAACCCCGGTCACTGACACCCCCACTTGTATCATTTGATGTGTTTGCTGTTCTGTGGATGAAGAGCTCACCGTGTAGAGGGAGCAGAGCTGGCTCTCTAGTGACATCATAGCATATTTCCTGTAGCATTTTCGCAGTGAGGTGGCGTACTTCAACATTTACAGTGCAAACAAAGCCTCCCTTCTTGCAAACCACTGCATGGTTTGTATCAAAGACAGTGCTACAGGCACATTGTTGAGGCAGGTTCTCTAGTGGCCGCCCATATCCCAGGGCTATGGCGTCATTAAATTCTCCTTTGCTGAAGTAGAAGCCTTTTGCCTTGAGAGGCAGGGTTGTCAACCATATCTATGCCCCAGCCACCTGTGCCATTTCAACTCGTCTGCATTGGTCTGATGTAAGATGTTCGGTTATGTGCTGCAGCTGGTCCTTTTGTCTTGCTTCTCGCTCTTTGCTTATCTGTGTCTTTGTATCTTTCTGCCGTTGTTGGTCGATCTCACTTGCCTCAACCTGGGCATAAATCTTCTGTGACTGGGATCCGGTGAGCCTAAGTGAATTTCTGTGTTCGTAGCCTGCCATGGCTGCTGGATTTATAATGGCAAGGCCTCCCATCCTGGGTGGTAGTGCTAGAAGATCCTTCTTTTCAGGTGTGGGAATGTGGCCATTGATCAGTGATGGGAAGAATGATTCCCTGATAGCATCCTCCAGTGGTTGTAGCAGCAGCTCAATGTCGGGGATCACGAAGGTCCATTTGTGCGTTATACCTCATATAATTGGGGTGTATGCTGCTTGGGGTTCTGTTATTCACATTAATTAGCGTGAATTTTTGTTGTCTGGTGAAGAATTTTGTGTTACTTTCTTACACCATACCTAGAAGTAGACGAAACCAAGTAACGATTGCAGAGACTGAAGGATATCCATCGGTCTCTCTAATCCTTTTTGCACAGTCAGGATCGTGAGAAAGTCTTGATATATAAGACAAACCTGACAAGCCTCGCTTTTCGCGAGTGGAATTATGTGAAGTATAATCGCCAACTTTCGCATGAATGTAAACGTTAATAGACCAGTTGGAGTGCCACCAACCATTATCTGGTTATATGGTAACCATCCAACGTAATAAGTGGTTTTCTGGATCACAAGAAACCACTTTGCCGGTCATTCACTGTATAGTTCCTTAAGGTTGAACTAAATCTTGTGATAGGATGATAAGCGGCCTTATCTACAACGTCTCCATTTGGAATCAGACGCCAATCCGGACTCAGGAGGTGCCTGGGCGTGCAAATGGTCTCAATTTCACTCCTTACTTACGGAAAGGGGGTTGATATATGTGTCCCAGCCGACGATACAGAACCTGCCATGAGAACACAGTCACATGCCTCAACTAGAACAGCAACATTGCATCCACCTGTTAGCAAATCCAGTATACCTGCTATAAAAAGAGGCTTTATCTTGTCTGCAGAGGTGTGCCACCACAGGAACACTACACATGACAACGGATAATGTCTACAGTAACACACACACACACACACACACACACACACACACACACACACACACACCACTGACATTACATAAAGTATCCTAGTAACATCCCACCTCCTCTACCCAGCATAACACTTCAGAAACATACACACAAATAAATAGTACCCAGAGGCATGCAAAACATTTAGCCAAACAGCATCCTTCGGGAACCACTTCCATACATCCACCCCTTAGATACCACCCTCCACAAAAATTCACGAGTGCACCTAACTACAATGGAATGCGATAAGCATCCTTCCGCGTTTTACTACCAACACAAAATGCAACTCAAAAACAGTCCACTAGATGCACACTGCAGTGGAGACCCAACACCACAACGTACTCGCTTAATGTACTACACTATCCCAGCAGAGACAATCCTACAACATAAATAATAATAATAAAAAAAAAAAAACTCTGGCAGCCACTGGTTAAAGTGGCTGTCAAGTAATTGTGTCTATGCAAGTAAACTTGAAAAATGTCTCCCGCAAAACAATTAGACTCGTCTGTCAGTGTGTGCAATACCGGCATTTCCGGTCATTATTGCGCATTTCCTGGCCCTGCAATACAGGCAACAATATGTGGCAGATGCTTTTGCCCGCCATCCACTTACATACTGCAGTGTTACATGACTCTGCACTGAGTGGTTAACCCAAATAGTTGTTTGTAGCTCAGGACACGATTCATTCATCAGGTAGTAACCACATAACCAGATGGACGCCTCGTAGACTAATGGGGTAAGACACTCCAGCCTGATGTGTTGCATAAAGGTTTACATCCGACTGGTGCTGAGGCTTCATTAAATATTACCGTTCAAGATAAATCGATCGACCACTATGTATGGAGAAAGTAGCCTATCCCCGGTACAATACTCCACCGATAAGGCAATGAACGATAATATGATGGACAATAATAATAAAAATAAAGATGATGATAATAATAATAATAATAATAATAAGAACAACAACAACAACAACAACACAAACAACAATCATCATCATCATCATCATTATCATCCCCTCTTTTTTCTGTTTAATGATGGGATGAGGCAGCGTCAAGAGAGGATAGTGAAAAGGTAAAATAAAAATAAAAACAACAGAGGGAGAGTTAATCAGCAGAATGCCTGTGAAATGGGCCACACACTCATCAACTAACCATTAAACCCTTCCGAATCCTGACTCCACATGTTTTTCTTCCGAGGTGCGTTTCACGTTACCTCTCCGATGGAGTCAGTAGGTCGCTTATCAACGTAAAACTGGGATGTCACCCCCTTGCTGTCTTCCCTCGTTACGTAATGTTTCCCACCAACTTCATTCCCCGTCAGTCCCGAGCATCAGCAACCTCCACGCCTCACTTTCTTACACGTTAATTTGCCATATCTGTCTGTCTTCTTGGCCTATCACGTCTCCTCACACCTTCAGACTAACAACAACAATAAACAATAGCAAAAATAATAAGAAAACAACCACCACCACCAATAATAATAATAATAATAATAATAATAATAATAATAATAATAATAAAAATAATAATAATAATAACAATAATAATAAATAACACTTATATACTAATACCAATTCGTCACATACATCATAGAAGGACGGTTACTAATCCACTGAAACACGTTGACATAACTGTGTATCCTAGGTCAAGGGTCATTATAAAATATATCCATTTCCCTACGAATTAGATTTTTTTTTTTTTTTCCAGTGAATAGAAGTGTTTTTAACAGGAAGACTGGCTTCTGATTTTCTGGAGTACATAATTTTGCCGGAAATATTTGGATACTGTTAAAATGATTTTTTCTTCAGTTATTCCATAACGTGTTGTATTACAGTTTGCCGCATAGCGGGGACGGTAACCAGATGCCGTAGGTCTGGTGGACGCTGCAGAAGGTCTTGCCGTCGACGCGAGTATCCCAACGGCTCCTGCACTATCTTTGGCTGCACGTAATTAATCAGTCATCATTTATACTTCTCTCAAACGGCAGTCACTGTTAACAAATGGGGGTAAAGGAATATTAAATAGGCACACAGACTAATTAAAAACTATATACATGGAGTGAAGTTCATACTGACTAGTAATACTGAAACAGAACTGCAGCTGTTCGTGAAATCGTTTATATCTCTGTACATAAAGCAAGCCTGGTCCACGCTGGGTGCATTAAAGCATACATATCACCAGTTCTGTCCGATAGTGTGTAGAACAGGTAAAAAAAAGACTTAGTATGTAACAATTTAAAATCGTAGTTAATACTGTAACTTAGTCTAGTCTGAGACTGTCAACTAGAAAGATATAAATTAAATGAACTTTACGTCTGATGATAATCCAGTATCCAATCTTACAGAGTCAGTACTACACTTCCACTTTCTCATTTATCACTCACTACTTACAATCTATCTCCATTCGCACTTCCCCAGCATGGGAAAGCGTAAATTCTTGCTACTACCATCCCTTCGAAAAGATTTGGTTCTGCAGTGGACATTATATTGAGGGATATATTTGTGGTTCGAGTTATATTATAAGAAATGTGAAAAAACAATGAAAGTAACATACGGTCTCTAATATTGCCTTCAGATGCTGCAGACGTTGTATCCGGCGAGGAGGCTGCAGAAGAGTAGGGGGGCATTGCGTGAGAGCGGGTACAAGCTGCGGGACAGGCTACATTCGGTTCAGGTGTGGCTGCCGTAACCAGCGGTACTGCAGGTGCTGCGTCCCATGTAAGTCTTCACCTGACGTTAACTGACGTTTCATTATTTTCTGCTCTCCACTGAAAGGCTATTAACACTACTACAACGATGTCAGTGATAGGTATGTTTTACTGGAAATTTCCAAGCCTTAGTTCCAATATTATTATTTTCACAGTATGAGAAAATATTACTTCTTACGCTAATTTCTGAATAGTTTAATGAGCTCCTCAGACCGTGTATTATTTGTTTATTCGCCAGTCGTGATCGGTATGTTTAAATGAAAGCACCTGACTGTTCTGATAAGAAAGATCTAGTGTATTTATTTTGAAGAGCCTTTAACTGTAACTGGTGACGAAGTGACTGTGGTACGAAACTTAGGTCATGCACGTGGGTGAGGTACGGTAGGTAAGTAAAAATTAGGGAGAATTAAAGTTAATGAAACACAAGATGAAAGTAGGAATGAATGGAATGCAGGATAGCAACAGGAAAGAGTGGAAGACAGGATAGCAGGAAGAAGGAATGGAACACAGGATAGCAGCAGCAATGAATGGAACACAGGATAGCAGCAGCAATGAATGGAACACAGGACAGCAGCAGCAATGAATGGAACACAGGATAGCAGCAGCAATGAATGGAACACAGGATAGCAGCAATGAATGGAACACAGGACAGCAGCAGCAATGAATGCAACACAGGACAGCAGCAGCAATGAATGGATCTACAAGAGACTGCATCAAAAAGAGGAGGATATGTGGTGTGATTGGTTAGTCTTATCACGTATACTTGGACCGAAAGAGGGCGCTGTACAGTACAGTACCTGGGGATGACGTACTAGTGGAAAACATCTTCATACAAGTGACAAACGCATCAAACTTCACACACACACACACACACACACACACACACACACACACACACACACATATAATATATATATATATATATATATATATATAATATATATATATATATATATATATATATATATATATATATATAATTTTTTTTTATGCGAGGAAGAAGGAACCAAAGGCCATGAGCCCGCAGTAACAGTTCCCTCCAAGAGAAAAACAAAATACAATAGAAAGCCAAATTCAAGATCCGATCATTTTGAGATGCCTGGACACACTGCGTTTGAAAGACTGGAGATTAATGGGCAGCAGGAAATACAGACAGAGGGAGACAGTTCCAGAGTTGACCTGTTGCATAAATGAAAGACTGGGAGTAACGGTTAACTCTTGCATTAGAGAGTTGGACAGAAAAGGGATGAGAGTTTGCTGCCAGACGGGTGCTATGCGCCCGTCGTAGAGGTGGAGGAATGCAAGCAGACAGTTCAAAGGAGCAGTGACCATTAAAGTAGCGATAGAAAAGAGATAAAGATGCAACAGTGTGGCAAAGAGACAGAGGTTGAAGGGAGTCAGTAAGAGGAGGAGAGTTAATGAGACGAAAAGCCTTTGACTCCACCCTATTGAGAAGAGCTGTATGTGGGGAGCCTCCCCACACATGAGAGTTGTACTCCACACAGGGGCGGATAAAACCCCTGTATAGAGTCAGCAATTGTGCAAGGGTAAAGAAAGAGCGGAGTCGGCTTAGCACACCCAATCTCTTGGAAGCAGAAAGGTAAAGGGTGGAGTCATCAGCGTATGAGTGGATAGGGTTAGATGTACAGCTTAGAAGATCATTGATGAATAAAAGGAAGAGAGTTGGTGATAGGACAGAGCCCTGAGGAACACCACTGTTGATAGATCTAGGAGAAGAACGATGGCCGTCTACAACAGCGGCTATAGAACGACCAGAAAGGAAGCTAGCGATGAAGGCACAGATAGAAGGATAGAAACCGTAGGAGGGCAGTTTGGAAATTAAAGATATATGCCAGACTCGATCGAAAGCCTTTGAGATGTCAAGTGCAATGGCAAAGCTTTCGCTAAAGTCCCGTAAGGAGGATGACAAGGAGTCTGAAAGGTAGGTGAGAAGATCGCCAGTGGAGCGTCCCTGACGGAACCCGTACTGACGATCGGAAAGAATATTGTGATAGGAAAGATGCCTTAAAATTTTTCTATTGAGAATTGACTCGAAAACTTTTGAAGTACAGGACGTTAAAGCAATTGTACAATAGTTGGAGGGTTGGGAGTGGTCACCCTTCTTTGGGACTGGCTGAATGAGAGCAAACTTCCAGCAAGAAGGAAAGGTACAAGTTGACAGACAAAGGCGAAAGTGTTTGCCTAGGCAGGGTGTAAGCACAGAAGCACAGTTCTTGAGAACAACAGGAGGGACCCCATCAGGCCCATATGCCTTGTTAGTACTGAGGCCTGTGATGGCAGAAAATACGGTACATCAACTGGAGAAATTTTAATGTCAGCCAAGAGGAAGTCAGAGGGGGGAAGTGATGGAGGAACAGCACCGGAATCGTCTAAGGTGGAATTGGAGGAGAAAGTCTGTGCGAAGAGATCTGCTTTATCAGTAGAAGAAATAGCTACAGAACCATCAGAGTAGAAAAGAGGAGGGAAGGATGATGAGGTAAAGTTGTTAGAAAGATTTTTGTCAAGGTGCCAGAAGGAGCAGGAAGAATTCGAGTTAGAGAGTTGAGAGCATTTAGTATGGATGAAATTATTTTTAGTAGAGCGAAGAACAGACTTAGCACGATTCCGGGCAGAAACGTAAAGATGATGTGATTCAGGGATGGGTTGGCTCCGGTACCTTTTGTAGGCCCTCTCCTTGTTGCGGACAGCATTAGAACAAGCGTGATTAAACCAAGGCTTTCTTGCGTTAGTCAAAGGATATGAGAAAGGAATGTATGCTTCCATGCCCGAGAGAATAACCTCCGTAATGTGCAAGGCACACTCAGATGTGTGTGTGTGTGTGTGTGTGTGTGTGTGTGTGTGTGTGTGTGTGTGTGTGTGTGTGTGTGTGTGTGTGTGTGTGTGTGTGTGTGAAAATCGAGAAACTAATAATCATCTTGCATCACGAGTTTTAGGTCCACCAGTTGCCATCATCCGTCAAATTATATTTCCTCTTTTGTCAGTTTGACTGAAGCATTATAAATAATTATGAGGGAACTTATTATATAATAACTGTTATTTGAGTCAGTATAATATATATATATATATATATATATATATATATATATATATATATATATATATATATGTCAGTTAGGTCTTGACGCCATGTTTCTAGGCATTTCCCATTCAGCTTTCTAACTGGAAAGAGGATTTTGTTTGTTTACGATGTTGGGGCTTGGATATATATATATATATATATATATATATATATATATATATATATATATATATATATATATATATATATATATATATATATATATATATATATCCAAGCCCCAACATCGTAAACAAAACAAAATCCTCTTTCCAGTTAGAAAGTTGAATGGGAAATGCCTAGAAACATGGCGTCAAGACCTAACTGACTTACTCAGCCACCCAAATGAAACTAAGACCCCACAGTATAGGCTGCTGTGGGGAATGACGAAAACAATACTACCCACCAATTTTTGCTTTGATGAGGCAATTAGTGTTGAAAACGCTCTGGCAGAAGTCGTCCCTCTCTGAACAGGGAGCCAGAGAACTTCTCTAAGGCACTGACGGGGGTGCTTAAATGTACTGATGGTGAGAAGTAAGAGGCAGGTGTTTGTGCTAATCCATGAAAACTTGAGTTACTTGTCTGAATGAAATGAAGATGACAGGTAAAGGGGGTGGGATACTTGGCAATGTTAGGCGGAAATAAGTCTGGGTAAATAAAAGATTTTTTTTTTCTTTCATGCAAGGAAGAAGAAATCAAAGGCCGATGCCCGCAAACCGTTCCTTCCAATAAAAAATAAAAACAATACAACAGAGAGCCAAATTCAAGATCCGTTCATTTCGAGATGCCTGGACACACTGCGTTTGAAAGACTAGAGACCATAGGAAGTAGGAAATACAGACAGAGAAAGATAGTTCCAGAGCTGACCTGTTGCGTAAATGAAGGACTGGGAGAAAAGGTTAACTCTTGCAAATGAGAGTTGGACAAAAAGGGATGAGAGTTTGTTGCTAGACGGGTAATATGCGCCCGTCGTAATGGTGGAGGGGTGCAAGCAGATAGTTCAAAGAAGCAGTAACCATTGAAGTAGCAACAGAAGAGATACAGTTGCAGCAGTGCGACGAAGAGAGTGTGGTTGAAGGGAGCCAGTAAGAGGAGAATTAATGAGACAAAAAACCTTTGACCCCACCCTATTGAGAAGAGCTGTATGTGGGGAGCCTCCCCACACAAGAGAGTTGTACTCTACACAGGGGCGAATAAAACCTGAGTATATAGTCAACAACTGTGCGGGGACAAAGAAAGTATGGGGTCAGCTTAGCACACCTAGTCTCTTGGAAGCAGATTTTACAAGAGATGCAATATGATCTTCCCAAGATAAATCCAGAGAAAATGAAACCCCAAGTATGTTTAAAGATCATGCAGAACTGAGCTGGGTATTATTAAATATTAGAGGGTACTCATGTGGAAGATTTTGACGGAATGAAAGGTGTAAGAGCTGATTTTTTGACGTATTAAAAGCAACAAGATTACTTTTACCCCAGTCAAAGAGACGAGTCAAGTCAGACATTAGGTGTGCCATAGCCTCATCCCTTGTTTGATGAAATAACTGGTGAGATGAACACTGCAGGAAGCGAATGGAAAGGTGAAGGGTGGAATCATCAGCACATGAGTCGATAGGGTTAGTTGTACAGCTTAGGTCATTGATGAATAAAAGGAAGAGAATTGGTGATAGGACAGAGCCCTCAGGAACACCAGTATTGATAGATCTAGGAGAAGAGCGGTGGCAATCTACAACAGCAACTACTGAACGACCAGAAAGGATGCTAGACATGAAGGAACAGATAGAAGGATAGAAACCGTAAGAGTGCAGTTTGGTAATTAAAGATTTATGCCAGATTCGATCGAAGGCCTTTGAGATGTCAGGTGCAATGGCAAAGCTTTCGCCAGAGTTTTGAAAGGAGGATGACCAGGAGTCTGAAAGTTAGGTGAGAAGATCGCCAGTGGAGCGTCCCAGACGGAATCCATACTGACGATCAGAATGAAGATTGTGATGGGAAAGATTTTTTTTTTTTTTTTTTTTTTTTTGTTACGAATAGACTCGAAAACATTTGAGATACAGGATGTTAAAGCAGCTGAGCAATAGTTAGAGGACTGGGAATGGTCACTCTTCTTTGAGACAAGCTGAATGGGAGCAAACTTCCAGCAAGAAGGAAAAGCTACATGTTGCTAGACAAAGGCGAAAGAGTTTACCTACGCAGGGTGTAAGCGGAGAACCATAGTTCCTGAGAGCAACAGGAGGGACTCTATCATGCCCATAAGCCTTGTTAGTATTAAGGCCAGTGATGGCAGAAAATACATCAATTGAAGAAATTTTAATGTCAGCCAAAAGGAAGCCAGAGTGGGGGAAGTGATGGAGGAACAACACTGGGATCATCTAAGGTGGAATTGGTTGAAAGAGTCTGAGTGAAGAGATCTGCCTTATCAGTAGAAGAAACATCCACAGAGCCAACAGGAAAGGAAAAGAGGAGGGAAGGATGATGCGGTAAAGTTGTTAGAAAGGTTTTTGGCAAGGTGCCAGGAGGAGCGGGAAGAATTTAAGTTGGAGAGTTCAGAGCATTTAGTATGGATGAAATTATTTTGTAACGCAGCGGAGAACAGGATCTGGTACTTTTTGTAGGCCTTTGTTGTGGACAGCATTAGAACATGCGTGATTAAATCAAGGTTCCTTTGCATTAGTCAAAGGATTTGAGAAAGGAATGTACTGTATGCTTTCATGCTTGTGAGAATAACCTCCGTACTGTGCCTGGCACACCCAGATGGCTCTCGACCATGGAGGCAATAATCATTCACGGGAAAATCAAAGAAGTACTGTCTGAGGGTCTCCCAGTCAGCAGCTCCAAAGTGCCACAACCGATGTTTCTTTGGAGGGTCCACAGGCTGTACTGGAGTGATAGGACAGGTTAAGGTGATAAGGCTGTGGTCGGAGGAGCCCAAAGGAGAGGAAAGAGTAACAGTGTAAGCAGAAGAATTACTTGTAAGGAAGTAGTAATGTATGTTGGAACTCTCTCCAAGGAAGTCAGGGATATGAGTAGGGTGCTATACAAGCTGCTCTAGGTCGTTACGGTTAGACAAGATGTAGGCATGTTCACCAGGCGGATTAGTGAAAGGAGAGGAAATGCAATGGAAAGTGTTCTACTTCCTACAAGAGAGGATTTTTAGTTGTGCGTGACTGAGTGTAAATAGGGAACTGCAGAGTTAAAATTGTTTAGGACGAAAATATGAGATCGAAAAGTGAATGACAGTCAGTGAATATGAACAAGACAGAGTTATTTGGAAGAAATAGAGGGGTTTGGGTTATAGCTAATGAATATGTTAGAGTTTCTTAGGAGAGAGAAGTGAAATGAATGAAGGATTTGAATGCAAGAGTGGGATATGAGGGAACAAAAGAAGTAACTGAGGAGCCATGGGGCATCTCGAGGACATGAGAGTAGGGAATTCCTTATACATTTATATGCGGTAAAGGGTGATGATTAGAAACACTTTCGTTAAAGATAGATAATCCAACAAATATAAACATCCGTCAGTGGAGTGAATAGGTGTCGGGCACTGATGAACTGTGTTTGTGGACGTGCCTGTTAAGGAAAGGTTGTTTAATGTAAAGTCTGAAGCGGTCAGCAAGTGGACTATACTGTAGATTCTTTTGTTTTACTGAGGCACTTACGCCTATAACGGAGCAGTAAATGATGGATGATGGGTCGGTCGGCAGCTGATATCCACTACATAAAATTCATTATTAACTGAATTCAGTTTTTCTTATTGTATGTTTCTCTGATCATTTGCAAAGTCCTTCCTTGCAGCAAAGGTACAGGTACACCCTATAAAAAAAGAATCGGGACCCCACGAGCTGATGCGTCTCGCAATGACCACTGATACGCACCAGAACTCGGTTTGGGCTTCAAATTCCTTCGTGCGGTGTAGCATATTGTATCGTGCAGTAGGGGTCTCGATTCTTTTTTTATAGGGTGTACAACACTGAGCTACAACCAGAGAGTTATTTCTAGGCAATAATTTGATGTGTATGTAATTAGATTATAGTACCTCATATCTCGTAATATTTTTTTTTTCTGTTTATCATTTTAATTTTTCCAAAGGAACATTGTGAAACATATAGTAAATAGCTTTAATTAACAAGTAAATCTGCCTGGTTCACTGTGATGAATTTAGCGGTAAGCATTATTAACTTGAAAATTACTGCGATATGAGAACAGTTGTTTAAAGTGAAACCTGCTTACACAGTCTGCCACACCAACATTTACAAGCTGTATAAATAATAATCTCTTTCTCCTTCTCAGCGAGCCGTTACAGCCAAGCCCTGTCCATCATCCGCTGCTACTCTGGGTAGACCATGGTTTTACACCTTTTGAGACGCCGTTGGTCATCTGATAATTCACTGTACCATCAAGCTAATTAAACATCAAGAATGTTTCACTTAAAATGTGGAATAATACTTAATATTATTAATACATCTATTTTCTCTAAATTTTCCTTGGTATTGACAGTTAATATAATACTTTAGTTCCAAACATCATTGTATCAAATCGTAATATTTGAGAAAATTTTAGATTTTTCAAAATGTAGGATATATATACTGTATGTGAAAACAACTGAACGCAGTGAAATGAGATAACATGGTTTCTGATGTCAATGTTCTTTAATTTTATTATGAAACTTGAATATATATATATATATATATATATATATATATATATATATATATATATATATATATATATATATATATATATATACATACTGAAAAACTCTATTTGATTTGGTTTCAATAAATCTTCAGCATCTGGCGAATGCTGTGTGTTATTCTTTTGTAGTTTGGGGCAATAATCATCCACTGGCTTGATGTAAAAATAGGTGACTACACTGAACGGCTAGCCGTCCGGGAAACCATTTACTCCATAGGACGGTAATCACAGAACCAGTTCATGAAGAACTAGAGGTCTATCGGGTTGTCACTCCTGCAGGATGTGGTCCATAAAGTTTAGGGTTCAAGTTATGCTACGGGTTTAATGCTAACATACTGCCACTCAGGGAGAAGTGACTGGTCGTGTTTGCATAGAATACCATCAGCCTAGCCAAGGGCCCCTACTCTTCCAATTTCAGGCAGCACAGTCCTGGATGATGGATGGATGAGTTTCTCAAGGTGAAGATGAAGGCTTTTAAGAAAATCAAGTATCATGACTAAAAATCACAAGTCATATGAGCATCTATGCCTTACTGGATGTAACATATTTCAATTTGAACCTTTACTTTCTGGCCATTTCTTGTGCTGTCCTTACTATTTATACTAAAAGAACAAATGTAGGGCATAACTTGGCACTTCCAGATGTAGTGGCCTTGATATGTATTATACCCTGAAGCACGAGAATTTTTTTTTTTTTTTTTTTTTTTTTTTTAAGAGGCAAGGCAAGGAAGCCAACAAGTCAAGACGATGGATGTCATACCAGGTTGCAACTACAAACGTAGTAAGAAAATACTGGCAGACAAGATGGATCCAGAACTGGTGTAATGGAGAAAGCATGTAGGATTGCAGGCCCTATTGTACACTATCAATAAGGTTTGCCAAAATAAGGAGAAAGTCGTGGAGCACTGCAGAGAAACAGAAGAGTTTACGTAGGGGTCAGTTTAAAGGTTAAGATAATAATCCTCCTCACACATTACAGCTACATTCTACTTATAACCAGATAAAATCCCCATCTAGATTCAGCAGCTGTGATTAGTTAGGAATAGAATACATTAAGTCCGCCGATACTAATTTGTGAAAAGATTATGCCACAAAGGGTCAGAGGTGAACTTTCCTTCTCCAGGTTCCAAGAATCTGCATCCCGAGTACATACTTATATACATTTTTAAACTGTAGATCAACAGAGAAAGGGAGAAAAAAATATACACAAAATTACAGGTGCCATCCATTGATAAAAAATCTGTAATAGCTGGATTAGAACTGCTGTAGATTCAAGATTGGAGGGAAACTAATTTGGGGAAGCGAGCTTCAAAGAGAATCAGTACGGGGAATTAAGGAATTCTAATAAGCAAACGTTCTGCAATATGGTAGTATGACAGTCATGAACGCTACCAGCTGGCCATGTAGCACGGAGGAATGAGTGAAGGGATGGCACAACTGATGCAACTACTGTAACATCTGCTCATTTGCCATAAAATTACCTGTAAAATAATTATTTAAGGAATGCAATATTCCTTCGTACTTAAACTGGCGATAGTTTATTTGCAGTGTTGAGTTGCTAATTATTCTATTAGCTCTGTTATGAATTTTGTCTAGTATTTCCAGTGAAACTTCACATCCAGTCCACAAGGGTGAGCATTAGTCGGTGTCACAGTGTCAAAAGTGTTAGAAATATCAAAGGCAACTGCATGGGTTTCTCCAGGTCGGTCAGTTGACTAATGTAGTGTATGAATCATGAGACTGGGTATATCAACAGTGGATCTTTCTTGGTGAAAGCCATAATCTCTGTAACTAATAATGTTGTTGGATTCGATATGCGTAACAATGTGCTTACTAATGACAATCTCATGTACTTCACCAAGAGAAGATGAGAAAGTTATAGGTCTGAAATCAGAGGGATCAGAGCAACTACCTTTTTTTGGAATTACGGAATAAAGACGTACACTCATGATCACTAATTACGAAGATTAACCCGCCTCTTCTATGGCTCCGACAGTGGTGATGGTGCATTTGAAGCAGGTTCAGTAATCCAGTGCTGTGTTGCACGTAATCCTTTGCACCGTAAATTATAATTGTTTAACTCTGCACATTCTCTTCTTACTTGCACCACTCCAGTTGCAACTTGCCAGTGTTGCACTCTGCACTTAATCCTTTGCACACTGAATTTTAATTTCTTAACACTGCACAACACCGTAAAATCCCATGTGGTCTAGTGGCGAGGCATTGCAGTTTATTCCCTGATTAGTCACAAAAACGAGTACGTGGGCAGCCATGGCGATGAGCGTGCAGTCACGACGGTAGGTAGACGGGGACTGTGGAGGATGCAGGAGCGCTCTAGCGGACGTCAGAGGAACTATGCACCAAAACACAGCTGTTCATCACAGAGCAGCAAATTTGGATTTTTTTTTTTTTTTTTCATTTTTGCATTTCTTGGCTATTTTTAGTGTCTGAGAACCCGATCCCAAAATGTTAGGGACTTGGGGGTTGTCCACGACTTGGGCATCTGGGTCCGAAAGGGATTACTGTATATCTGTGTATATATATATATATATATATATATATATATATATATATGTATATATATATATATATATATATATATATATATATATATATATATATATATATATATACCCTGGGGGTAGTTTTTTTTTTTTTTTCAAGAATACTCCCCTAGTATCCCTGCTTGTTGTAGAAGGCGACTAAAAGGGTTGGCGGAGGGTTAGTGCCCCTCCCCGGAAAACAACTAACTAAAAAGACAAACAATAAACCTCGGACAAGGACTGACCAAAAGATGACGACCAAGGACCGGACAAAGGACATGGTAATCGCAACATGGAATGTAAGGGGAGCGAATGATGAGGTGAAAGAGAGATAGATTGTCCAGGTGTTTGAGGGTGCGAAAGTTGATGTATGCGGAATAACAGAAACTAAATGAAGAGGAGAGAGTGTGAGAGAATGGGAGTATGGATGGGGTATATGTGCAGGAGTAGGTGAGAATGAGAGGGCAAAAGAAGGAGTATAGATGGAAGAAGAGCATAAGAGAATATGGATCAGTTGGGTCAAGGACTGTGTGGGTAAGATTGAAAGTTGGAATACAAATGTGGGAGATTGTGTGTGTGTATGCACAAATGCAAGATCGTGCAAGCAGAGTGAGAGAAGAGTGCTGGACAAATGTGGAAGTGTGCATGGAAAAGTTTGGAAGGAATGAGAGAGTGTTTTTGATCGGTGATATGAATGGTAAAGTAGGGAATGTGAAGGTGGATGGAATGATTGGTGACTGGGGTGTGCCTGCTGAGATAGATGAGAACGGCAGTGCGTTAGTGGACATTTGTGCTGGGAGGGGGTTGGTGATAGCCAATACCCTCTTCAGGCACAAAATGATCCACAGGTATACATAGCCAGTGATGAGAAGGGTGGGTGGTGAACTGAATGAAAGGAAGGCAATGATTGATTATGTGTGTGTGGATGAAAGGATGTGAAAATGTGTAATGGATGCAGGAGCTTCTTTCTGACCACTACTTGGTGGTGGCCAGAATCAAGATCAAAAAATGATGGAGAAATAGAAGAAGAGAAGGACGGGAAGAGGGAGTATTTGTAAGGAGAGTGGAAAGGTTACAAGAGGATGAGAAAAAGGCAGAGTATAAGAGAGAAGTGGAGGAACGATTGGGCAAATATGAATTGGAGCAGATGGGGGATGTGGAAGGTGTGTGCAGGATATTCACGGAAAAAATAGCTGCAGCATGTGATGTGGTGTGTGAAATGAGGAGAAGACGGAGGGGAGTGCAAGGAACAGCGTGGTGGAATGAAGAGGTGAGACAGGCTGTGGCACAAAAGAAGAAAGCATACAATGAATGGATGAGAAATAGGGGAGTGGAAGAAGTTGAGAGGCGGAAGAGAGAGTTATGTGTAGAAAGAAAGAGAGAGGTGAAAAGATTAGTAAGAGAGAGTAAGAAGAGAGTGGATGAGGAATTTGGAAGGAATTTGAGTGTAAAGTGGAGGGACTGTAAGAAAATGTTCTGGAAAGAGGTGAAAAGAGTAAGACAGGGTGGAAGTGAAGTTAGCAGAGGAGTGAAAGATAAAAATGTTAGATTACTAGTGGAGAAGGGAGAAAAAGTGAGCAGATGGAGAGAACACTTTAAGGAATTGTTGAACATAGAGGATGGAAGTAATGCGAGTATAAGTGGCTGGGGAATGGCTGGGAGAAGGAGGGAGGTGAGAAGGCAGGAAGAAATCAGTAAGATAGAATTTGTGGAAGCAATGAAGAAAGTTAAATTGGAGAAAGCCTCAGAAATTGATGGAGTGTGTGGTGAAACGTTGAAGCATGGGGGAGAGATAGTAGTAGAATCTATCTATCTATCTATATACCTAGGCTGCTTCCCCCAAGGAAAGGGAGGTAGCCGAGACAGGACGACTCACTCTCCATTTACTCATCCATTCAAACACATTCATTCGCATCTTAGCCCCAAAAGGGAGAACGGACAGATCCTCACCGCATCACACCGCACAAGGGTCAACTGCGCAATGCAAGCAGTGACATCCACAGCAGGGCCCAACAGCAGAACTGGTTTACCCCTGCCACATCATAACAGACCCATCCCCTTACCCGCACCTGACCTGACTAGCTGATCAGACCAAATGCGGGAGAATATCCCCTCAGGGCTGCGTCATCACTTATTCATTCACAATTTCTCTCCATTTATTTCTGTCACGCACAGCCACTCTTCCTTGCTCAACAGACATCCCTCTCGCATCCAGCGCTCTCTTCACACTGTCCATCCATCCTATTCGTGGTCTTCCTCTCAGTCTTACACCTCTCACATCAGATCTAGTTATCTTTTTCACCAATCGCTCATTATCCATTCTCTCCATATGCCCAATGGATGTGGAAAATGTGCGGATTGGCCTGGGAGGAAGGTAGAGTCCCGGAGGATTAGAAGTCAGGTATAATTATTCCCTTGTACAAAGAAAAAGGGGAAAAAGAAGTGTGTTGTAATCATAGTATAGCAGGAAAAGTGTATGGTAGGATACTTATTGACAGAGTTAGAGAAAGAACAGAGTAATTAGTTGGAGAAGAACAGGGAGGCTTTAGGAAGGGAAGAGGTTGTGTAGATCAGATATTCATTCTTAGATCTTTAGTGGAAAAGTTTCTAGAGAAGGGAAGAAAGTTGTATGCGGCTTTCATGGATTTGGAGAAAGCATATGACAGGGTGGATAGACAAGGATTGTGGAAAGTATTAAGAATATATGGAGTAGATGGGAAGTTGTTGAATGCTGTGAAGAGTATGTATGATGGTGCTAAGGCTGCAGTGCGTGTGGATGGTGAACTGAGTGAATTTTTCTATCTGAAGGTTGGGTTGAAACAGGGATGTGTCATGTCTCCATGGTTGTTCAATCTGTACATGGATGGGGTAATAAAAGAGGTACAAGGTAGGGTAGTGGATATTGGAGTGGCCCTGGTGAGAGAGGGTAGTGTTTGGAAACTCCCTGTACTGTTGTTTGCAGATGATACTGTGTTGTTGAGTGAAGACGAAGGAGAGCTGCAAGGCTTGGTGGATGAGTTTGGAAGAGTGTGTAAGAAACGGAATCTAAAAGTGCATGTAGTAAAGAGTAGTGTGATGGTCTTTGAGAGAGGTGAAATCAGTGAATGTACAGCGAGGTTGGATGGTGAGGAAGTGGAAAATGTGAGTACGTTTAAGTACATGGGTAGTGTGATGAGTAAGGATGGAAGTTTGGAGGGTGAAGTGCTTGAAAGGGTACAGCAGGGAAGAAAGATCGCTGGTTCCTTGAAAGCAGTGATAAGAAGCAGGGAAGTGAGCATGGAAGTGAAAAAGTTACTACATGACAGTATTGTGATACCAACTCTAACGTATGAAAGTGAAGCTTGGACGTTGCTGGAAGGACACAAGTCAAGAGTGAGAGCAGTGGAAATGAGTTATTTAAGAGGAGCCTGTGGAATCACATGGAGAGACAGGCTGACAAATGAGGATATAAAGAAGCGTTGTGGTGTGGATGTGGATGTGATAGGAAGCGTTAGGAGGAATACACTGAGGTGGTTTGGCCATGTGGAGAGGATGGAGGGTGATAGACTGACGAAGAGTGTATGTGAGTGAGGTGGAGGGGGGAAGAGGGAGGGGGTGGCCGAGGATGAGATGGAGGGATGGGGTGGAGAGGTATATGAGAGAGTGGGTGTGTGAGTTGGGAGCAGGGCAGTGAAATGGCGGGGGACAAGGCGACGTGGAGGCGATTTGTTTGTGGCCACTCCGAACGAGATTGAGGCGTCTGGCAATAGATAGATAGATAGATAGATATTGTGGTAGGTGGGGGCACTCACCATCCACTCACTCGATGTAGTGCTGCTCTCGGGTGTCTCCCCTTTCCTCTCTTCCATTCTTCTTTCCTTCCATCCTCTTCTGTCTTTCTTTCCTTCATTCTTTCCTTGTCCTTCTGCCTACAGGTGACTTTACACTCCCTCTTCTGTCTTTCTTTCCTTCATTCTTTCCTTTTCCTTCTGCCTGTGGGTGACTCTACACTTAGTGACAAGCCAAATGGTTTCCTGAACACCAGGAAACCATTTACTACGCTGGGTGGTAACCATATTGCCAAATTTTGGCACCTGGTGGTTTAGTGGGTAATTATTGCGCTCCAGTCGGATTGAGCCGGTAAAGGTTTATATCCAAGGGGTGGTTGGGGTTGATTGTTCATGTAATGCCACTCAGGGATGAGTGAGGCTGGTCACTTTCATCTTAAATGTCGAGACGAACTGCCTAGCCCCGGGCTCCCACGCTCCTCATGGGGCAATGTAGGATTGAATGATGGATGGATATATATATATATATATATATATATATATATATATATATATATATATATATATAGGTATATATATATATATATAGGTATATATATATATATATATATATATATATATATATATATATATATATATATATATATATATATATATATATATATATATATATATATATATTATATATATATATATATATATTTCATATTTCGCTGTTTGTTCTCTTCTAATCCTCACATAATCATTTATAAAATTTCCATATCTCTCCCACAATGATTTACTCTTAATTGTCCTTGCTATATTCCAAACTTTGTTCCTCTTTTCCATTGCTACTTTCCATCTATCATTAAACTACTCCTTTTTCTCCTCGGATTTTATATTCATATTAGGCAGCATAACTAACACCCTCGATGTATGCTTCCTTACATAGGAAGTGTTTTTATTCCACATCCATTGCTTCACTGAACTCTCTCCAGTCATATTACCTGAAATATTTTCTCACAGCATTACAATCACCTTTGCTATAATTATATCTATTTTCCTTATGCTTTTATATTTTATCTTCTTCCCAGTTTATAACCTCAAGTTCCATTAGTATATGATCACTCTTACCTAGGGGACAGCAGTACTTTGTAATTTGGATATCATGTGGATCTCTTGTGAAAACAAGATCTAACCTCGCTGGCTCATCGTCATCTCTTGTTCTTACACTTTCCTTAACATTTTGGATCAGTAAGTTCTTTGTTGGCAATACATGTAATTTATAACCCCATGTATTGGTATTATTACCTGCATCACGTTCCTCCCAGTTAACTTCTTTACAATAAAAATCTTCAGTTAATACCAATCTGTTTCTTCTTTGTACCAGTTTTTCCAGGTATATCAATATATCTGGACTCATTACTTTATATTCATCATTATTCTACGTTCTTGTTCGAGGTGGCATATAAACTACTCCTGTATCTATCTTATTACCTTTCTCATTCGTTTCGTGTCCTTTGTAAAGGCTCCAACATGCTTGCATGCGTCGGCCTTGGTCACCTAATGGTGGCTCTCCATGCTGCTCGATCTCTGGCAGCCTCCCTATTCAGTCCCTTATCCCTGAGGTCACACTCTATGACCTTGTCCAAGGTCTTTTTAACTGCCTCTCGCAACTCTACCCCCAGCGTTCACACTTGTAACTTTCTGCACCCAACTGGCATCCCCCATCCTTTCACATGCCCAGACCGTCTCAGTCTACCCCTTCTCATCACAACACCAATACACTCCAGTTCAATCCTTCCTCTCAACTCTTTCATAGTAAGCGTAGCCCTCCCCACCCCCTCCCTTCCCCAGGCCTGGCATTCAAGGACGCACTGCATATTCACTTAATCATTGTCATTTCTGTACGTTTGATCCTATGACTATCCTCTCATTGATGATTTCTATTGATATAGCTTGTTAATTTTTATTTTCGTTATTCATTTCTACATGTCTTGCCTTCAGATTATATATTTTTTTCATTATTAAAACTCATCTCTCAGCTCTTCCTTCTCTAGCTCTTCTCCATAATATATTTTATCCACTCCAGCCAATCACCTCTACATTAATGTCCCTTTTTATTTTGTTTCACTTAAAAACAAATTACTTTTTTTTTAATGAATTCCATCTGTATTACAGTACAGTACAATATTTTTATTATAATGTTCTTGTCTGTTACTTTACCGTATGTAACATCTCTTACCTTGTGATTTTTATTTACTTTCCTTATGTTTCATTATTTGTTATTCAGTGTTCTAAAAAAAAAAAATGCTTCTTCATCTGTTCTTTCACTACATTTTTCCTCTGCTTCCGATATTTAATTTCTTATTTTCTCTCATCCCGATTCAAGTCCCTCCTCACTACAATCCTCTTTTTGTCTCTCACTCTCCTTCTACCTCTGTGTAGATCTCATCACTTCCTCTGCCACCCTTATTGACTGAAACTGAATTTTGACTGGCCTCGCCCCACCATTTCGGTACTGTCCCAACCTCCACACTCCCTCAATCTCTTCCTCCCATCCATTGCTTTCTGTATTTAGCTCCTTAATCAATTCACTGGCTTTCTTTTCCTCTGTCTCTTTTCTTTCAATTGTATTTCTGATTTGATCTTTATTTCCAAACACTATTACGCACTTCTTTTACTGTCTTTCATTATGTTCTCTCACTTTCTTATGATGTCTAATACTCCTGCTTCAAAATTCACTTTTCCTTCCTTGTCTTCTCTCCCCAGTCTCTCCTAATTCCTCGTTGGTTCCGCCATTATTTAATTTAATGCAATTTTTCTATTTATTTCATTCACCTGCCATGCCTTCTCTATGTTTTTCACTTCTGTTTCTGTCTTCTCTGTTTTCACTTGATTTTCCCTACACTTCTCTTAAATGTTTCACTCTTATCCTTTAATTTCTTAATTTGATTTTATGCCTTTGCATTATATTCTACCAATTCTTTCTCACCTTGCATCTTTCTCCCCTCCATTTTATCTCTCTCAGTTAGTCTCTTCTCCAAAGCAGTCAACCAATCTTTAAAATCCTTACCAAAATCCTTAGATTCACGAAATACCTGTATTCTTCTTCCTAACAATTCTAATATCTTCATAACCTCCCGCTCAGTCTCCACCTTCTCTAATTTATCCTCTATCCTCTTGGATTTACTCAGAAATCCTTCATAATCTGGTACTTCAGGATTCATCCTTTTACCACAAGATTTACCCTGTGATGCAATTTTAAGTGAAGCTCCGGAGAAAAGGATGGACAAAATTGATGTAAACAAGGCCTTTGTAAACAAGGCCTTTGTAAACAAGGCCTTTGTTGTCTTACCGCTGTTTTGTGGCGGCTGATTTTTAGAATATCCACTTCTTTAAATTATAGACCTTCCGTCGTCTTATTATCTCTGAATCTATAGATGTTCAGATTAATGTAGAGGCATTTACATATGGATATAGCTGTCCTGTCTCACAATATAGGTAAATTTTTATGTTCCGTCCAGGGTATGTCTGATCGTTTGGGTGCCCTTTGTGTGTGTGTGTGTGTGTGTGTGTGTGTGTGTGTGTGTGTGTGTGTGTGTGTGTGTGTGTGTGTGCTGATAAAAAGTCACACATAACACACAGTTAAAATCTTTTCTAGGATCTGTTAAGTTTATTCTTGACGTGAGATGTCAGGTCGATATTCTGGTCACACACACACACACACACACACACACACACACACACACACACACACACACAAATCTTTACCCATGCTCTCTTCGTCGGCAAATCACCTGACTCAGTTACTAGACCAACCAGAAACGTTTGATTTTATATCCGCGGAGCCGTGGCTTAGCTCTTCAGTTTGTTTCAACTCGCTTGATCCTCTGAGCTAAAATTCGTCCTCGTTTTTGTGTCTGTTTTAATTCAATTGTTATCAATTACTCGACAGATGCTCTCTCTCTCTCTCTCTCTCTCTCTCTCTCTCTCTCTCTCTCTCAAGTCGTTTCACCCTGTTTATGTCGCAACACACACGAAAGCTCAGTGGTCCCCTTTCTGTGATTTTCCCGCAAGCCGTACAGTATAAATATATCTATATCCCTCACTCTGTCTATCCATATAATTTTCCCTATATACTTGGGATAATGCTTTTAATTTTTCTATGTCCTGTTTCAACATTACCCTCAACCTGTAAACCTCTGCCTCCCACCACCCTCCGTCACTCAAGGTAAATACAGGTGTCACATCTTTCGTATTTGATCTCTGTAATTACTCATGTACTAAATTTGCGTCTTTTTCACTTCAGTTTCCTTGCTTTATTATAACTGCTCTAATTTACTTATTGCACATCTTTATTTTCCTATTTTCATTACTCACCAACAACCTGAAAATTCCTCCACCACACCGTCTTCCCTTTCACAGAATAAACAGTCCTCCTTTTTTTTTTTTTTTTTTTGAGGGGGGTGGTAGTGATGGTGTTGGGGTGGAGGTGTCCGTCTTTTTTTTTTTTTAATTTTCGTTGCAGCTTTTTTTTTTTTTTTTAATCATGTGCACATTCTTACCCAAAAGCTCTCGAAGTCAGGCCACGATGAATGTGAAAATGAGCGGAACATACAGTAGCTGGTCATCCCGGAATGGTTGGTATGCCTGACTGATGAAGCACGTCCAAGCCATTACAGTGAAGTCTAGTGCATATCGATGTATTAATCTTGCCTGATAAAGTAAACTGTGTCACAGTATACTCTTGACATCGGATTATGTATTTCTTTGGCATAGTTTGCTACTGATACTCCTTGTATTACTATTTATCTATGAAAATAAAATGAACAAGCATCCACAAAGAGGTCAGGTGCCACAAGTGGATATCAGGCCTTCATGAAGGAACGACAGTATATGATACACGTTTCGAAACACTACTGAGTGTTGCATCCGCGTAGGTGAGCTGCTTAACACCACCCACCACACGTATAACATTAGCCATTCCCGTAAGTCGACGTCTTAATGTAATTTAATTATTGTGATACATAGGTAAAATAGCTTAGGGTAACGCCAGACCATTTTATCCAGTTGAAGGGAAAGAACGTGATGTAATATATTACCGTCGAATACAAACAACTAGTTATGCCTGCGTGGAACAATCTAAGTATTTATTATTGCGACACTTCGGCTCTTCATATAAATTATGACTATTGAGCGACAAAGACGTAACAGTTTTATGATTACACAACAAGCTTGGGATATGAACTACTGGCAACTCCTCCATTCATTATTCTAGAGAATGGCTAATCAAAGGCTACCACCTGCCACATACATGAGAACTGTTTCTGAACTCTTCGTTCCTATTTCTCAGAATGCATGGTGCTTACAGGCTTCTAGAACTTTTTGGTGAGAGTGTACACGCACTAAAATAATTATCGACACCCCTTGCTTCGACACACTTCGCAACCACCACTGGCACAGAAGCCGCGAATACATGGTAAGGTTCGTATACCTGATCCTCTTTCTCTCAACCTTTCCGCCCCTTTTCCCCCACCCATCTCTCACTCTCACTCTCCAGATATAGTATAAACACCGTAGCTTCATGCTGTGTATAACGAATAACTTAAAGCAATAGACATAATGCTCGAAGGAAGGTCATAAAATGGCAAACCATTAAGGCATTATCCACTAGATAAAATTGAAAGCAAAGTGCTATTTGTCTGCTTGGCACCCATCGTATCCGAGGTTACCACCTTAGGATTTCCTTACACACTGTGATACAATGACAACCACCTTTTGCATTTTAGGAATGAGATGATGGCAAACAATATAGGCCTAACTGCCCAGTATATACAACACTCTATGAATAACGCATGTAAAGTTTATACAGCATGTATCGTAGTATTGCTATAATATTATCCACATCAGTGACACGTAAATAAATAATAAATAATAATAATAATCAGTGACACGTGAATGTGGTAGTACATGGGTTATGAAACTAGGAATTGTATATCGCCAGTTTGACGATGAAAAGAACATCGCGGAGGGGGTGATCGGTTGGCATATTAGTGTATTTTAGGATAGGCTTTTACCTCAGATGGTTCTCGATTTGCATTTAATGTGAGGAATGTGTTACCTACGAAACTGCTTTGACTTGGACAGTTTGTGCTTCGAATGGGCATTACTAGTTTTAAAGCTGATTCTGAATTTGATATCCTTCTTTATAATTTTTATGAAAATGATGATGATTCTCAAACTCTCTACTTAACATAAAAGGCAGTGATAATAAATAAACAAAACAAATTGCTTAGTAAGTGGTGCTACGATGCCTTCAATGCCACTGTGAAAACGGACCTACGAGCAGATCAGGGATACCAGCCAGGCACTTTAACTCAAGAGTTTATTTCAGATTTCTCGTTCCGTGCACAATTTTATCACGCTAAAAGAGTGCAGAGAATTCATTTAGTGGGTGCACACACGGTAAAAAATAAAAAAAAACAAGTATCGCGCAGGAGGGGTACGATGATATCTGAAATAATCAATATAGCTTGTTTGGTACTTGGAAAATTAATTGATTATAATCTGAATATGCATCCAGTAACACTATCAACCATAAATTGTCATGTGAAACCTGTATTTGACATATGTAAGTTTGTTTGACAACAAGGGGGGGAAAATCATCAAACATTTCTAGAGTCCATCGGCCGTGGCATCAAATTGTTTCGGGCCAAATGTGCACCGATACTTTTTTTTTTTTTCCCCATCGATTGTACGTACATGCTAATCTTTTTATCAATCATATTTCATTCAGTATTTATGTTTTTAACCCACTCCTATAAATGCGTGAACCCTTATTTTCCCCATTTTGTTTAGCCTACATCATTACCACTGAGCTCTATAGCATGGCGAGGCTTTCTCATGGGTAACACAGCGTAATTTATGTAGCCGCCGCCAGGGCGGCGCTGGTGTAGAGGCAGCCATGTTACTCCACGCCTGATGCCCGCGTTTCTGTGCTGAGCTGCTCTGTGGGTTTTTGAAAGCAGCCGATGATTCCGGAAAATATAGTGCCGTGGTCCACTGTGCAGCTTACGGATACAAAAATGGGCGCAGGAATTCATCGAAGAGAGATGGCGCTACATTTCACAAGTGAAAAATATATCTTGTTGCTAATGGGGTGCTTCTGAAAAGCCTAGTATTCCGTCAGATGGCTCCACTGTAGCAGTAAACACATTCCCGCGCTGTTTAAAAAGCATAATTTTATTTGTTAAATATTTACACTGTTGTGTGAAATTGTGAATCATGGTAATGTCATATGCCGTAATATAAATAATACAAATAGAACACGTATATATAACGTATCATGAATTGTTTATATTTATCATAAACTGAAATTAAAATATCACTGATGGCATGTGATGGCAATCCGCCATTTCAGTGGTCCATTTTATTTAATTTCTGCTACATTTAGTGCAAGTTAGATTCTTAATACATAGTTTGTTCAGAGTGTAAAGTACGCCTAGTGGGTATCTTGACTCATCCAGTCTCTATGTGGGCAGAAATTTAATATTGAGTAAATACTGGCATTCACCATCATAAATCATCCGGTCTGAGGAACCGTCCCAAAACCAAGATCGTTTACGCGTCATTTTTTGCCCGGTCTCACCGAGGACAGACGACTGGGGAAGGTAAACAAGCCAAGACATCGCCTCCAAGTGATCCACAAGATTCACACGGAGTCAAGTTCAGTATTCACGATTTTATATATATATATATATATATATATATATATATATATATATATATATATATATATAATATATATATATATAATTATATTATATATATAATTATATATATATATATATTATATATATATATATTATATATATATATATATATATATAATTATATTATATATATATTATTATATAGATATATATATATATATATATATATATATATATATATATGCAAACGTGAGAACACATGACGAGTAAATACTACTGCATCCTCTTAAATGTCTACCCCTAGTGAGATTGCATCCAGGTCAAGAGGACTGGTATGTGCACAAGCTACTGACTCAGTCAGTGGAAGATCTTACAAACATATGTGTGGGGACAGGTGGCCTGGAGACAGTTCTCACATGACCATACCATTAGGGACTTGCCAAGAGGAGGCAATGTGTGTGAGATATTGATGATAAGATGACCTTAAGGTATTTATTTGGTAGGCACTTGGTGAAATGTAAAAATTAAAATAACCACTAGTTCTCAACAGAAAAAGACAAAACTTCACTGTAACACTTTATTTACAAAAAGCTACAATGATACATATGAATATGACTCACTCATGGTGCATGGAAGCTGCAGGGGAAGGTCTCTCTCTCTCTCTCTCTCAGCTTAACAGTCAGGAACTCACATTACTGAACTATGTGTGTTTGTGGGTGTGTCCATTTACGACAGTAATGTAGCCAACGTTGGGTACAGGGACATGAGAAATGAGCGTAGCTTAGTTAACAGCTAGAGAGGCAAGATGTGGGAATGACAATTACACAAAGATATCGCTCAGTGAAACACACTGCCTATACATAGTCACTTATGAACCAATGACGAATGTTATGAATATAGCTCGTTTCTACTCTGAGTGAATCCGTGACATTATACGCCATCAAATTAAAATTTTTCATGGAAACTTGACATCCCTCGTGAAAAAACTTACACACGGGACTGTCTTGTGGTGCGCATGCGTGAAGGAAGCGAGCAAAATGTTGAATGCCAGTATTTACTCAACATTAAATTTCTGCCCACATAGAAACTGGATGAGTCTAGATACCCACTAGGCGTACTTTAGAGTGTGAACAGACTATGTATTAAGAACCAAATTTGCACTAAATGTAGCAGAAATTAAATAATATAGGGTCACTGGAAGGACGGGTTGCCATCACATGCCATCAGTGATATTTTAATTTCCGTTTATGATAAATATAAACACTTCACGATACGTTATATATAGGTGTTCTATTTGTATTATTTATATTTCGGCATATGACATTACCATGATTCACATTTTCACACAACAGTATAGATATTTAACAAAGAAAAATATGCTTTTTAAACAGCCCGGGGAAGGTGTTTACTGCAACAGTGGAGCCATCTAGCGGAATACTAGCTTTGAAAGCACCCCATTCTATAACATTACTGCCCCCTGGGGTGAGGCGGGAAGATTCTTCCCCAGTATCCCTGTTTTATACTTATTGGCTAAATGTACCCGATATAATTCGTTGAACTAGGCAGAAAAATAATCATAATCCATATATGTTTTTGTATTATATTCGACGAGTGTATCTTTATTAATAACTATTGCTTAATGGAAATAAAGTATTATAATTTGAATTTGAGAGCTGGTGTTCCAATATGGCGGCCAAAATCACACGCTCGCGGCGGAGATAGCCTCTCCATACTACAGAGCTCAGTGATTGTTACTCTTATGTGTCTGTTAATTATTTGCTTTTCATGCATAGTCTTGTCAAGATTCGGTAAATGTTTTCTTCCCATCGTCTTTCCTCTCTTAACTCTTCCCACCACATGGAGGTTTAGGTTATATCAAACATTTTTTTTACTCTGTATATCTGTTATATCTATTCTCCGGTCTCTTTTTGTGTTTGTACGCTTCGCTGGCAATTATATTTTTCTTTAGGTCTCTCTCTTCCAATGTGTTTTATTACACAAATAACATTAACCATTCACTGGGATTCCTTTTCTGTTTCTGATATTTTTTGCGACATTAAATGCGAATTTTGCTTTTCGTTTTCGTTTTTGATGCTGTTTAATTGCTATCATTCATAACCAGCTAAACTATCCATCGGTGTGTACGAGTGTCCTCCCACTACCCACTTCCCAACACATCTCAGGAACACCCGGATCTGACAGACCTGGTCGACGAGTTCGTGCCCTAGTTCAGTAACTTCCAGATGCCTGGGATCCCTTTACTTCTCAATAGCTTCCTAACTTTTTGTGCCCATGCAAGGTGTAGGGGGTTACTTTCGTCTCTCTCTCTCTCTCTCTCTCTCTCTCTCTCTCTCTCTCTCTCTCTCTCTCTCTGTTTTTGCTTTATATCACTTAGAAGTTGCATTTCGGGTCTGTGACACCACGTGTACCTGAGGAGTAGGGTGTATTTGTTCTCGTTTGCAGGTTGTTTCTGTGCTGTATGGGATTCACTCTCCCCATCATGAAGGACATCCTTCCTCTACTTTTGACACAAGTGCTAGGCCCATAGTGTGCATTGTCTTCCTGTACGGATACTGCCCATAAAAACGTATTTTTTGTCAGTGCTTTCCCAGTATAGGTCTCTCTCTCTCTCTCTCTCTCTCTCTCTCTCTCTCTCTCTCTCTCTCTCTCTTTCTATGTATGCATGTATATATATCTATATCTATATCTATCTATCTATCTATATATATATATATCTATATCTATATCTATCTATCTATCTATATATATATATATATAATTGCTAGACGCCTTAATCCCTTAAGGCGTGGCCACAAACAAATTGCCTCCATGTCGCCCTGTCCCCCGCCATTGCATTGCCCTACTCCCAGCTCACACCCCCCTCTCTCATATACCTCTCCACTCCATCCCTCCATCTCATCCTTGGCTTCTTCCTCTCTCTCCCCCCCTTCCACCTCACTCACATACACTCCCCTCGTCAGTCTCTCACTCTCCATCCTCTCCACATTTTTTTATTATTATTATTATTTTTTTTTTTACGTGTCCGACCCTGGGCAAAGGCTTCAGTGCCTGTTCCCAAGTCCCAGGAGTCCTCCTTAGGGCCCAGTAGTCCTCCTACATCTCCACATGTCACCATTTCGGCGCTAACACCCACCATCCATATTGAATACATGCTAGGGCTGTCTCATACAGGAATGATGTACTGGTATTAGCGGGGGTACTTTTATGACATGTCAGCGGGTCATCTGGTAGATCAGAATCTGTTTTTTATGAAATTCAAATCCTTAAACTGTTCCCTGCCCCAGTCGGGATTCGAACCTGGGTCCATTAGGACTGCAGGCCATCTCTTTACCGATTCAGCCACCACCTCAAACCACCTCCATATGTTTCTCCTAACGCTTCCTATCACATCCACATCCACACCACAACGTTCCTTCACTTCCTTATTTGTTAGTCTGTCCATGTGACTCCACATCCTCCCCTCAAATAACTCATTTCCACTGCTCTCACTCTCGACTTGTGTCCCTCCAACAAGGTCCAAGCTTCACTTCCATACGTTAGGGTTGGTATCCCAATACTGTCATGTTGTAGCTTTTTCACTTCCATGCTCTTTTCCTTGTTTCTTATCAATGCTTTCAAGGAACCGGCAACCTTTCTTCCCTGTTGTACTCTTTCAAACACTTCACCCTCTAAACTTCCATCCTTACTCATTACACTACCCAAGTACTTAAACGCACTCACATTTTCCATTTCCTCCTCATCCAACCTCACTGTACATTCACTGACTTCACTTCTCCCGAAGACCATCACTTTACTTTTCCTTACATTCACCCTTAGATTCCGTTTCTTACTCACTCTCCCAGACTACATCCACCAAGCCTTGCAACTCCTCGTCGTCTTCACCTAACAACACAGCATCGTCTGCAAACAACAGTACAGGGAGTTTCCAAATGCTGCTTTCTCTCACTAGGGCCGCTCCAGCATCTACTGCCCTACCTTGTATCTCTTTTATTACCCCATCCATGTACAAATTGAACAACCATGGAGACATGACACAGCCCTATTTCAACCAAACCTTCAAAGAGAAAAATTCACTCAGTTCACTATCTACATGCACTACAGCCTTAGCACCTTCACACATACTCTCCATGGCCTTCAACTTCCCATCTACTCCATATATTCTTGAGGGTGGCATCTGACCGAAAATCAAAAATTAGAATTTTGAGCTGACATTTTTACACAATAAACTACATTACATAGGGATCATTTTGGCCAAGTTTGAAGATGATTGAAGCAGAACTTCTTGTATAGGTCCTTTTTTTTTTTTTTTTAATTCGCGAAAGCCGTTTTGAGTACATCCTATAGTTGTTCTTTCTTTCTTTGGATTTATATTATAAACCCACTCTTTTATGCAAAATAATATATAACTATTCTACAG
>NC_137058.1:4181585-4191919 GCF_032717465.1 Coenobita brevimanus
TACCTGGTGACAGAAAGAGAAGTAAGAATTTTTCGTCATGTGAAACCCATAATTAGAACTAGAAAGTGCTCACAGAGCGGATACCTCCGCCAATGCCATTAAAAAGGATCCAAATCCGAATCCGAATCCGCCACAAAATTCATTCTTGGTGCATGGCCCACCTTTCCACAAAATTTCAGTGAAATTCATTGAGAACTTTTGGAGATACTGTGCAGGATACTCCGGATCCGGATCCGGATCTGAATCCGCCTCAAAATTAAATAATTTCTTCCTTGCCCATGGCCCACTCTTCCACAAAATTTCATCAAAATCCGTTCATAACTTTTGGAGTAATCACGGATCCGGATCCGTGGATATAGGATCTGGATCTGTCCCAAATTTAATCAACCCTTTCTTGTTCCATGGCTCAACTTTCCACAAAATTTCATTGAAATTCACTGAGAATATTTGAAGATACTGTGCAGGATACTCCAGATCCGGATTCGGCCCAAAATTTAATCATTTCTTCCTTGGCCCATGGCTCACCCTTCCACAAAATTTCATCAAAATCCGTTCATAACTTTGTTAGTAATCCTGCTGACAGACAAATAGACAATCAAACTAACGCAGGGTAAAACAAAACCTCTTTGGCGGAGGTAAAAAAGAAAATGTGCTGATGGGTAGGCCTTTGAATTGAAGCCACTGTAATTTTCTGCTGCTTAAATGGTTGTAATGATTGTAAATGACTGGCCCATGCCAATGCAAAATGTGAAGATAGTTTTCCAGTTTTGAACTTCCCTTTTCCTTGTCTCTGGATCATATGAGGTTTGCTGGCGATATTAAAGAAAGGATTGAATTGACAGTTGCTAGTGATAAAAAAAAAGGCAGTTGGATTGCTGGTTATAGATATTAGAATTACTGCCGAGAGGTATATAATAACCGTTTAGAGAAAGTTTCGATGCAGAGAAGCCAGAATTGCACTGATAGGTGGTCAGTCGCTTCAGGGTGAGAGCTGAGATCTGTATGAATTTAGGGATGCATTTCAAATTATCACGATATTATCCACGTCCCTGCTGCTGTAACTCTTGGAAACTTGATATATATTTATTAAAACTTTAGTAAATGCAGTAGGTCTTCAATCAAACTGTTTAGGGACAACAACAATAAAACGAAATGTGACATCCTCAAACTGTTAAAAGCGAATACCGTCGTTACAGGTATGAACTTGGAGGAACACTTCACGGCAGTGATATACTGGATGGTGGTTTTAGTTAGCATAATGCGCCTTTGGTCTCATCTGACAAAAATTCCTACTTGCAGGTGAGCTTAATATGTTCAGATTGGAGGGTAAAGCTGACATCGTATTCCGTGCAATTACGACATGGTAATTAAGCTGTAATGACAGATAGAAACAAACAAACACCACAGAGGATTTGCAATTTCACTGTAATAATCTCGTTTGCTAATGATGCAAACTGTGACGATATTAAACAAATTTACATAATATACAAGCGAATATATCGGTAATGGAAGAGTCACTACAAAGTCACCTATGGCAGTCAAAATACAAGCACTTGGCACTGGAGGTTGAAAATACTGCATCAAGTAAACAATAAAGACCGAATATATATCACACAGAAAGAAGTCAGTGCCAACGTTAATGATGATACGACCACTCGACACTTACTTCAGACTGTTGCTCCTGTGTGCTCTCGGGTGTGGTGCTTGGCTGCGTTACTTCGGGATGGTGTCTGCTTATTATTTTCACAACCCTGGGTGCCGTCGTCGTCGCTGGTGATCTCCACACTCTCAGTCATCTTGGGGGTCTGTTTAGACAGTATACGTCAAGCATTTGACCTTGCAAGAATTTCTCGATTAATTATTGATTAACCACTTGACTTTCCCAGAATTTATCTAGACTAAGCATTGATTAATTATTTGACTCTGTCAATAGTCATGCGACCCATAATTGTTTAATCTCAGACCTTGATTTTCGTCTGGCTGTTCTTCATGTCCATCTTCTGTTCTAGTAGGTCTTTATTTTCCATCTCGCTTGTCTTCTGGTCCATCGTGTGTTCATCTTCGGTCCAAAGTCTCGTCCTACAGTCCTCCGGTTCGCTGGATGCGGAGAAGTCTGTGGGATTGATGGGGAAGTGCGTGATCCTAAGACTTTGGCGCTCGTTTTCGGGTTCGATCAGTGCCTTCTCCATGATTTCCTGCCCGCTGCTGAACCTGGACGGCACCACAGCCACGCTCGCCGCCCTCCTCCGCTGCTTCTCGTTGTCCTTCCTCTTCCCCCAACAGTTACATTTCTCGTGGAGAAAATACTGTAGTTAATTAGCACATAAAAAAATTACATTGAGTTTAAACACAGTATAAGGATCGAACAACTTTGGCTGAGAGAGATATTCTCCTGCTAAATAAAGCAGCTGGATATTAACCTGTAAGTCTACAGTCAAAATGTTACTAGACTGAATAAAAGAATTACCAAGTATCAGCCAAAGGGTTGTCACACTAGCCAATAGTAAACCTAAGGAAATGTATAAAAGTACCATTTCTAAAGCGGGGAGTTAATGACTGCCCCATTAATTATGGGTTTAATCATTCTTTTTCTGCACTTCTGCCATCTCTATCATTCTATGCCCTACCTCTTCCTTTCCTTACCTCCTACATATCTGTTCTATCTCTCTCTCATCCAGTCCCCCTTCCACACTACTACACAGCCTTCTCTTTCCAGCTTCTTCATGCGTACCTTCCTCCCCTGCTTCCCTCATTCTTAACCATATATCCACATCCATCAAATCAATTTGTTCCCTGGCTCATCGTGGGATCGAACTCGCGTCCATCCCAGCAGTAGACAGCTTTACAACCAACCTCCCTCACAGCTCACCAGTCCCACAGTCCACTTCCTATACCTTTAATATTAACTGTTTGCATAAATAACATACAAACGCATACTGGGGTGTAACTGACTAAATAAATAGTTAAGGAAGATCTCTCACGAAGTTTCTTTAATTGCAACACTTAATAGCAATGTCGTGGACTGTACAAAGGTAAGAAATATCACACATACAAGCACACACAGGTACACGCACACGAGCACACACACACACACACACACACACACACACAAGCTACTACATTCAAACAAACACACAATCTGCAAACGTACACAAACACACAAACGTATACAAACATAGAAATATGCAAAAACATACACACAAATGCACAGAAACATCTACACATACATAAACATACACAAATACACACAAACATACAAATATACAAAAATGCATACGAATTGCTGATGATACTAAAATAGGTAACAGAGCAGATACAGCACTGCAAAGACTGGCAATTCAGAGAGATCTTGATCAACTGTTTAACTGGGCCCAAGTCTGGCAAATGGATTTCAATATTAATAAATTCAAAGTGCTAAACATTGGCAGTAAAAATGTAAGAGCAAGTTATAGCATGAATAATGTCCAAATTGATAGGGTAAACCATGAAAAAGACTTAGGAGTTAAAATAACAAACGATTTGAAACCAAGCAAACAATGTACAGAAGCTGTGAAAAAAGCCAGTAAATTGATTGGATTCATAGGCAGAGCATTCGAATATAAATCAGACAAATCGTCCTCGCTTTGTATAATTCCTTAGTATGCCCGCACTTGGAGTATTGCGTTCAGTTTTGGTCGCCATATTATAAAAAGGATATGGAAAAGCTTGAAAAAGTGCAGCGACGGATGACAAAGATGATACCTAGATTGAGAAATAAACCGTGCGAGGAACGTTTAGAAGCCCTGAATCTCTTTACCCTAACAAAACGGAGGATACGAGGAGATTTAATTCAAGTATCTTTAATTCAAGATATTCAAAGGACATGATAACATGGCTGTCGATAAATACTTCAAAATTGATCACGCGAATTACACTAGAGGCAATGGGCATAAAATAATTGGCAAACGATTCCAGTCGCATGAAGTTAAGCATTTCTTCTTCCATAGAGCTGTAAATATATGGAATAAATTGCCTTCCAACGTAGTAAATTGTACTACAGTACAAACCTATAAAGGTCGCTTGAATAAGTATTTGGCATTTAACCCCCAGCTTAATATATTTACTCCTGAATATAACACTTGTGTATCTATAATTTTCTATTTTATTTTGTTTTAGTTTTTTAGAGCTTGGATCAATTTATTAAATGCAAATGTAGTATATGCACAGACTAGGATATGCACAGATAGCCCTGATTTAACGGTCACTACTCATACTTTCGACCTGTGATGGGCTGTGGATCACTGAGGGTCCCTGTTAGTTACGTGGCCACCATAGGGATTTTTTTAATGTACCAGAGGTCACTGCTTCAGGAGGTGACTTGTGTGCTTGTCCCGCATGGGAAAGTTCCTAGTCTCAGTGGAATGAACGGAGCTGGGGCCTGATTGACTGCTGCCTACCTTAATAGCGCCAGGCAAGGCTGCCGCACCACCCCTGAATATCCACACTGTGCACTGTGCAATTTCCACACTGTGTCTGCAGATGCCCCATCAACTTAACGTATCCGTACATAGTGACGTGCATTTGTTATTTATTTATTTGATTATTCATTTTACTGTACTACTTTCTCTTTCAGGTTATTCATATTGGTGGCTTATAGATAATGTATTATGGAATGTTGCTTTTCCTCTTCAGTCTTTCCTATGAAATTTCCATGTCAGTTTTTCCATGCTGAATGGTGTTTTTTCTCACTTTCTTGCCAGTTTTACTGGAGGGTTTGGAGGCGGGGGGAGCCTTCTTGCTCTACTATCCTTATCCTTCAGAATGTAGAGTTAGATCTCGTAATCATAGTCTACTCTGTAACAAACAGCCTTGAGAGGACCATAAGGTCTGTTGCTGTTTGGTTTCCTTTGTACTCCTTTGAATATACACATGTACACAAAGATACACATATACAAGTACAGTACACACAAACATACACAAATACACACAAATATACACTCACTGATACACAAAAATAATCAAATACATACGCAAACATGCACACAAACATATACATATAAACATACACACAAAAATACACACACAAACATACACACACACTTATACACACACAATTATACACACAAAAATGCACACAGAAACAGCTGAGTACAAACAAATACGCACAAGCATACACAAATACACACAGACATACATATACATACAAACAAAATCGAATACATACACAAACATACACACACAAACATAAACATACAAACATATACATGCAAACTAATATACATATTAGTTTGTCTAGAATCACTGTCTGACTCACTTCTTCATTTCTGCAACATTCGCAGCCTTTCCTCTAACTTACCTCCGTTGAGCACCACCTCTTCTCCTCTAAACCTCACCTTCTCTTCTTAACTGAGACTCAGCTGTCTGGGGCAACTGACAGCAAACCCTTTTCTGTATCCTCATACTTTCTCTATACTCATTTCAAAGCCAAAGGTGGCTTTTGTGTATAAGTACGCAACGATTTATCTTGCTCTCGTGTTCCTGAATTTGATTCTTCTAAATTCTCTACTCTCTGGCTTCGGCATTCCTGTCATTCTCTGACTAAATATATCTGTGCTGTTTACTTATCCCCTAATTCTACTGACTATGAAACACTCTTCGACTATCTTACTCTTATGATGGAACACATCCTATCCATTACTCCTTTCTCTGAAATCTTCTAGGAGATTTCAATGTTCACCACAACCTTTGGCTCTCTTCTCATTTCACTGATCCACCTGATGAACAAGCCTACATCTTTTCTATCCTTAGTGACCTAAAGCAGCTTGTACAGCACCCTACCCGCATCCCTGACCGCCTTGGAGAGAGCTCCAACATACTTGACCTCTTCCTTACAACTAATCCTCTTGGTTACATTGCTAATCTTTCCTCTCCGTTGGGCTCCTATGATCACAACCTTATTACCTTAACCTGTCCTATTGCTCCAGTATGGCCTGTGGACCCTTCAAAAGAAACATCGATTGTGGCATTTTGCAGCTGCAGATTGGGAGGCCCAGAGGCAGTGCTTTTTTATTTTCCCTGGAATGTATATTGCTTCCATGGCCGGGAGCCATCCGAGTGTGCCTTGCGCATTATGGAGGTTCTTCTCTCGGGCATAGAAGCATACATTCCTTTCTCATATCCTTTGACTAATGCAAGAAAGCCTTGGTTTAATGGCACTTGTTCTAATGCTTTCCACGACAAGGAGATGGCCTATAAGAGGTATGGAGCCAACGCATCCCTGAATCACATATTCCTTATGTTTCTGCGCAGACCTGTGCTAAGTCTATTCTTTGCTCTGCTAAAAATAATTTCATCTTTGCTAAATGCTCTCAACTCTCCAATTCGAATTCTTCCCGCTCCTTCTGGCACCAAAAACCTTTCTAATAACTTTTCCTCATCATCCTTCCCTCCACTTTTCTACTCTGTTGGCTCTGTAGCCATTTCATCTACTGCTAAAGAAGCTCTCTTTGCTCAGACATTCTCCTCCAATTCCACCTTGGACAATTCCAGTGCTGTTCCTCCATCACTTACCCCCTCAAACTTCCTCATGGCTGACATCAAAATTTTTCAGTTGATGTACTTTCTGTCATCACTGGCCTGAATACTAACAAGGTATATGGGCCAGGTGGGGTCCCTCCTGTTGTCCTCAAGAACTGTGCTTCTGTGCATACATCCTGCCTAGGTAAACTCTTTTGCCTTTTTCTATCAATTTGTACCTTTCCTTCTTGCTGGAAGTTTGCTCTCATTCAGCCAGTCCCAAACAAGGGTGACCATTCCCAATCCTCTAATTATCGCCCAGTTGCTTTAACATCCTGTGTCTCAAAAGTTTTCGAGTCAATTCTTAATAGAAAAATTTTCAAGCATCTTTCCTATCATAACCTTTCTAATCGTCAGTATGGGTTCCGTCAGGGACGCTCCACTGATGATCTTCTAACCTACCTCTCAGACTCCTGGTCATCTTCCTTTCGGGACTTTGGCGAAAGGTTTGCCATTGCACTTGACATCTCAAAGGCTTTCGATCGAGTCTGGCATAAATCTTTAATTTCCAAACTGCCCACTTACAGTTTTTATCCTTCTATCTGTGCCTTCATCTATAGCTTCCTTTCTGGTCGTTCTATAGCTGCTGTTGTAGACAGCCATCGTTCTTCTAGATCTATGAACAGTGGTGTTCCTCAGAGCTCTGTCCTATCACCAGCTCTCTTCCTTTTATCAATGACTTTCTAAGCTGTACATGTAACCCTATCCACTCATAAGCTGATGATTCCACCCTTCACCTTTCCATTTGGTTTTCTCAACGTCCATCTCAGCAGTTACTTCAACAAGCAACGGATGAGGCGAAGGTAATAATCTGAAAGTGTACTACACAAACAGCAGGAGTTTACGTAATAAAATATACGAACTAAGGGCTTTAATCTGTACAGAGAAAATAGGCACTGCCGTTATTAATGAAACTTGGATGAATACAGACACTCGAGAATTTTTGGCAGAATATCTTATAAAGAGCTATAATATTTTTGTGTCAAACCGTCTGGGAACTTAGGAGGGCGTGCTAGCTATTTGTAAAGGATTCGCTAAACTGTTACTCAAAAGCCGACATTAAAGTAAACAGGGACACGGAAAGTGTCTGGGTTGGAATTATACTCAGTCCACGCTGGTTTGAAGGTAAAAGTGCTCCGCCTCTGGGATTTGACGTCAAAATCGCTCCAACTTCAGTCCACTGTGATTGGCTGGTGGGGTGACAGGCATGTACACACACACACACACACACACACACACACACTTGTGCACGGGAGAAGGATGTTTGTGGGGTGCTGGATATGAGTTTCCAATTGGTTTTTGCGGTGGGCGGGATTTTGGGGGGGGACTGTGTGGAGCATGCGTGTCCACACATGCTGCCGGATGTGCAAGTAGCGGGGATGGTGGTGCGGGAGGAGTTGGGTGGATTGGACGGAGGAAGAGCAAGTGTTCCTGATGAAATTTCATGTTGGGTACTACGAGAATGTGCAAAGGAGTTAAGTAAACCATTATTTTTAATTTTCAAGAAATCCTTGAGTCAAGGTAAGCTACCTGATATTTGGAAAAAAAGCAAATATTGTCCCCTTATTCAAGAAAGGAAATAGACAAAATCCTCTCAACTACCGACCAGTATCACTGACCAGTGTTGTAAGCAAGGTATTTGAAAAACTTATAAGAAAAGCTTGGGTAAATCATCTAGAAGAACACAGTATGATAAAAGAAAGACAGTTTGGCTTCAGAAAAGGACAATCATGTGTTACTAATCTGTCGAGCTACTATGACAGAATAACAAACACAATACTGGAAAGGGAAGGATGGGTGGACAGTATCTATTTAGATTTCAAGAAAGCTTTTGACACAGTACCACACCAAAGACTTTTATGGAAACTGGACCATCAAGAAGGAATTCGAGGCAAACTGTTTTGTTGGATGCAAGACTTTCTCATAAAAAGAGAAATGAGAACAGTACTAAGAGGAAACTACTCATCATGGAAAGAAGTGACTAGTGGAGTACCACAAGGTTCAGTGCTGGCACCAATCATGTTTTTAGTGTATATAAATGATATAAACAGTAACTCTGGAAGTGAGAGCTATCTGAATATGTTTGCAGATGATGCAAAAATACAAAGGAGAATTACTAACACAGACTCTTGTAAAGAGCTACAAGAAGAATTAAATAAACTTCATGAATGGAGTAGTACATGGCAAATGGAATTCAATGTGGACAAGTGTCATGTAATCAAGTTTGGTAAAAGTGGAAAAAGACCTGATTGGGATTATAAGTTAGGAAATAAAACCCTATACACATCAGAAAGAGAGAAAGACCTAGGTGTGATTATCAATAACAGACTATCTCCGGCTGACCACATCAGCGAGAAGGTACGGAACATGTATACACTGCTTGCAAATATGAGAATAGCATTCACATACATAAATGAAGACATGCAAAGAAGGATAATAAACATCATTCATTAGACCAACCCTGGAATATGCATCAGTAGTCTGGAGTCCTCATCTCAAAAAGCACAGACAAGATTGAAAAAGTTCAAAGGGCCGCTACAAGATGGATACCAAGCTTAAGGGACCTAAGCTACGAAGAAAGACTAAATAAACTGAATCTACATACACTACAGGAGAGAAGGAAAAGAGGTGACATGATAATGCTATGTAAGTGCATATCAGGGAAGGAGAAAATAGACATTAATGATTACTTAACATATGGAGAAGCATCAGCAAGAGGACACTGCAAAAAACTGCATAAGAAGAGAGGTGATAAAGACGTAAGGAAATTCAGTTTCCCAAACAGAGCAATTGATCAATGGAATGCATTACCGAATGAAATAGTGTGTGCCAAAACAATTCACAAATTCAAGGATGTGTACGATAAATATGGTTTAAGACACGGGACAGTACGAGCTTGACTCATTCCTGTAAAGATACAATTAGGTAAGAACAATTAGGTAAGAACAATTAGGTAAGAACAATTAGGTAAGAACACACACACACACACACACACACACACACACACACACACACACACACACACACACACACACACACACACACACACACTTCACACTGAATCAGATCGTGTGTTGCCCTGACTCAATGCTCTCACCCTCTTATTTATACTCTGTAACAATAGCGTGTGGATGGTGAACTGAGTGAATTTTTCTCTTTGAAGGTTGGGTTGAAACAGGGATGTGTCATGTCTCCATGGTTGTTCAATCTGTACATGGATAGGGTAATAAAGAGGTACAAGATAGGTTAGTGGATGTTGGAGTGGCCCTGGTGAGAGAGGGTAGTGTTTGGAAACTTCCTGTGCTGTTGTTTGCAGATGATACTGTGTTGTTGAGTGAAGACGAAGGAGAGCTGCAAGGCTTGGTGGATGAGTTTGGGAGAGTGTGTAAGAAACGGTATCTAAAGGTGAATGTAGGGAAGAGTAAAGTGATGGTCTTTGAGAGAAGTGAAGTCAGTGAATGTACAGCGAGGTTGGATGGTGAGGAAGTGGAAAATGTGAGTACGTTTAAGTACTTGGGTAGTGTGATGAGTAAGGATGGAGGTTTGGAGGGTGAAGTGCTTGAAAGGGTACAGCAGGGAAGAAAGGTTGCTGGTTCCTTGAAAGCAGTAATAAGAAACAGGGAAGTGAGCATGGAAGTGAAAAAGTTACTACATGACAGTATTGTGATACCAACTCTAACATATGGAAATGAAGCTTGGACGTTGCTGGAAGGACACAAGTCAAGAGTGAGAGCAGTGGAAATGAGTTATTTAAAAGGAGCCTGTGGAGTCACATGGAG
>NC_137058.1:4192019-4323895 GCF_032717465.1 Coenobita brevimanus
TAGAATTCATTCAAATCGTTGTTAAAATTCTAAAACGTGATACTCAATGTACTATATAGCTTCCTTTATTATATACAGAATATAAAAAAACAATTTCAAATAGCACATAGATGGGAAATAAGAGAGAGAGAGGCATGTACTACGGTTGATTTGGCAGCATCGCTAGAGGTGATTCACCAGGTGGGCCCCACCCTGAACGGACTTCTTGCGGTGAAAGGACCATAATATAAGTACTGTAGGTTAAGGGGAAGTGAGAACTCCGCAGAGGCGACTCGAGGCTATGGAAGACCTTGAGTTTGCACAAGGATTCTCTCAGCTTCCCGGGGGAAGTACTAATATAAGTACTGTAGGTTAAGGGGGAAGTTCGAGAGAGAACTACGCAGGCGACTCGAGGCTATGGAAGACCCGAGTTGCACAAGGGATTCTCAGCTCCCGATATTAATATAAGTACTGTAGTTTAAGGCATAGGTTGAGGACCCGTGTGCAGTTCGGGGCTATGGAAGACCCCGAGTTTGCGCAAGGATTCTCAACTTGCCGACACTAATCTTGTGCTATAATTAATGGCGACCATCGAATGTACTGAAGCTTAGGCTGTCACTTGTATTTTTCAGCTAGAGCATACTTTTCGTAGCATGTACTGATTGCTAGGCAGAGAGAGTAATTGTAACGTAATAAGAATTTTGTCTCATTGACACTTTTGATGCTCCACCTTAATTCTGGTTTTTGCAGGTACAGCAATGGGTGTAGCAGTTTTGCTGTGCGGGCCAGCTGATCGTCTGCCGCACGCTGCCGCCTCTTCTCCTGCCTTTGTTGTCGCCATATTATTATTTACTGTGTCATTTTACAGGTAGGTACAGTTACACTACAACTGTCACACCACTACACCGTGTATTACATACACCACGCTACACAACAATTAGTTGTCAGTGTAAATGTGGCGAGACTTTAACGCTCAGTTTGACCTGAAAAAGGATTTTCACCATCGTCACGGAGTTTTCCCATAAGCTTGCTTCTATTAACGTAAATACGAGGTTTTTTCGCTCACTGGCGACTGCGACTTTCTCCTGCTGTAGGATAGCACACACTCACAGTGTGAATCTTGTGTGACTGAGTTAGGATGTGTACATATATATATATATATCCACAAATTTTTTCCCATAAGGAAAAAAATTTAATTTTATAGGGCGTAATGTCACGAATCAAATTCGCGGAAACATTTCCCTTTGGTGAGAAAGGCCATGAACTATTAGTGGAACACTCACTGTGTTTCGTTCAGTTAACCGCTCCTTCAGTCGGAAGCTTTGTCAACTCTATTTGTCATTGTCCTACGTGATCGTCTTTGCGTGAGACATTAGCGAGTGCGCTGTGCGATTTGTTTTGGGCGCGTTTCGCTCACTTGACCGTTAGAAAATGCGACCTAGTGCTCCCGCTTTTGTTTCCCACGACTTATGCAGTCGAGTGTTTGTTGTGACGGAGAGAGGTCCTGTGCTCCAGAAGTGTGAGAGAGAGAGGTCAGCTAGCACCCAAACTCCACTAGTACGGTTCCCCCAGTGCTCCCACCTTAGTTGGTGATACACCGTAGCATTCATCGGTGACTCAGTATTTCCTTTTTTCGTTTTCCTAGACTTAAGAGTTTAATTACAGGTGTTTTCCTAGACGTAAGAATTTAGCTCTTGTGTGAGTGACTGAGTGCGATCTCATTAATTTGATTTGAAATGTAACGTTAAATTTATTTTTGTAATCAATAAATTTAACAGTTCTTTTCTTCAGCTTAATGCTGTAATGTAAACTCTTGTTTCATTTCTCCGCAATTAAGCTTATATCTCATAGCTCCTAGCTTGCATAAACGTCTGCCTTTCATAACTGGTACTTAGGCCAGTCTTGTGTATTAAACTTAAAATCCGTTGTGCCTCCTAGGAGTTAAGCACCAGCAAGAGCCTGATATTATTATTAGTATTAGTTATTTATTGTCAGGGGTGAAGTAACTTTCTCCAGAGGCTAACAGTACTAAGAAACAGCAATTGAGTAATTAGTCTCTGCTGTGTACTGTTGAGGAATTTTATAAATTCTCGTTCTTAGAGAATCGTTGCTTGATTTAGCAAGACAATCATTGTCCCTGCTCGTCAATATTATTGAATATTATGTCATTTAAATAATATTTAGCATTTATTTTGAAAACCCCGTGATATATTTAAAAAAAAACCCGTGACACAAGTGTGTGCTCTATTCTGTCTATCCAAGTAAGAAAGCTTGTCACTACTGCAAGGCTAAATCCACCTGGATGTAGGATGGATTAGGCGGTCTCCATTTTTGCCTACGCCTCTCTCCTACCGCCGCAAGGTGTGTTGGAGTGCAGCAGCAGAAGGGAGCCTGCTGGGAAAAGTTACCTAAAGAAACTAAGAGCAGTTACATGAGCTTCCCTTAAATAAGCAAAAAAAACAGATAAATTATTCTTACTATTTTCTCTTATTCACGCACATTCCTCTTAACCATAACAGCGTGCAGAAGTACGCTTACGCAACTGAGCTCAGCGAGGGAAGAATGTGGAAATTTAAATGCGAGCTTCCGGAGAATGGAGAAGCATCCTGACCTGCCTGCACCTCCCTCCATTAACCCCGGAGCTTATACGGGAGCTGGGGTGCTTCTCTCTTACCCTTACCTGCACACACACGCACATGGGACACTCAGGAAAGGATATTTAGAAAGAAAGGACGCTCAGAAAGGAAAGACAGCCAGTGAGAAAGAGGCACTCAAGTACGGAGGATCTCGGGTACGATTAGAGGAAAAAATACTGTACACGTATTCCCTGCGTGACAGAAAGTAGCGAGCTAATCCAACAAACGAAATGGATATCGTGTTTGAGTTGAATGGTTGGGTGATGGTACTCGGCTGCCTCTCATCCTGTATTTCTATTACTGAGAGGCAAGGTGGGGCAGATAATGCAGGTAATACAATACTCGTACACACCTCTCAGGTGTGTGACGGGGCTGGTGCTTTTGAGTATGCAGCTAACGCACGGTAGGCTGACAATTTGGTGATTTCCACATTTTTCAGAGACAATGGAAATGTATGTAGATATTCCTTTAGACACAATAAAAAGCAAACTACAAGTCACATCACCTGAGTCATGTATGTAGTTTTCCGGGACACTATGGCATGAATGGCAAGACATGATTTTCCGATAATGCACTGTTTTCTAAAGTCTTCATGAACAGCGATGGTGTTTTCGATTTTCCTGCAGGCATATGGTAAGAAATACTGCAGGCAGGCAGTAAAGCCGGTGGTTCAGTGTTCACCACATATGAAACGCTTTTGGTGGTTTGAAAATCTCGCACAAACGATAAGAAGTCAAATTATCCTTAGCAAAACTTCCAGGAACAAGTGAGTGCTTTCGGGTATCAGGCAATTGCGCGATAAGAAATTAATGTAAGTCTTCCCACATATTTCAGGAACGATGGTGGTCGCTTTAGTGTCAGGCAAACACGAAAAAGAGTTTAAATATCCTTTACAAAGCTTTTAAGAACATAAGAACATAAGAAGAGGAGGGATAACTGCAGTAGGCCGGTTGGCCCATGCTAGGCAGCTCCTAGAAGAAGTAGCTGAACTACTAGAATGAGATAAGGACAGCAAAGAAGGGGGAAGAAGGCTCTCCCCCGCCCTCCAAACCCTCCAGCCGAAGCCGGCAGGAAAAAGTCAGAAAGAACACCACGCCGTATAGAAAAACTGGCGTGGACATTTTACCCTACAGGAAAATGTGAAAGGAGAATAGAGACTATCACAGTGTAACCTGAAAAGGAAAAATTATGAATTAGTATTGGTTATAAGATTTTCTTTCTTCTATATCCACCCCTTATTAGTCATATGGTTATCTAGCCTATGCTTGAAACTCTCAATGGAAGAGGCAGCAACTACTTTACTAGGTAGCTTATTCCATTCGTCTACTACTCTATTACCAAACCAATTTCTACCGATTTCCTTATTGAAAACGGAATTTCTTATAGTTTGAAACCATTATTTCTAGTTCTATCCTCTTATGCTCACTTTATAAGTACCTTGCTAATATCTCCCTTATTTATACCATTCATCCACTTAAACACCTCAATTAAGTCTTCCCTTACTCTACGCCTCTCTAGCGAATGCAAACTTAGTCTTTTCAGTCTGTCTTCATATGACAGGTTCCGAACGTCTTGTATCATTTTGAGTATCATTCTTCTCTGTACATTTTCTTCTAACGAATTAATATTATCCATTCTTTAGCAAGGACACCAAAATTGTACTGCGTAGTCTAAATGTGGCCTTACTAATGCTAGATAAAGTTTCAGTATTACTTTTGATGATGTATTGCTCACGCTTCTCGAAATAAATCCTAGGACCCTATTTGCTTTATTTCTCGCATTAATACACTGCTGCCTTGGTTTAAGGTCGTTACTAATCATAACTCCTAGATCCCTCTCGCATTCCGATTTGCTAATTTCTTTGTTATCTAAGCTGTATTTAGTGTCTCCAACGGTCTTGCCTACGTTAAGTACTTTGCATTTTTCAACGTTAAATTCCATTTGCCAAGTTTTAGACCATTTGGACAGCAAGTGATCGAGGTCTTTTTGTAAGTTATGGCAATCGTCAGTCGAGTTAATGATACGCCCTATTTTTGTATCGTCGGCAAATTTGCTGATGTTACTATTGACTCCTAAGTCTAGATCATTTATATATATAATAAATAATAAGGGACCGAGTACTGAACTCTGTGGTACACAGAATAGTTACTAATCCCCAGTCCGACTTAGTTCCATTTATTAATACTCTCTGTTTTCGTCCTTTCAGCCAGGATTCTATCCATTTTAAGATATCGCCGTCTATACCGTGTGCTCGAACCTTTCTAACTAACCTTTCGTGTGGGACCCTATCAAAAGCATTACTAAAGTCCAGATAAATAACATCGTAAGCTTTATCGTTATCTACTGCCTCATAGACCTCCGAGTAGAATGACAACAAGTTTGTGAGGCAGGATCGTCCTTGCCTGAATCCGTGCTGACTTTCGTTTATAAGATTAAATCTTTCTAAGTGTTCTCTAATCTTTTTTGCCAAAATTGACTCTAACATTTTTCCTACCATTGACGTTAGACTTATCGGGCGATAATTCGACGCAGCTGATTTATCGCCCTTTTTAAAGATGGACACTATGATTGCGGTCTTCCACGCCTCGGGAACTTCTCCTGAACTTAAAGAGTCATTAAATAACGTTAAAAGTGGCTGACATAATTCTTCTTTGGTTTCTTTTATAATTTTTGCATATATATCGTCCGGACCTGGCGATTTTTGAGGTTTTAACTTATTAATTTCTTTCAATACGTCCTCCTTACTAATGGTTATTGTACTAAGAATATTTTCGGTATTCTCATCGTAAATATTTGCTGCTTGAGGGACCAGGTCTAGATTTTCCTTGGTGAATACTGATATGAAATAATTATTTAGGATGGAGCACATTTCTTTATCTTCACTGGTAATGTCACCTGATTCTGTTCTCAGTGGTCCTATCCTATCTTTATTTTTCGTACGGTACATTTGATAAAAACCCTTGGGGTTTTCTTTTGATTCACTTGCAACCTTAATTTCATAACTTCTCTTTGCTTTTCTTATCTCCCTCTTTACTTCTTTATTTAAAATCGTGTATCGGTTACGTGAGTGTTCCTCTCCACGTTTTATTTATCTATATATTCCTTTCCTTTGGCCTATGAGAGATTTTAATCTGTTGTTTAACCATCTTGGTTATGAATTGTTCGTTCTAAACGGTTTTGAAGGGATATATCTATCTTGGCCGCCGTGTATTATATTTATTAACTCGTTATATTTCTCACTGGTCGAACGTCTGCTTGGTACTGGAGCTGAGTTAATTCCCGTCACCTGGACTACATTCCCATCTACCACCTCCCCCCTCACAGACACCTGACGGACATTCCTACGTGTTTCCTTTTCTTCACCTATGACCTGGGGTTCCCCACTGACCTGGCATTCCCTCAAATAGCTAATCTACCTGTAGAATACCGTTCGAAAATAAGCTCTTAAGCCATCGAAATCTCCTAGACGAAAATTAGGAACGGTGGAGGTATTTTCAGTGGAGCAGACATCCCAAATAAATTTGAACTTAATTTCTTTATGATCGCTATTACCAAGTCGTCCACCAACCTCTATATCACTAATGATATTTTCTTTATTAGCTAAAACCAAATCTAGTATATTATTACCTCTGGTGGGCTCCCTGATATACTGATAAAGGAAATTATCCTGTACTACCTATAGAAATTCCTCTGACTCTGCATCTCCTGTCTGATTTCTCCAATCTATCCTTGGCAGATTAAGGTCCCCTACAGTTATTACTAAGCTGGACTGTGATACTTTCCTAATTTCCTCCCAAAAGTATTTACTATCAGCTCTACTTAATTTAGGAGATCTGTAAATTGCTCCTAAGACTAATTTCTCCCTATTGTTACTAATTTCAACCCAGACACTTTCTGTGTCCCTATTTACTTTAATGTCTGCTTTATTGTAACAGTTTAATGAATCCTTTACATAAAGAGCTACCCCTCCCCTCTTTCTTCCCTGACGGTTTGACACAAAAATATTATAGCCTTTCAAGGCGGCAATTAAACATATTGCCCTACTCAACCATTCCCTTCCAACCCGCCACCTGGGTAAAAAACCAAGCACTACAGGGGTTCCTCCCCTCTCCCTAACCTTTTCTAACATCAACTTGTACCTTTGCCACAGTACCTCACTCTTACGGCTACTATAGTCTGACAAATCTAAACATAGGGTTTGGGTGGAGTCACCCCCTCCCTACACTCTTGCCATGTTTCCTAACCCTACGATGTATAACGCCTGTGGTTTGTGTAGTAGGAATGATACATAAACATAACTCATACTAATATAACTGTAATGAAAGTGCTGACATGTATCAAGGAAGAATAAAACTATTCTGCATACTATATTATACGATAATAGAGAAACGTGGCATAAAAATTTGGCAGTGTTGCTCTAAAAATATTCTAATTATTATTTACTTCCCCAACACTTCTAATATTGCTAATTAATTTAGCAAGTATAATTGCAAGAAAATTTGAAGGGATAAAAGTGGGAAGAGGCGATCCTTTCATAATTAAAATAAATTTATAAAACAGCTCTGGGGTGGCAGCACTCACGCGACACGTTTTTGTGTGTACGCTATGGGAGGTCACCAACCCCCTACAGGATTTAGGCCTATTGGGGAAATCTCTATAAAAAAAACGCGCCGTGACTTTTACCTCAAGGGTGGTGCGGAAATAAAGTCAAAATTATAATCCATACATAAAAATGGAAGTAAAAAACCATGGATGACACATAACAAAATCTAGCGAGAGAGAGAGAGAGAGAGAGAGAGAGAGAGAGAGAGAGAGAGAGAGAGAGAGAACATAAGAACATAAGAAGAGAGGATAACTGCAGTAGGCCGGTTGGCCCATGCTAGGCAGCTCCTAGAAGAGTAACTGAACTACTAGACTGAGATAAGGATAGCAAAGAAGAAGGCTCTCCCCCGCCCTCCAAACCCTCCAGCCGCAGCCGGCAGGAAAAAGTCAGAAAGAACACCAAGCCGTATAGAAAAACTGGCGTGGACATTTTACAGGAAAGTGTGAAAGGAGAATAAAGACTATCATAGTGTAACCTGAAAAGAAAATTTAATTTTGAATTAGTATTGGTTATAATATTTTCTTTATTCTATATCCACCCCTTATTTGTCATATGCTTATCTAGCCTATGCTTGAAACTCTCAATGGAAGAGGCAGCAACTACTTTACTAGGTAGCTTATTCCATTCGTCTACTACTCTATTACCAAACCAATTTCTACCGATTTCCTTTCTGAAACGGAATTTTTCTAGTTTGAAACCATTATTTCTAGTTCTATCCTGTATGCTCACTTTAAGTACCTTGCTAATATCTCCCTTATTTATACCATTCATCCACTTAAAAACCTCAATTAAGTCTCCCCTTACTCTACGCCTCTCTAGCGAATGCAGACTTAGTCTTTTCAGTCTGTCTTCATATGACAGGTTCCGGACGTCATGTATCATTTTAGTCATTCTTCTCTGTACATTTTCTAACGAATTAATATCCATTCTATAGTAAGGACACCAAAAATTGTACTGGGTAGTCTAAATGTGGCCTTACTAATGCTAGATAAAGTTTCAGTATTACTTTAGATGATCTATTGCTCACGCTTCTCGAAATAAATCCTAGGACCCTATTTGCTTTATTTCTCGCATTAATGCACTGTTGCCTAGGTTTAAGGTCGTTACTAATCATAACTCCTAGATCTCTCTCGCATTCAGATTTGCTAATTTCTTTGTTATCTAAGCTGTATTTAGTATCTCCAATGGTCTTGCCTACGTTAAGTACTTTACATTTTTCAACGTTAAATTCCATTTGCCAAGTTTTAGACCATTTGGACAATGTATCGAGGTCTTTTTGTAAGTAATGGCAATCGTCAGTCGAGTTAATGATACGCCCTATTTTTGTATCGTCGGCAAATTTGCTGATTCTGCTATTGACTCCTAAGTCTAGATCATTTATATATATGATAAATAATAAGGGACCGAGTACTGAACCCTGTGGTACACCGCTAGTTACTAATCCCCAGTCCGACTTAGTTCCATTTATTAATACTCTCTGCTTTCGTCCTTTCAGCCAGGATTCTATCCATTTTAAGATATCGCCGTCTATACCGTGTGCTCGAACCTTTCTAACTAACCTTTCGTGTGGGACCCTATCAAAAGCTTTACTAAAGTCCAGATAAATAACATCGTAAGCTTTATCGCTATCTACTGCCTCATAGACCTCCGAGTAGAATGACAACAAATTTGTGAGGCAGGATCGTCCTTGCCTGAATCCGTGCTGACTTTCGTTTATAAGATTAAATCTTTCTAAGTGTTCTCTAATCCTATTTGCCAAAATTGACTCTAACATTTTTCCTACTATTGACGTTAGACTTATCGGACGATAATTCGACGCAGCTGATTTATCACCCTTTTTAAAGATGGGCACTACGTTTGCGGTTTTCCACGCCTCTGGAACTTCTCCTGAACTTAAAGAGTCATTAAACAACGTTAAAAGTGGCTGACATAATTCTTCTTTGGTTTCTTTTATAATTTTTGCATATATATCGTCCGGACCTGGCGATTTTTGAGGTTTTAACTTGTTAATTTCTTTCAATACGTCCTCCTTACTAATGGTTATTTTACTAAGAATATTTTCCGTATTCTCATGGTAAATATTTGCTGCTTGAGGAACCAGGCTTAGATTTCCCTTGGTGAATACTGATATGAAATAATTATTTAGGATGGAGCACATTTCTTTATCTTCACTGGTAATGTCACCTGATTCTGTTCTGAGTGGTCCTATCCTATCTTTATTTTTCGTTCGGTACATTTGATAAAAACCCTTGGGGTTTTCTTTTGATTCACTTGCAACCTTAATTTCATAACTTCTCTTTGCTTTTCTTATCTCCCTCTTTACTTCTCTATTTAAAATTGTGTACCGGTTACGTAAGTGTTCCTCTCCACGTTTTATTTTTCTATATATTCCTTTCCTTTGGCCGATGAGAGATTTTAATCTGTTGTTTAACCATCTTGGTTCTGAATTGTTAGTTCTAAACGGTTTTGAAGGAATATATCTATCTTGGCCTCCGTATATTATATTTATTAACTCGTTATACTTCTCACTGGTCGAACGTCTGTTTGGTACTGGAGCTGAGTTAATTTCCGTCACCTGGACTACATTCCTATCTACCACCTCCCTCCTCACAGACACCTGACGGACAGCCCCACGTGCTTCCTGCGCCTGACCTATGACCTGGGGATCCCCACTAACCTGACATTCCCTCAAATAGCTAATCTCCCTGTGGAATACCGTTCGAAAATAAGCTCTTAAGCCATCGAAATCTCCTATAGTCTGACAGATCGAAACGTAGGGTTTTGGTGGAGTCACCCCCTCCCTGCACTGTTGCCACGTTTCCGAGCTGACCTCTCCATCAGCGATGACCTTGACACTGTTTCCCTCTTGTGATCTCCGTTTTTCTAATACCCCCTATACCCCTGCTACCAACACCCCCTATACCCCTACCCCCAACAACACCCCCATCAACAACACCCGCTATACCTCCACCACCAACACCTCCTATAAATATAGACCCCCACCATCAACACCTGTATAATAATTAGCCGTTGATAATTGCTATACTTTTATTGAGAGCATACATTCTACCCTATTGCTCAAACTCCCTAATCTTACAATCCCATCTGTCTTAATCCTTCCCACTGCCTTCGTTCCTAAATCCCTTAATTGATCTATTTTTAACCTAAGTGTCCCCACACCTTTTAAACCATTTACCTCTCTGTCACTATTCTCCACCATATGTATCAACTTGTATTATATTGTGTATAGAACTTTCATACTGTATGCTGTACTACTGTATAATGTATAAGAATACCCACTGTTTAGTGGAAATAAAGTTTTATTATTATTATTATTATTATTATTATTTCTCTCTCTCTCTCTCTCTCTCTCTCTCGCTAGATTTTGTTATGTGTCATCCATGGTTTTTTACTTCATTTTTATGTATGGATTATAATTTTGACTTTATTTCCGCACCACCCTTGAGGTAAAAGTCACGGCGAGTTTTTTTTATAGAGGTTTCCCCAATAGGCCTAAATCCTGTAGGGGGTTGGTGACCTCCCACAGCGTACACACAAACACGTGTCGCGTGAGTGCTGCCACCCCAGAGCTGTTTGATATATTTATTTTAATTATGAAAGGATCGCCTCTTCCCACTTTTATCCCTTCAAATTTTCTTGCAATTATACTTGCTAAATTAATTAGCAATGTTAGAAGTGTTGGGGAAGTAAATAATAATTAGAATATTTTTAGAGCAACACTGCCAAATTTTTATGCCACGTTTCTCTATTATCGTATAATATAGTATGCAGAATAGTTTTATTCTTCCTTGATACATGTCAGCACTTTCATTACAGTTATATTAGTATGAGTTATGTTTATGTATCATTCCTACTACACAAACCACAGGCGTTATACATCGTAGGGTTAGGAAACATGGCAATAGTGTAGGGAGGGGGTGACTCCACCCAAACCCTATGTTACGAGGAGGAACACTATAGACGAAAATTAGGAACGGTGGAGGTATTTTCAGTGGAACAGACATCCCAAATAAATTTGAACTTAATTTCTTCATGATCGCTATTACCAAGTCGTCCACCAACCTCTATATCGCTAATGATATTTTCTTTATTAGCTAAAACCAAATCTAGTATATTATTACCTCTGGTGGGCTCCCTGATATACTGATAAAGGAAATTATCCTGTACTGCCTCTAGAAATTCCTCTGACTCTGCATCTCCTGTCTGATTTCTCCAATCTATCCTTGGCAGATTAAGGTCCCCAACAATTATTACTAAGCTGGACTGTGATGCTTTCCTAATTTCCTCCCAGAGGTATTTACTATCAGCTCTACTTAATTTTGGAGATCTGTAAATTGCTCCTAAGACTAATTTCTCCCTATTGTTACTAATTTCAACCCAGACACTTTCTGTGTCCCTATTTACTTTAATGTCTGCTTTATTGTAACAGTTTAATGAATCCTTTACATAAATAGCTACCCCTCCCCCATTTATTCCCTGACGGTTTGACACAAAATATTATAGCCTTTTATCTGATATTCTGCTAAAAATTCTCGAGTGTCTGTATTCATCCAAGTTTCACTAATAACGGCAATGTCTATTTTCTCTGTACAAATTAAAGCCCTCAGTTCATCCATTTTATTACGTAAACTCCGGCTGTTTGTGTAGTACACTTTCAGATTATTACGAGTAGTTATGCCTTTACCTTGGCATTTACTGTTATTTATTTTATTACTAACTGGGAAACTCTTTACTTTACTAATATAACAATTTTTTGTACTATCGCTTATCGCCCTTCTATCATCGCTTGTTCTATCATCTATCATCGCCTGCTCAATTTGAGGTGCCTGAGTGGATGTATCTACACTATTGGTTGAACTTTTTGTTCTTAATTTTGCAAGTATCGATGCATCTATCCAAACATGGTAATAATGATTTCTGACTGTAGTTGCCGCATCTTCCTGTACACCTACTTCTCAATCTCGAAAAATCCCTCCAACTCCCTATCTATCATTCCAGCTAAAACAGTAACTCCTTGCCTGCTAAGATGAGTCCCATCCCAACTATACAAGGCACTTCGTCCATAAAACCGGTCCCAGCTGTCTATGAAAGGTATTGCATTATCTTTGCAATACCTTTCAAGGCGGCAATTAAACCCTATTGCCCTGCTCAACCATTCCCTTCCAACCCGCCACCTTTGGTAAAACACCAAGCACTACAGGGGTTCCTCCCCTCTCCCTAACCTTTTCTAACATCAACTTGTACCTTTTCCACAGTACCTCACTCTTACGGCTACTAATATCATTGCCTCCTACACTGAGGCACACAGTGGGTTTGTCACCACTTTCCTTTACGATATTTGAAATTTTATCTACCTCATTAGCCACCCTGGCCCCTGGAAGACACACATGTTTAGCGAGTGGAGTATACATGGCCCTGTTCAGATATCTCACCTGGGAGTCTCCAACAACAACAACATTTTTCTTACCTTTCTTGTTCTGTTTATACTTACCTGTACTGGAAGTTCCCTCACCGTCCTTCTCCTCTACTTCCCTCTCTGCCTTCCCTTCACATTCGTCCCGTAGTGTGTCGAATGTATTAGTTGTCTTAATTTCCATTTGCTTTTTAAGAGTGAACTTCGTTGCACCCTTGTTAACTAGTGTCCAACCTTCAGTCTTTTTCTCTTTCTCCTCCAACATCTCCTCCAACAATTCCCTCATCTGTGCCTTCTCCTGCCTGAGAATTTGTACCTCCCGCTTCAGTTCGAGAAGTTCCTCCTTTAATTCAAGGTAGTCCTTTTTAGTACCTGCAGTGGGGACACAGCTCTCTGCCGAGGAAGCCATTACGCACTAGTTCACACAAGGTAGCACACACTATCACGGGTCACTACGGGTCACCACAACACACACACTCACGGATCACTAGCACAGCACTATCGCTGAGAGAGAGAGAGAGAGAGAGAGAGAGAAATAATAATAATAATAATAAAACTTTATTTCCACTAAACAGTGGGTATTCTTATACATTATACAGTAGTACAGCATACAGTATGAAAGTTCTATATACAATATAATACAAGTTGATACATATGGTGGAGAATAGTGACAGAGAGGTAAATGGTTTAAAAGGTGTGGGGACACTTAGGTTAAAAATAGATCAATTAAGGGATTTAGGAACGAAGGCAGTGGGAAGGATTAAGACAGATGGGATTGTAAGATTAGGGAGTTTGAGCAATAGGGTAGAATGTATGCTCTCAATAAAAGTATAGCAATTATCAACGGCTAATTATTATACAGGTGTTGATGGTGGGGGTCTATATTTATAGGAGGTGTTGGTGGTGGAGGTATAGCGGGTGTTGTTGATGGGGGTGTTGTTGGGGGTAGGGGTATAGGGGGTGTTGGTGGCAGGGGTATAGGGGGTATTAGAAAAACGGAGATCACAAGAGGGAAACAGTGTCAAGGTCATCGCTGATGGAGAGGTCAGCTCGGAAACGTGGCAACAGTGCAGGGAGGGGGTGACTCCACCAAAACCCTACGTTTAGATTTGTCAGACTATAATATCATTGCCTCCTACACTGAGGCACACAGTGGGTTTGTCACCACTTTCCTTTACGATATTTGAAATTTTTTCTACCACATTAGCCACCCTGGCCCCTGGAAGACACACATGTTTAGCGAGAGGAGTATACATGGTTCTGTTAACATATCTCACCTGGGAGTCTCCAACAAGAGCAACATTTTTCTTACCTTTCTTGTTCTGATTATACTTACCTGTACTGGAAGTTATCTCACCGTCCTCCTCTACTTCCCTCTCTGCCTTCCCTTCATATTCGTCCCGTAGTGGGTCGAAGGCATTAGTGGTCTTAACTTCCGGTTGCTTCTTAAGGGTGAACTTCGTTGCACCCTTGTTAACTATGGTGGTACCAATCTTAAGTGGCGGTTTAGGTGGGGCACGAACCTCTGTACAGTGTTGCCACGTGTTCCATACCCGCTATGTGAACGCTCTGATATATGTAATAGGCATCACAATAAGATAAACACATTAGAATATAGTGGTAACGTGTGTGTTATAATATATGAAAGAACAGTAAACTTATTATGCGTAAAATATTTATACGGCAATACAGAAACGTGGCATAAATATTTTACAGTGTTGCTTAAAAAAAAGTAGTCACTTTTATTGGCTGCTACCGTATTTCTGGGGTTGGTAATAATGTCACAATTATGATTATAAAATAATGTGCAGGAATATAAGTAAAAATGTCAATTTCTTAGTAAAAAAAAAATAATACATTAAACCCTCGTGAGAGGCAACACTCACACACACCCAGTCCCACCCGGCCAGAGCTTCCTGTATGGGACACCTTAAAAAAAGACGCGCCAAGACTTTTACCTCCTGGGTGGTGTGGAAATAAAGTCAAATTTACAATATGTACATTATAAAGTAAAAGAAAATAACCAAAATGTATCCTAAAATACCACAGACGAGAGAGAGAGGGGGGGGGGAAGGCAGACCAGGGGCAGTGTTGAGTGCAGCTGAGTGAGAGATGGAGGAAGGGAGGGAACGAAGGAGGGAGAGAGTGATTGAATGAAAACAAATCATGGCGCCACAATAGTGAGGTCATCTGGCGCCATATGTAAAACAATAATATTTTTAAATATAATTAGATATAATAAAAACAAAATAAAGAAAAGAAAGCACAAGTTTATGTCACTCATAAAAGAAACAAAATTCCCAAGGGTGACGCACATCTCCCCCCAGGAGAGAGAGAGAGAGAGAGAGAGAGAGGCATCGCGGGTATGGAAAACGTGGCAACACTGTACAGAGGTTGGTGCCCCACCCAAACCGCCAGTCAAGAATGGTACCACCATAGTGTCCAACCTTCAGCCTTTTTCTCTTTCCCCTCCAACATCTCCTCCAACAATTCCCTCATTTTTGACTTCTCCTGCCTGAGAATTTGTACCTCCCGCTTCAGTTCGAGAAGTTCCTCCTTTAATTCAAGGTAGTCCTTTTCAATACCTGCAGTGGGGACACAGCTCTCTGCCGAGGAAGCCATTACACACAAATTCACACAAGGTCTATCTATCTATATACCTAGGCTGCTTCCCCCAAGGAAAGGGAGGTAGCCGAGACAGGACGACACACTCCCTATTTACTCATCCATTCAAACACATTCATTCGCATCTTAGCCCCAAAGGGGAGAACGGACAGATCCTCACCGTACCACACCGCACAAGGGTCAACTGCGCAATGCAATCAGTGACATCCGCAGCAGGGCCCGACAGCAGAGCTGGTTTACCCCTGCCACATCATAACAGACTCATCACACAAGGTAGCACACACTATCATGGGTCACCACAACACACACTCTCACGGATCACTAGCACAACACTCGCTGATCACAACAACACACTAACACAGCCACTATCACAGATCACTAAAACACACTAGCACAACACTACCACAGGTCTCTAGCACGTCTGAGCAGACTGACCTCACGAGAGCGACTGACCTCACGAGACCGAGTACTGAACCATGTGGTACACGGTCGTACCATTCTAAAGTGGCGGTTTGGGTGGGGCACGAACCTCTGTACAGTGGTGCCACGTTTTCCATACTCGCGATGCCTCTCTCTCTCTCTCTCTCTCTCTCTCTCTCCTGGGGGGATGTGCATCACCCTAGGGAATTTTGTTTCTTTTATGTCTTATAAACTTGTGCTTTCACTTCTTTATTTTGTTTTTTATTATATTATTGTTTTACATATGACGCCAGATGACCTCGGAGTTATGGCGCCTTTTCATTCAATCATTCTCGCCCTCCTTCCTTCCCTCCCTTCATCTTTCCCTCAGCTTGACAATGCACTCAACACTGCCCCTTGCCTGCCTTCTCTCTCTCTCTCTCTCTCTCTCTCTCTCTCTCTCTCTCTCTCTCTCTCTCTCTCTCTCTCCTTGGGGAGATGTGCGTCACTCTTGGGAATTTTGTTTCTTTTATGAGTGACTTATAAACTTGTGCTTTCATTTCTTTATTTTGTTTTTATTATATCTAATTATGTTTAAAAGTATTATTGTTTTACATATGGCGCCAGATGACCTCGTTGTTGTGGCGCCATGAATTGTTTTCATTCAATCACTCCTTCCTTCATCTCTCACTCAGCTGCACTCAACACTGCCCCTTGTCTGCCTCCCCCCCCCCCTCTCTCTCTCTCTCTCTCTCTCTCTCTCTCTCTCTCTCTCTCTCGTCTGTTGTATTTTAGGATACATTTTGGTTATTTTCTTTTACGTTATAATGTACATATTGTAAATTTGACTTTATTTCCACACCACCCAGGAGGTTAAAGTATTGGCGCGTTTTTTTTTAAAAGGTGTCCCCAAACAGGCCTATTCCTCTATCCCTCACAGATGACCAGGTCGGACTGGGTGTGTGTGAGTGTTGCCGCTCACGAGGGCTTAATGTATATATTTTTTTTACTAAGAAACTGGCATATTTTTGCTTATATTCCTGCACATTATCTTATAATCATAATTGTGACATTATTACCAACCCCAGAAATACGGTAACAGCCAATAAAAGTGGCTACTTTTTTTTAAGCAACACTGTAAAATATTTATGCCACGTTTCTGTATTGCCGTATAAATATTTTACGCATAATCAGTTTTCTGTTCTTTCATATATTATAATACACACGTTACCACTATATTCTAATGTGTTTATCTTATTGTTATGCCTATTACATATATCAGAGCCGTTCACATAGCGGGTATGGAACACGTGGCACCACAGTACAAAGGTTCGTGCCCCACCTAAACCGCCACTTAAGATTGGTACCACCATAGTTACTAATCCCCAATCCGACTTGGTTCCATTTATTAATACTCTCTGCTTTCGTCCTTTCAGCCACGTTTCTATCCGTCTTAAGATATCGCCGTCTATACCGTGTGCTCGAATCAGTGCCGGAATCAGTGCTGACTTTCATTTACAAGATTAAATCTTTCTAGGTGTTCCCTAATTTTATTTGCCAAAATTGACTAACATTTTTCCTACTATTGACGTTAGGCCTATCGGACGATAATTCGACGCTGATTCATTATCACCCTTTTTAAAAATGGGCACTAAGTTTGCGGTCGTCCACGCCTCTAGAACTTTAAGTAATTAAATAACGTTAAAAGTGGCTGACGTAATTCTTATTCGGTTTTATTTATAATTTTTACACACACACACACAAGAACATAAGAACTTAAGAAGAGAGGATAACTGCAGTAGGCCGGTTGGCCCATGCTAGGCAGCTCCTAGAAGAGTAACTGAACTACTAGAATGAGATAAGGATAGCAAAGAAGAAGGCTCTCCCCCGCCCTCCAAACCCTCCAGCCGAAGCCGGCAGGAAAAAGTCAGAAAGAACACCACGCCGTATAGAAAAACTGGCGTGGACATTTTACAGGAAAGTGTGAAAGGAGAATAGAGACTTATCACAGTGTAACCTGAAAAGGAAAAATTATGAATTAGTATTGGTTATAAGATTTTCTTTTTTCTATATCCACCCCTTATTAGTCATATGCTTATCTAAACTATGCTTGAAACTCTCAATGGGAGAGGCAGCAACTACTTTACTAGGTAGCTTATTCCATTCGTCTACTACTCTATTACCAAACCAATTTCTACCTGTATATATATATATATATATATATATATATATATATATATATATATATATATATATATATATACTGTATATATATATATATATATATATATATATATATATATATATATATATATATATATATATATATATATATATATACTGTATATATATATATATATATATATATATATATATATATATATATATATATATATATATATATATACTGTATATATATATATATATATATATATATATATATATACTGTATATATATATACTGTATATATATACTGTATGTATATATATATATATATATATATATATATATATATATATATATATATTGCCAGACGCCTCAATCCCGTTTGGGGTGGCCACAAACAAATCGCCTCCAAGTCGCCCTGTCCCCCGCCATTTCACTGCCCTGCTCCCAACTCACACCCCCTCTCTCATATACCTCTCCACCCCATCCCTCCATCTCATCCTCGGCCTCCCCCTCCCTCTTCCCCCCTCCACCTCACTCACATACACTCTCTTCGTCAGTCTTTCACCCTCCATCCTCTCCACATGGCCAAACCACCTCAGTGCGTTCCTCAGAACGATTCCTATCACATCCACATCAACACCACAACGCTCCTTTATATCCTCATTCGTCAGCCTGTCTCTCCATGTGACTCCACAGGCTCCTCTTAAATAACTCATTTCCACTGCTCTCACTCTTGACTTGTGTCCTTCCAACAATGTCCAAGCTTCACATCCGTACGTTAGAGTTGGTATCACAATACTGTCATGTAGTAACTTTTTCACTTCCATGCTCACTTCCCTGTTTCTTATCACTGCTTTCAAAGAACCAGCAACCTTTCTTCCCTGCTGTACCCTTTCAAGCACTTCACCCTCCAAACCTCCATCCCTACTCATCACACTACCCAAGTACTTAAACGTACTCACATTTTCCACTTCCTCACCATCCAACCTCGCTGTACATTCACTAACTTCACCTCTCTCAAAGACCATCACTTTACTCTTCCCTCATTCACCTTTAGATTCCGTTTCTTATACACTCTCTCAAACTCATCCACCAAGCCTTGCAGCTCCCCTTCGTCTTCACTCAACAACACAGTATCATCTGCAAACAACAGTACAGGGAGTTTCCAAACACTATCCTCTCTCACCAGGGCCACTCCAACATCCACTACCCTACCTTGTACCTCTTTTATTACCCCATCCATGTACAGATTGAACAACCATGGAGACATGACACATCCCTGTTTCAACACAACTTTCCAAGAGAAAAATTCACTTAGTTCACCATCCACACGCACTGCAGCCTTCGCACCATCGTACATACTCTTCATAGCATTCAACAACTTCCCATCTACTCCATATATTCTTAACACTTTCCACAATCCTTGTCTATCCACCCTGTCATATGCTTTCTCCAAATCCATGAAAGCCGCATACAACTTCTTTCCCTTCTCTAGAAACTTTTCCACTAAAGATCTAAGAATGAATATCTGATCTACACAACCTCTTCCCTTCCTAAAGCCTCCCTGTTCTTCTCCAACTAATTTCTCTGTTCTTTCTCTAACTCTGTCTATAAGTATCCTACCATACACTTTTCCTACTATACTAAAGTAGCCGCAGCGAGAAATGAACGCTGTGGTGGGGCAGGCGGGATGACCTGGGATTCCCCCACTGTTGCCATATCCAAATGTCACCGACCATAGAGGTAGGATGTCACCGACCATCGGCCACCGCTGCAGCCCCGCTCCATGATCCTTACCCTGTGTCTCTGGCTTTCTCTTTCTCTCTCGGTTTCTATATAAACTGGTGTATTTCCGAAACTAATTATGAAATTATTATGACTTTTGTTCCACACCACCACTGAGGTAAAAATCAAGGAGAGTTTTCTGTATAAAGGTTTCCCCCCCCCCTTGTCTGAGGGCAGGTCAGTTCTGGCGAGTGTATAATTATAGGTCAGGCGGAGGTATCGGCAAGGCCGCACTCCCCCGCTCATATGCCACATTTAGGAGGGGGGGGAAACTTTTTTACAGAAAACTCTCCTTGATTTTTACCTCAGTGGTGGTGTGGAACAAAAGTCATAATAATTTCATAATTAGTTTCGGAAATACACCAGTTTATATAGAAACCGAGAGAGAAAGAGAAAGCCAGAGACACAGGGTAAGGATCATGGAGCGGGGCTGCAGCGGTGGCCGATGGTCGGTGACATCCTACCTCTATGGTCGGTGACATTTGGATATGGCAACAGTGGGGGAATCCCAGGTCATCCCGCCTGCCCCACCACAGCGTTCATTTCTCGCTGCGGCTACTATAAGAAGACAAATGCCCCTATGATTACCACACACTTCTTTTTCCCCTTTTCCTTTGTACAAGGGAATAATTATACCTGACTTCCAATCCTCCGGGACTCTACCTTCCTCGCAGGACAATCTGCACATCCCAAATAAGTTTGAACTTAATTTCTTCATGATTACTATTACCAAGTCGTCCACGAACATCAACATCGCTAATGACGTTTTCTAGTATATCATTATCTTTGCTTGGCTCCCTGATACACTGATGCAGGAAATTATCCTGTACTACCTCTAGAAATTCCTCTGACTTTGCTTCCCCTGTCTGATTTCATCAGTCTTTCCTGGGCAGGTTAAGATCCCCTCACTTATTACTAAACTGGACTGTGACGCTTTCATAATTTCATCCCAAAGGTATTTACTATCTGCTCTATTAAATTTTGGAGATCTGTTAATAACTCTTCAGACTAGTTTCTCTCTGTTGTTACTGCTGGTTTGAAGGTAAGTGCTCCGCCTCTGGGATTTGACGTCAAAATCGCTCCAACTACAGTCCACTGTGATTGGCTGGTGGGGTGACACACACACACACACACACACACACACACATATTTCAGACTGAATAAAATCGTGTCTCGCCCTGACTGAATGCTCTCACCCTCTTATTTATACTCTGTACAATATCCACGATAAACAATATAATCTCTCTCTCTCTCTCTCTCTCTCATTCGAGTCAACTGAGGTCACAAGACACGCCCCGCATCATCCGCTGCTGCCGTATCCTTTATTTTCTTCATATATTAGATGTAAATACCCTCAATAAACTCTTCACTGAAACTAAGATTAATTTTCTAAATGAATTTGTATTGGCTGTGTCTGTCTTCAGTGGGAAAATTGGAAAACAACTCAATACAGAAGTCATTTAATCGGTTAAAGGAAAAAAATATATATAAGCATCACATACAGCAGTTTTCGTAGAACACATACATTTTGCTACACAATATTGAGACCCTTGAGGGAAGACATGAAATAATTGCATAAATAAATATGACAAAAATCATACATAAAATATCGCATTTACAGTCTGTCTGTCTGTCTGTCTGTCTCTCTCTCTCTCTCTCTCTCTCTCTCTCTCTCTCTCTCTCTCTCTCTCTCTCTCTCTCTCTCTCTCTCTCTCTCTCTCTCTCTCTCTCTCTCTCTCTCTCTCTCTCTCTCTCTCTCTCTCTCTCTCTCTCTCTCTCTCTCTCTCTCTCTCTCTCTCTCTCTCTCTCTCTCTCTCTCTCTCTCTCTCTCTCTCTCTCTCTCTCTGTCTCTCTCTCTCTCTCTCTCTCTCTCTCTCTCTCTCTCACACACACACACACACACACACACACACACACACACACACACACATCACGATATGTTCACTGGTCACTCATCCTCTTCACTGCTGGTCTCTTCCACATTGATGGTAAAGTTCTCAAGCAAATAGTTAAACACTACATCACTGTCTCTGAATTGTTCCTCAACTTTCTTTGTATGTGTATTGAGGGTATTTACATCTAATATATGAAGAAAATAAAGGATACGGCAGCAGCGGATGATGCAGGGCGTGTCTTGTGACCTCAGTTGACTCGAATGAGAGAGAGAGAGAGAGAGAGAGAGAGAGAGAGAGAGAGAGAGAGAGAGAGAGAGAGAGAGAGAGAGAGAATGCGATTTTTAATGTATGATTTTCGTTATATTTATTAATGCAATTATTTTATTATGCAGGAGTCTTACTGCAAAATGAGACAAATCCCTCATGCCGGCCTTTATACGGTGACCCGACACAGGCAGGGAGGGAGGGAAGGTCAGGGGAAGCGAGGCATGGCCACCCGGTGACCTTGGGTGAGGTTTGATGAGAGAGAGAGAGAGAGAGAGACTGATGGAGGGGAAGGACAATGAAAATGATTACCGAGGTCCATGCTGTAAATCAATATCTTACCTACTTCATAGAGTTGATAACCCTATCGAGAGAGAGAGAGAGAGAGAGAGAGAGAGAGAGAGAGAGAGAGAGAGAGAGAGAGAGAAGAGTGGCAAGTACGGACAGGTGGATTTTGCGACCTGTGATTCCTTTCACCCCTCCATGAAAATCCCCTGGGATGTGACCGCAGTGGGAGCCTCTTGGCTGCCTATCATTTTACGTATTATGAAACTATCTCTACATCAAATCCTTTATCAATACACCTCTTATGTTTCTCTATTTCGCTCGAGAGAGAGAGAGAGAGAGAGAGAGAGAGAGAGAGAGAGAGAGAGAGAGAGAGAGAGAGAGAGAGAGAGAGAAGGGGTGAGAGAGAGAGAGAGAGAGAAGGGGTGAGAGAGAGAGAGAGAGAGAGAGAGAGAGAGAGAGAGAGAGAAGGGGTGAGAGAGAGAGAGAGAGAGAGAGAGAGAGAGAGAGAGAGAGAGAGGGAGAGAGAGAGAAAATTATTATACCGTGGATATTGTTCTATCTATCTATCTATTGCCAGACGTCTCAATCCAGTTCGGGGTGGCCACAAACAAATCGCCTCCACGTCACCCTGCCCCCCCCCCGCCATTTCACTGCCCCGCTCCCAACTCACACCCCCCTCTCTCATATACCTCTTCACCCCATCCCTCCATCTCATCCTCGGCCTCCCCCTCCCTCTTCCCCCCTCCACCTCACTCACATACACTCTCTTCGTCAGTCTTTCACCCTCCATCCTCTCCACATGGCCAAACCACCTCAGTGTATTCCTCCTAACGTTTCCTATCACATCCACATCCACACCACAACGCTTCTTTATATTCTCATTTGTCAGCCTGTCTCTCCATGTGACTCCACAGGCTCCTCTTAAATAACTCATTTCCACTGCTCTCACTCTTGACTTGTGTCCTTCCAGCAACGTCCAAGCTTCATTTCCATATGTTAGAGTTGGTATCACAATACTGTCATGTAGTAACTTTTTCACTTCCATGCTCACTTCCCTGTTTCTTATTACTGCTTTCAAGGAACCAGCAACCTTTCTTCCCTGCTGTACCCTTTCAAGCACTTCACCCTCCAAACCTCCATCCTTACTCATCACACTACCCAAGTACTTAAACGTACTCACATTTTCCACTTCCTCACCATCCAACCTCGCTGTACATTCACTGACTTCACCTATCTCAAAGACCATCACTTTACTCTTCCCTACATTCACCTTTAGATACCGTTTCTTACACACTCTCCCAAACTCATCCACCAAGCCTTGCAGCTCTCCTTCGTCTTCACTCAACAACACAGTATCATCTGCAAACAACAGCACAGGAAGTTTCCAAACACTACCCTCTCTCACCAGGGCCACTCCAACATCCACTAACCTATCTTGTACCTCTTTATTACCCTATCCATGTACAGATTGAACAACCATGGAGACATGACACATCCCTGTTTCAACCCAACCTTCAAAGAGAAAAATTCACTCAGTTCACCATCCACACGCTATTGTTACAGAGTATAAATAAGAGGGTGAGAGCATTGAGTCAGGGCAACACACGATCTGATTCTGTGTGAAGTGTGTGTGTGTGTGTGTGTGTGTGTGTGTGTGTGTGTGTGTGTGTGTGTGTGTGTTCTTACCTAATTGTTCTTACCTAATTGTATCTTTACAGGAATGAGTCAAGCTCGTACTGTCCCGTGTCTTAAACCATATTTATCGTACACATCCTTGAATTTGTGAATTGTTTTGGCACACACTATTTCATTCGGTAATGCATTCCATTGATCAATTGCTCTGTTTGGGAAACTGAATTTCCTTACGTCTTTATCACCTCTCTTCTTATGCAGTTTTTTGCAGTGTCCTCTTGCTGATGCTTCTCCATATGTTAAGTAATCATTAATGTCTATTTTCTCCTTCCCTGATATGCACTTACATAGCATTATCATGTCACCTCTTTTCCTTCTCTCCTGTAGTGTATGTAGATTCAGTTTATTTAGTCTTTCTTCGTAGCTTAGGTCCCTTAAGCTTGGTATCCATCTTGTAGCGGCCCTTTGAGCTTTTTCAATCTTGTCTGTGCTTTTTGAGATGAGGACTCCAGACTACTGATGTATATTCCAGGGTTGGTCTAATGAATGATGTTTATTATCCTTCTTTGCATGTCTTCATTTATGTATGTGAATGCTATTCTCATATTTGCAAGCAGTGTATACATGTTCCGTACCTTCTCGCTGATGTGGTCAGCCGGAGATAGTCTGTTATTGATAATCACACCTAGGTCTTTCTCTCTTTCTGATGTGTATAGGGTTTTATTTCCTAACTTATAATCCCAATCAGGTCTTTTTCCACTTTTACCAAACTTGATTACATGACTCTTGTCCACATTGAATTCCATTTGCCATGTACTACTCCATTCATGAAGTTTATTTAATTCTTCTTGTAGCTCTTTACAAGACTCTGTGTTAGTAATTCTCCTTTGTATTTTTGCATCATCTGCAAACATATTCAGATAGCTCTCACTTCCAGAGTTACTGTTTATATCATTTATATACACTAAAAACATGATTGGTGCCAGCACTGAACCTTGTGGTACTCCACTAGTCACTTCTTTCCATGATGAGTAGTTTCCTCTTAGTACTGTTCTCATTTCTCTTTTTATGAGAAAGTCTTGCATCCAACAAAACAGTTTGCCTCGAATTCCTTCTTGATGGTCCAGTTTCCATAAAAGTCTTTGGTGTGGTACTGTGTCAAAAGCTTTCTTGAAATCTAAATAGATACTGTCCACCCATCCTTCCCTTTCCTGTATTGTGTTTGTTATTCTGTCATAGTAGCTCGACAGATTAGTAACACATGATTGTCCTTTTCTGAAACCAAACTGTCTTTCTGTTATCATACTGTGTTCTTCTAGATGATTTACCCAAGCTTTTCTTATAAGTTTTTCTAATACCTTGCTTACAACACTGGTCAGTGATACTGGTCGGTAGTTGAGAGGATTTTGTCTATTTCCTTTCTTGAATAAGGGGACAATATTTGCTTTTTTTCCAAATATCAGGTAGCTTACCTTGACTCAAGGATTTTTTGAAAATTAAAAATAATGGTTTACTTAACTCCTTTGCACATTCTCGTAGTACCCAACATGAAATTTCATCAGGAACACTTGCTCTTCCTCCGTCCAATCCACCCAACTCCTCCCGCACCACCACCCCCGCTACTTGCACATCCGGCAGCATGTGTGGACACGCATGCTCCACACAGTCCCCCCCCAAAATCCCTCCCCCCCGCAAAAACCAATTGGAAACTCATATCCAGCACCCCACAAACATCCTTCTCCCGTGCACAAGTGTGTGTGTGTGTGTGTGTGTGTGTGTGTGTGTGTGTGTGTGTACATGCCTGTCACCCCACCAGCCAATCACAGTGGACTGAAGTTGGAGCGATTTTGACGTCAAATCCCAGAGGCGGAGCACTTACCTTCAAACCAGCGTGGACTGAGTATAATTCCAACCCAGACACTTTCCGTGTCCCTGTCTACTTTAATGTCGGCTTTTGAGTAACAGTTTAGCGAATCCTTTACAAATAGCTAGCACGCCCTCCTAAGTTCCCAGACGGTTTGACACAAAAATATTATAGCTCTTTATAAGATATTCTGCCAAAAATTCTCGAGTGTCTGTATTCATCCAAGTTTCATTAATAACGGCAGTGCCTATTTTCTCTGTACAGATTAAAGCCCTTAGTTCGTATATTTTATTACGTAAACTCCTGCTGTTTGTGTAGTACACTTTCAGATTATTACCTTCGCCTCATCCGTTGCTTGTTGAAGTAACTGCTGAGATGGACGTTGAGAGAACCAAATGGAAAGGTGAAGGGTGGAATCATCAGCTTATGAGTGGATAGGGTTACATGTACAGCTTAGAAAGTCATTGATAAAAGGAAGAGAGCTGGTGATAGGACAGAGCTCTGAGGAACACCACTGTTCATAGATCTAGAAGAACGATGGCTGTCTACAACAGCAGCTATAGAACGACCAGAAAGGAAGCTATAGATGAAGGCACAGATAGAAGGATAAAAACTGTAAGTGGGCAGTTTGGAAATTAAAGATTTATGCCAGACTCGATCGAAAGCCTTTGAGATGTCAAGTGCAATGGCAAACCTTTCGCCAAAGTCCCGAAAGGAAGATGACTAGGAGTCTGAGAGGTAGGTTAGAAGATCATCAGTGGAGCGTCCCTGACGGAACCCATACTGACGATTAGAAAGGTTATGATAGGAAAGATGCTTGAAAATTTTTCTATTAAGAATTGACTCGAAAACTTTTGAGACACAGGATGTTAAAGCAACTGGGCGATAATTAGAGGATTGGGAATGGTCACCCTTGTTTGGGACTGGCTGAATGAGAGCAAACTTCCAGCAAGAAGGAAAGGTACAAATTGATAGAAAAAGGCGAAAGAGTTTACCTAGGCAGGATGTATGCACAGAAGCACAGTTCTTGAGGACAACAGGAGGGACCCCACCTGGCCCATATACCTTGTTAGTATTCAGGCCAGTGATGACAGAAAGTACATCAACTGAAAAATTTTGATGTCAGCCATGAGGAAGTTTGAGGGGGTAAGTGATGGAGGAACAGCACTGGAATTGTCCAAGGTGGAATTGGAGGAGAATGTCTGAGCAAAGAGAGCTTCTTTAGCAGTAGATGAAATGGCTACAGAGCCAACAGAGTAGAAAAGTGGAGGGAAGGATGATGAGGAAAAGTTATTAGAAAGGTTTTTGGTGCCAGAAGGAGCGGGAAGAATTCGAATTGGAGAGTTGAGAGCATTTAGCAAAGATGAAATTATTTTTAGCAGAGCAAAGAATAGACTTAGCACAGGTCTGCGCAGAAACATAAGGAATATGTGATTCAGGGATGCGTTGGCTCCATACCTCTTATAGGCCATCTCCTTGTCGTGGAAAGCATTAGAACAAGTGCCATTAAACCAAGGCTTTCTTGCATTAGTCAAAGGATATGAGAAAGGAATGTATGCTTCTATGCCCGAGAGAAGAACCTCCATAATGCGCAAGGCACACTCGGATGGCTCCCGGCCATGGAAGCAATATACATTCCAGGGAAAATAAAAAAGCACTGCCTCTGGGCCTCCCAATCTGCAGCTGCAAAATGCCACAATCGATGTTTCTTTTGAAGGGTCCACAGGCCATACTGGAGCAATAGGACAGGTTAAGGTAATAAGGTTGTGATCATAGGAGCCCAACGGAGAGGAAAGATTAGCAATGTAACCAAGAGGATTAGTTGTAAGGAAGAGGTCAAGTATGTTGGAGCTCTCTCCAAGGCGGTCAGGGATGCGGGTAGGGTGCTGTACAAGCTGCTTTAGGTCACTAAGGATAGAAAAGATGTAGGCTTGTTCATCAGGTGGATCAGTGAAATGAGAAGAGAGCCAAAGGTTGTGGTGAACATTGAAATCTCCTAGAAGATTTCAGAGAAAGGAGTAATGGATAGGATGTGTTCCATCATAAGAGTAAGATAGTCGAAGAGTGTTTCATAGTCAGTAGAATTAGGGGATAAGTAAACAGCACAGATATATTTACTCAGAGAATGACAGGAATGCCGAAGCCAGAGAGTAGAGAATTTAGAAGAATCAAATTCAGGAACACGAGAGCAAGATAAATCGTTGCGTACTTATACACAAAAGCCACCTTTGGCTTTGAAATGAGTATAGAGAAAGTATGAGGATACAGAAAAGGGTTTGCTGTCAGTTGCCCCAGACAGCTGAGTCTCAGTTAAGAAGAGAAGGTGAGGTTTAGAGGAGAAGAGGTGGTGCTCAACGGAGGTAAGTTAGAGGAAAGGCTGCGAATGTTGCAGAAATGAAGAAGTGAGTCAGACAGTGATTCTAGACAAACTAATATGTATATTAGTTTGCATGTATATGTTTGTATGTTTATGTTTGTGTGTGTATGTTTGTGTATGTATTCGATTTTGTTTGTATGTATATGTATGTCTGTGTGTATTTGTGTATGCTTGTGCGTATTTGTTTGTACTCAGCTGTTTCTGTGTGCATTTTTGTGTGTATAATTGTGTGTGTATAAGTGTGTGTATGTTTGTGTGTGTATTTTTGTGTGTATGTTTATATGTATATGTTTGTGTGCATGTTTGCGTATGTATTTGATTATTTTTGTGTATCAGTGAGTGTATATTTGTGTGTATTTGTGTATGTTTGTGTGTACTGTACTTGTATATGTGTATCTTTGTGTACATGTGTATATTCAAAGGAGTACAAAGGAAACCAAACAGCAAACAGACCTTATGGTCCTCTCAAGGCTGTTTGTTACAGAGTAGACTATGATTACGAGATCTAACTCTACATGCTGAAGGATAAGGATAGTAGAGCAAGAAGGCTCCCCCCGCCTCCAAACCCTCCTGTAGAACTGGCAAGAAAGTGAGAAAAAACACCATTCAGCATGGAAAAACTGACATGGAAATTTCATAGGAAAGACTGAAGAGGAAAAGCTACATTCCATAATACATTATCTATAAGCCACCAATATGAATAACCTGAAAGAGAAAGTAGTACAGTAAAATGAATAATCAAATAAATAAATAACAAATGCACGTCACTATGTACGGATACGTTGAGTTGATGGGGCATCTGCAGACACAGTGTGGAAATTGCACAGTGCACAGTGTGGATATTCAGGGGTGGTGCGGTAGCCTTGCCTGGCGCTATTAAGGTAGGCAGCAGTCAATCAGGCCCCAGCTCCGTTCATTCCACTGAGACTAGGAACTTTCCCATGCGGGACAAGCACACAAGTCACCTCCTGAAGCAGTGACCTCTGGTACATTAAAAAAATCCCCTATGGTGGCCACGTAACTAACAGGGACCCTCAGTGATCCACAGCCCATCACAGGTCGAAAGTATGAGTAGTGACCGTTAAATCAGGGCTATCTGTGCATATCCTAGTCTGTGCATATACTACATTTGCATTTAATAAATTGATCCAAGCTCTAAAAAACTAAAACAAAATAAAATAGAAAATTATAGATACACAAGTGTTTTATTCAGGAGTAAACATATTAAGCTGGGGGTTAGATGCCAAATACTTATCCAAGCGACCTTTATAGGTTTGTACTGTAGTACAATTTACTACGTTGGAAGGCAATTTATTCCATATATTTACAGCTCTATGGAAGAAGAAATGCTTAGCTTCATGCGACTGGAATCGTTTGCCAATTATTTTATGCCCATTGCCTCTAGTGTAATTCGAGTGATCAATTTTGAAGTATTTATCGACAGCCATGTTATCATGTCCTTTGAATATCTTGAATTAAAGATACTTGAATTAAATCTCCTCGTATCCTCCGTTTTGTTAGGGTAAAGAGATTCAGGGCTTCTAAACGTTCCTCGCACGGTTTATTTCTCAATCTAGGTATCATCTTTGTCATCCGTCGCTGCACTTTTTCAAGCTTTTCCATATCCTTTTTATAATATGGCGACCAAAACTGAACGCAATACTCCAAGTGCGGGCATACTAAGGAATTATACAAAGCGAGGACGATTTGTCTGATTTATATTCGAATGCTCTGCCTATGAATCCAATCAATTTACTGGCTTTTTTCACAGCTTCTGTACATTGTTTGCTTGGTTTCAAATCGTTTGTTATTTTAACTCCTAAGTCTTTTTCATGGTTTACCCTATCAAGTTGGACATTATTCATGCTATAACTTGCTCTTACATTTTTACTGCCAATGTTTAGCACTTTGAATTTATTAATATTGAAATCCATTTGCCAGACTTGGGCCCAGTTAAACAGTTGATCAAGATCTCTCTGAATTGCCAGTCTTTGCAGTGCTGTATCTGCTCTGTTACGTATTTTAGTATCATCAGCAATTCGTATGCATTTTTGTATATTTGTATGTTTGTGTGTATTTGTGTATGTTTATGTATGTGTAGATGTTTCTGTGCATTTGTGTGTATGTTTTTGCGTATTTCTATGTTTGTATACGTTTGTGTGTTTGTGTACGTTTGCAGATTGTGTGTTTGTTTGAATGTAGTAGCTTGTGTGTGTGTGTGTGTGTGTGTGTGTGTGTGTGTGTGTGTGTGTGTGTGTGTGTGTGTGTGTGTGTGTGTGTGCTCGTGTGCGTGTACCTGTGTGTGCTTGTATGTGTGATATTTCTTACCTTTGTACAGTCCACGACATTGCTATATAGTGTTGCAATTAAAGAAACTTCGTGAGAGATCTTCCTTAACTATTTATTTAGTCAGTTACATCTCAGTATGCGTTTGTATGTTATTTATGCAAACAGTTAATATTAAAGGTACGGTATAGGAAGTGGACTGTGGGACTGGTGAGCTGTGAGGGAGGTTGGTTGTAAAGCTGTCTACTGCTGGGATGGACGCGAGTTCGATCCCAGGATGAGCCAGGGAACAAATTGATTTGATGGATGTGGATATATGGTTAAGAATGAGGGAAGCAGGGGAGGAAGGTACGCATGAAGAAGCTGGAAAGAGAAGGCTGTGTAGTAGTGTGGAAGGGGGACTGGATGAGAGAGAGATAGAACAGATATGTAGGAGGTAAGGAAAGGAAGAGGTAGGGCATGGAATGATAGAGATGGCAGAAGTGCAGAAAAAGAATGATTAAACCCATAATTAATGGGGCAGTCATTAACTCCCCGCTTTAGAAATGGTTCTTTTATACATTTCCTTAGGTTTACTATTGGCTAGTGTGACAACCCTTTGGCTGATACTTGGTAATTCTTTTATTCAGTCTAGTAACATTTTGACTGTAGACTTACAGGTTAATACCCAGCTGCTTTATTTAGCAGAAGAATATCTCTCTCAGCCAAAGTTGTTCGATCCTTATACTATGTTTAAATTCAATGTAATTTTTTTATATGCTAATTATTTACAGTATTTTCTCCACGAGAAATGTAACTGTTGGGGGAAGAGGAAGGACAACGAGAAGCAGCGGAGGAGGGCGGCGAGCGTGGCTGTGGTGCCGTCCAGGTTCAGCAGCGGGCCGGAAATGATGGAGAAGGCACTGATCGAACCCGAAAACGAGCGCCAAAGTCTTAGGATCACGCACTTCCCCATCAATCCCACAGACTTCTCCGCATCCAGCGAACCGGAGAAGGACTGTAGGACGAGACTTTGGACCGAAGATGAACACACGATGGACCAGAAGACAAGCGAGATGGAAAATAAAGACCTACTAGAACAGAAGATGGACACGAAGAACAGCCAGACGAAAATCAAGGTCTGGGATTAAACAAATATGGGTCGCATGACTTTTGACAGAGTCAAATAATTAATCAGTGCTTAGTCTAGATAAATTCTGGGAAAGTCAAGTGGTTAATCAATAATTAATCGAGAAATTCTTGCAAGGTCAAATGCTTGACGTATACTGTCTAAACAGACCCCCAAGATGACTGAGAGTGTGGAGATCACCAGCGACGACGACGGCACCCAGGGTTGTGAAAATAATAAGCAGACACCATCCCGAAGTAACGCAGCCAAGCACCACACCCGAGAGCACACAGGAGCAACAGTCTGAAGTAAGTGTCGAGTGGTCGTATCATCATTAACGTTGGCAGTGACTTCTTTCTGTGTGATATATATTCGGTCTTTATTGTTTACTTGTTGCAGTATTTTCAACCTCCAGTGCCAAGTGCTTGTATTTTGACTGCCATAGGTGACTTTGTAGTGACTCTTCCATTACCGATATATTCGCTTGTATATTATGTACATTTGTTTAATATCGTCACAGTTTGCATCATTAGCATACGAGAAGATTATTACAGTGAAACTGCAAATCCCCTGTGGTGTTTGTTTGTTTCTATCTGTCATTACAGCTTAATTACCATGTCGTAATTGCACGGAATACGATGTCAGCTTTACCCTCCAATCTGAACATATTAAGCTCACCTGCAAGTAGGAATTTTTGTCAGATGAGACCAAAGGCGCATTATGCTAACTAAAACCACCATCCAGTATATCACTGCGTGAAGTGTTCCTCCAAGTTCATACCTGTAGCGGCGGTATTCGCTTTTAACTAACAGTTTGAGGATGTCACATTTCGTTTTATTGTTGTTGTCCCTAAACAGTTTGATTGAAGACCTACTGCATTTACTAAAGTTTTAATAAATATATATCAAGTTTCCAAGAGTTACAGCAGCAGGGACGTGGATAATATCGTGATAATTTGAAATGCATCCCTAAATTCATACAGATCTCAGCTCTCACCCTGAAGCGACTGACCACCTATCAGTGCATTTCTGGCTTCTCTGCATCGAAACTTTCTCTAAACGGTTATTATATACCTCTCGGCAATAATTCTAATATCTATAACCAGCAATCCAACTGCCTTTTTTTATCACAAGCAACTGTCAATTCAATCCTTTCTTTAATATCACCAGCAAACCTCATATGATCCAGAGACAAGGAAAAGGGAAGTTCAAAACTTGAAAACTATCTGCACATTTTGCATTGGCATGGGCCAGTCATTTACAATCATTACAACCATTTAAGCAGCAGAAAATTACAGTGGCTTCAATTCAAAGGCCTAACCATCAGCACATTTTCTTTTTTACTTCCACCAAGGAGGTTGTTTTACCCTGCATTGGTTTGGTTGTCTATTTGTCTGTCTGTCAGCAGGATTACTCAAAAAGTTATGAACGGATTTTAGTGAAATTTTGTGGAAGGGTGAGCCATGGGCCAAGGAAGAAATGATTAAATTTTGGGCCGAATCCGGATCTGGAGTATCCTGCGTAATATCTCCAAATATTCTCAGTGAATTTCAATGAAATTTTATGGAAAGTTGAACCATGGACCAAGAAAGGGTTGATTAAATTTTGGGACAGATCCAGATCCTATATCCACGGATCCGGATCCGTGATTACTCAAAACGTTATGAACGGATTTTGATGAAATTTTGTGGAAGAGTGGGCCATGGGCAAGGAAGAAATTATTTAATTTTGAGGCGGATTCAGATCCGGATCCGGAGTATCCTGCACAGTATCTCCAAAAGTTCTCAATGAATTTCACTGAAATTTTGTGGAAAGGTGGGCCATGCACCAAGAATGAATTTTGTGGCGGATCCGGATCCGGATTTGGATCCTTTTTAATGGCATTGGCGGAGGTATCCGCTCTGTGAGCACTTTCTAGTTCTAATTATGGGTTTCACATGACGAAAAATTCTTACTTCTCTTTCTGTCACCAGGTAATGTCATGCAAGCAATGCCGTCTTCCTCAGTGTGGTAGCCATGACAGCTTGTATTCCTCTTGTGCCAGCCGTGACATTCTGCCGACCCTTCCGTCTCCCACAAGCCACATCCAGAACCGTCTCCATTTCTTCCATCTCTTCCGTCGTCGCAATCACAAATGCAGGCACCCTGATCCAACAGACAGAAAGCACTCAGCTGCAGACCAGCCACATGTCTCTAACCGTGCCCCTAAACAGCTGGCAAAGTTGCCACCGACCAAGATCATAGGTACCAAACAGCCCTCAGGCTCAGACAGACAAACCATATACATTGCTTTTCCTCGTCCCTCTCCCCCTCTAGAACAAAGCTTAAGTCCTGATCGTTACCAGCATATAGAAACTGACAAAACCCCACGTACAGATGAAGAACATCCCTTGTTTCTTTGCTCTCCCAATCCCTTAAACCCAAAACAACAACTCTCATTTCTTAGCTCTCCCCGGCAGCCCTCAAACACGTCCCTCCGCAAGGACCTAACTGCCACTGACCCCACACTGGCAGCCAGACTAAAGGACATCATCAGGGAGGGACTAGCTGGTCGAAGATTGGGTACCATCCGCACCTCTATCCACGTTGTCAGTTCCCCTGAGCACGATCAGCAGACATCCCATTGGTCCAGGTTCCCAGTCTTAGAAACCCAAAAGATATCCAAGTCTAAATCTCCAATCTCAGCATCCCAAGTCAGATTTCCAAACTCAGCAGTCAAGTCAAATCCCTGAACTCAGCATCTCAGTTCAAATTCCCAAACTCAGTAGACCAGTTCAAATCCCCAAATGCAGCAATCCAGTTCAGATCCCTAAACTCTGCAACCCAGTTCCATTCCCTTAATTAAGCAATCTAATTAAAATCCCTAAACTAAGCAACCCATTTCAAATCCATAAACTCAGCAGTCCAATTCTAATCTCTGCTATCCAGTTAAAATATGCAAACTCAGTAGCAGAACCCACCCACCAGATACCTCAGTTAGTATCCCAGAATGACTGACCCAGCAGAGCCATGGGGGACCTTGATATGGCATTTATATTGCACGTCACTTCACAGATAATGATTAAGTCTTGACAGCAGCTACTGATCACTGTCACTCTCTCTTTTTCCCCTGAGTGTAATCAGGAGACATCTCTACGGACAGGGTCCTCAGACTTAGAGGCAACACCAAAGCTACAGAGTCTGCAACCCAGTTCAAATCCCCAAACACAGCAATAGAACACAATCACCAGATAACCCAACCACAATTCATAACCCATGTCTACCCAGGGGTTCAATAGGGGACCTTTTAATAATATCGATGATGCGGATTGTATTAAACATGCTGACCTGCAGTGTGTGTGTGTGTGTGTGTGTGTGTGTGTGTGTGTGTGTGCGTGTGTGTGCGTGTGCGTGTGTGTGTGTGTGTGTGTGCGCGCGCGCGTATGTGCTTGAGTGCGCGTATTTGTGCGTGTGCGCGCGTATGTGTGCGTGAGTGCGCGTATGTGTGCGTGTGTGTGTGTGTGTGTGTGGAGGTGTGGTTACATAAGCTGCTGGGGCTTAAGGAATTGAAGGATTTATAGTTACCTGAGCTTGATGTTAAGGAATGAAAAGGAAAATGAGAAATCAACCATGAGAAACAAGTGCTGGAAAAATGGACTCCTGAATCCGAAGATGTATTGTATTCTATGTGTCTGTTACCACCAGACGATGTGTGTCAAGTATAAGGAGTCGTTGCGTCATACGGTGGTTAAAGAGGTTATAATGAATCCCTCCTTGCTTTTACACAAGATGAACAAAGGAGGAAAAACAGATTAAATAAATAAAAAGTATCTCTTCCATCATCATCCAAACCTCCTTTCCCACCCAAAGGTAAGGTGTGGCGAGATCCAGAGTCAGAAAATAAATTGATATAATTAAATAGTAATCAAAGTTTGCCTAATTAAATGAGCCACGATCCCATTTTCTCACCATACAAGCCCCGGATTCCTATCTACATCTGGTAGGTCAAAATAATAATAATAATAATAATAATATCTCCGCAGATGATAAGAATTGAAGAAAAAGACCCTTATTTTAAAAGGGTTAGAATTTAAAGGTAAAAATCCATCGTCCGAGGACTCCTGGATTTTGTTGCAATATCAGAGAGAGAGAGAGAGAGAGAGAGAGAGAGAGAGAGAGCAGTACTGAAATCAAGAAAAGTGTAATAATAAAAAAAAAATCCTAACTAAAATAAAGTAAGTAAAAGCAAGAAAATTCAGATAATAGAAAATATAAAGCGTATGAGCAAAAAATAAAGGAAATAAAAGCTGGTGAGAGGAAGAAGCACCAAGCTAAACCAAAAAGATAACAAAATAAATGCAATTGGGGTGTAATCACGCAAATCTGGAGAACCTGCTTTTACACAGGATGTTGTAGGGAAGGACTCACAATCCTTTGGTCGTGGGGTGCATAAAAACACTGTAAATTTGTTACTTCAGCTTAAGGATGGTTTCTTTATTTTTTTCTTTTTCCCTACCTACACACATTTTTTTTTTTTTTTTTCCTGCAGCTTTTGGGCGACCCTTCACTGTGAAGGTGTAAATGAAGGCTGCATCTTTCCCTGTCATTTCAAGTTGTCCGACGACGGGAAGGAATCGCTTGAAAATAATAATATATTTAAATTTACGTAGCCGTAAAGAGATAATCCTAGACAAGCAGAAACAATAAGAGAATCCATGAAGATGGGAGCAGAAATGAGAAGAAAAGACAAATTCAAGAACAACACCGACAAAACAGATCCGAAAGAAAAAAAAAAACTGAAACATGAAATAGGTTTGGTAAGGTAATGGTTGTTGGAATTCTTGGTAATAAACAGTAGCAATACTTAAGCTTGTCGTGAGGGAGATAACTCAAGTGACCTACTACACCTACCGCCAGACGGTTTTATACAGCTGAGAAAGAGTGACAGGAGCGTGAGTGTTAATTTAAGTACCATTTACTCGTATCACCAGGATATTTTTCGTATTCTGTTTCAGTAAGTATTTCATTGAGTTGGGAGTGAGTCTTAAGGGCCAAATAGAGTTAGCATAATCACCGGTCAAGCACTGTTCAAAAATTCACTGCTAGACCAATAATAATACCAGGAGAATGAAAAAATAAGTAAAAGTGAATAAGATGATGCCTGTGCCTTCCTCCTCAGGAACACCTAAGGTCTGTGTACACCTCAGGAAAACCTGGGTCTGTCAGACCCAGCGATATAAAAATGCTGTATTTGCACACATGTTTCATTTAATAAATTCCTGAATATCTTACCATGCATAAGGTCTTATCAGTTACAAAACTATGCCAATAAGATTTGATTCATTTAACTCTCTCTCTCTCTCTCTCTCTCTCTCTCTCTCTCTCTCTCTCTCTGTATATATATATATATATATATATATATATATATATATAAGACAGCATATAGTGAGTGGTTGAGACAGACGTGGAAGAAGCTGAGAGATGGAAGAGAGAGTTATATATAGCAAGGAAGAGAGAGATGAAAAGATTTACTTAGTAAGATATAAGACAGTGTGCCAAAGAAGTTAGTCAGGGAGTGAAAGATAAAAATGGTTGGTTACCAGTGGAGAAGGGAGAAAAACTGAGCAGATGGAGAGAACACTTTAAGGAATTGTTGAACACAGAGATTGAAAGTAATGCGAGTATAAGTGGCTAGGGAATGGCTGGGAGAGGGATGCATGTGAGAAGAGAGGAAGAAAACAGTAGGATGGAAGCAATGAAGAAAGTTAAAATGAAGAAAGCCCCAGGAATTGATGGAGTGTTTGGTGAAATGCTAAAGTATGGGGGAGAGATAGTAGCAGAATGTTTGTGGAAGATGTGCAGATTGGCCTGGGAGGAAGGTGGAGTCCCGGAGGATTGGAAGTCAGGTATAATTATTCTCCTGTACAAAGGACAAGGGGAAAAAGAAGTGTGTGATAATCATAGGGGCATTTGTCTTCTTAGTGTAATAGGAAAAGTATATGGTAGGATACTTATTGACAAAGTTAGGAAAATAACAGGAATTGGAAAAGAACAGGGAGGTTTTTAGGAAGGGAAGAGGTTGTGTAGATCAGATATTCATTCTTAGATCAGATATTCATTGTTAGATCTTTAGTGGAAAAGTTTCTAGAGAAGGGAAAGAAGTTGTATGCGACCTTCATGGATTTGGAGAAAGCATATGACAGAGTAGATAGACAAAGATTGTGGAATGTATTAAGGGGGACATCTTGACGAAAATATCATAGTCGGACCAAAAAATTACATTTTCTGTAAATACCTCCCTCAAAGAAAACTGCGATTAAGGATAACTATGCTAAAATATGACAATCCAGCATTTATAAAACGCTTATATTTACACCTGTATGTCGATAACGAGTCAGGTGCGCCTCATGACACCTGCACCCTCGAGTGCCTAATGTCCTTGGAAAAAGATGGGACCAGGTGCTATATATTCAGAACAAGCTGGAAACAATGTAGATACACCATATCAAACACATACAATAGTTTTAGTTGAATAACTATGACTGAAAAGTTCAGTTGCTAATTTCTCGAAATGTAAGTTATTTGATAACAATATGGCATAACTTCATAACCTGTGAATGTATTCCAAAATGGTCTGCAGTATTCAAAAGAGCAATAATGTAGTATGATTTCACAGAGAAACACCATTCTAATGACATTATTATCTTTTATTATCTATTATAATTTATATATATATATATATATATATATATATATATATATATATATATATATATATATATATATATATATATATGCGCAGTCTATTAAAAAATGTTCAGTAGACATACAGAATACAGCACTTGGCAAAACACTGTTTACAACTGTAGAATAGTTATATATTATTTTGCATAAAAGAATGGGTGTATAATATAAATCCAAAGAAAGAAAGAACAACTATAGGAAGTACTCAAAACGGCTCTCGCGAAAAAAAAAAAAAAAAAAAAAAAAAGGCCTATACAAGAAGTTCTGCTTGAATCATCTTCAAACTTGGCCAAAATGATCCCTATGTAATGTAGTTTATTGTGTAAAAATGTCAGCTCAAAATTATAATTTTTGATTTTCGGTCAGATGCCACCCTCAAGAATATATGGAGTAGATGGGAAGTTGAAGGCCATGGAGAGTATGTGTGAAGGTGCTAAGGCTGCAGTGCGTGTAGATAGTGAACTGAGTGAATTTTTCTCTTTGAAGGTTGGGTTGAAATAGGGATGTGTCATGTCTCCATGGTTGTTCAATGTGTACATGGATGGGGTAATAAAAGAGATACAAGGTAGGGCAGTAGATGTTGAAGCGGCCCTAGTGAGAGAAAGCAGCATTTGGAAACTCCCTGTACTGTTGTTTGCAGACGATGCTGTGTTGTTAGGTTAAGACGAAGGGAAGCTGCAAGGCTTGGTGGATGAATCTGGGAGAGTGAGTAAGAAACGGAATCTAAAGGTGAATGTAGCGAAGAGTAAAGTTACGATCTTCGGGAAAAGTGAAGTCAGTGAATGTACAGTGAGACTGAAGAAGGAAATGGAAAATGTGAGTGCGTTTAAGTACTTGGGTAGTGTAATGAGTAAGGATGGAAGTTTAGAGGGTGAAGTGTTTGAAAGAGTACAACAAGGAAGAAGGGTTGCCGGTTCCTTGAAAGCAGTGATAAGAAACAAGGAAAAGAGCATGGAAGTGAAAAAGCTACTACATGACAGTATTGGGATACCAACTCTAACCTATGGAAGTGAAGCTTGGACCTTGTTGGAGGGACACAAGTCAAGAGTGAGAGCAGTGGAAATGAGTTATTTGAGAGGAGCATGTGGAGTCACATGGACAGACAGACTGACAAATAAGGAAGTGAAGGAACGTTGTGGTGTGGATGTGGATGTGATAGGAAGCGTAGGAGAAACATATGAAGGTGGTTTGAGGCGGTGGCTGAATCGGTAAAGAGATGGCCTGCAGTCCTAATGGACCCAGGTTCGAATCCCGACTGGGGCAGGGAACAGTTTAAGGATTTGAATTTCATAAAAAGTAGATTCTGATCTACCAGATGACCCGCTGACATGTCATAAAAGTACCCCCTCTAATACCAGTACATCATTCCTGTATGAGACAGCCCTAGCATGTATTCAATATGGATGGTGGGTGTTAGCGCCGAAATGATGACATGTGGAGATGTAGGAGGACTCCTGGGACTTGAGAATAGGCACTGAAGCCTTTGCCCAGAGTCGGACACGTAAAAAAAAGAAAAAAAAATGTGGAGAGGATGGAGAGTGAGAGACTGACGAGGGGAGTGTACAGTATGTGAGTGAGGTGGAACGGGGGTAGAGGGAGGAGGAGGCCAAAGATGAGATGGAGGGATGGAGTGGAGAGGTATATGAGAGAGGGGGGGGGGTGAGCTGGGAACAGGGCAATGAAATGGCGGGGGACAGGGCGACATGGAGGCGATTTGTTTGTGGCCACCCCTTAGGGGATTAAGGCGTCTAGCAATTATATATATATATCTGGGCTGCTTCCCCTAAGGAAAGGGAGGTAGCCGAGATAGGACGACACACTCCCCATTTACTCATCCATTCAAACACATTCATTCGCATCTTAGCCCCAAAGGGGAGAACAGACAGATCCTCACCGCACCACACCGCACAAGGGTCAACTGCGCAATGCAATCAGTGACATCAGCAGCAGGGCCCGACAGCAGAACTGATTTACCCCTGCCACATCATAACAGACTCATCCCCTTACCTGCACCTGACCTGACTAGCTGATCAGACCAAATGCGGGAGAATATCCCCTCAGGGCTGCGTCATCACTTATTCATTCACAATTTCTCTCCATTTATTTCTGTCACGCACAGCCACTCTTCCTTGCTCAACAGACATCCCTTTCGCATCCAGCGCTCTCTTCACACTGTCCATCCATCCTATTCGTGGTCTTCCTCTCAGCCTTACACCTCTCACATCAGATCTAGTTATCTTTTTCACCAATCGCTCATTATCCATTCTCTCCATATGCCCAAACCATCGCAACACCCTCTGCTCAACTCTACCAGCCATCTCCCGAACAACTCCAGTTCTCCTTCGCACTTCATCATTTCGCACCCGATCCATACGCGTCACTCTACACATACTCCTCAGACACCTCATCTCAATTACATTCAAACTTTTCCTCTCTGCTACACCCATATTCCATGTTTCAGCCCCATATAACGCAGTCGGTACCACAACACCCTCATACAGCCTTCTCTTTACATCCATTCTATATATATATATATATATATATATATATATATATATATATATTAGAAAGAGAGAGAGAGAGAGAGAGAGAGAGAGAGAGAGAGAGAGAGAGAGAGAGAGAGAGAGAGAGAGAGAGAGAGAGACCTATACTGGGAAAGCACTGACAAAAAATACGTTTTTATGGGCAGTATCCGTACAGGAAGACAATGCACACTATGGGCCTAGCACTTGTGTCAAAAGTAGAGGAAGGATGTCCTTCATGATGGGGAGAGTGAATCCCATACAGCACAGAAACAACCTGCAAACGAGAACAAATACACCCTACTCCTCAGGTACACGTGCGTCTCACAGACCCGAAATGCAACTTCTAAGTGATATAAAGCAAAAACAGAGAGAGAGAGAGAGAGACGAAAGTAACCCCCTACACCTTGCATGGGCACAAAAAGTTAGGAAGCTATTGAGAAGTAAAGGGATCCCAGGCATCTGGAAGTTACTGAACTAGGGCACGAACTCGTCGACCAGGTCTGTCAGATCCGGGTGTTCCTGAGATGTGTTGGGAAGTGGGTAGTGGGAGGACACTCGTACACACCGATGGATAGTTTAGCTGGTTATGAATGACAGCAGTTAAACAGCATCAAATAATAAAAACAAAAAGCAAAATTCGCATTTAATGTCGCAAAAAATATCAGAAATAGAAAAGGAATCCCAGTGAATGGTTAATGTTATTTGTGCAATAAAACACATTGGAAGAGAGAGACCTAAAGAAAAATATAATTGCCAGCGAAGCGTACAAACACAAAAAGAGACCGGAGAATAGAAATAACAGATATACAGAGTAAAAAAAATGTTTGATATAACCTAAACCTCCATGTGGTGGGAAGAGTTAAGAGAGGAAAGACGATGGGAAGAAAACATTTACCGAATCTTGACAAGACTATGCATGAAAAGCAAATAATTAACAGACACATAAGAGTAACAATCACTGAGCTCTGCAGTATGGAGAGGCTATCTCCGCCGCCAGCGTGTCATTTTGGCCGCCATATTGGAACACCAGCACTCAAATTCAAATTATAATACTTTATTTCCATTAAGCGATAGTTATTAATAAAGATACACTCGTCGAATATTATAGATAAACATATATGGATTAAGATTATTTTTCTGCCTAGTTCAAAGAATTATATCGGGTACATTTAGCCAATAAGTATAAAACAGGGATACTGGGGAAGAATCTTCCCGCCCCACCCCAGGGGGCAGTAATGTTATAGAATTAGCAACAAGATATATTTTTCACTTGTGAAATGTAGCGCCATCTCTCTTCGATGAATTCCTGAGCCCATTTTTGTATCCGTAAGCTGCACAGTGGACCACGGCACTATATTTTCCGGATTCATCGGCTGCTTTCAAAAACCCACAGAGCAGCTCAACACAGAAACGCGGGCATCAGGCGTGGAGTAACATGGCTGCCGCTACACCAGCGCCGCCCTGACTGCGGCTACATAAATTACGCTGTGTAACCCATGAGAAAGCCTCTCCATACTATAGAGCTCAGTGGTAATGATGTAGGCTAAACAAAATGGGGAAAATAAGGGTTCACGCATTTACAGGAGTGGTTTAAAAACATTAATACTGAATGAAATATGATTGATAAAAAGATTAGCATGTACGTACAATCGATGGGAAAAAAAAAAAAAAAAAAAAGCATCGGTGCACATTTGGCCCGAAACAATTTGATGCCACGGCCTATGGACTTTAGAAATGTTTGATGATTTTTTCCCCCTTGTTGTCAAACAAACTTACATATGTCAAATACAGGTTTCATATTACAATTTATGGTTGACAGTGTTACTGGATGCATATTCAGATGATAATCAATTAATTTTCCAAGTACCAACCAAGCTATATTCATCATTTCAGATATCATCGGACCTCCCCTGCGCGATACTTTTTTATTAATATTATTATTATTTTTTTTTTTACCGTGTGTGCACGAACTAAATGAATTCCCTGCACTCTTTTAGCATGATAAAATTTTGCACGGGACGAGAAATCTGAAATAAACTCTTGAGTTAAAGTGCCTGGTTGGTATCCCTGATCTGCTCGTAGGTCCGTTTTCATAGTGGCATTGAAGGCATCGTAGCACCACTTATTAAGCAATTTGTTTTGTTTATTCATTATCACTGCCTTTTATGTTAAGCAGAGAGTTTGAGAATCATCATCATTTTCATAAAAATTATAAAGAAGGATATCAAATTCAGAATCAGCTTTAAAACTAGTAATGCCCATTCGAAGCACAAACTGTCCAGGTCAAAGCAGTTTCGTAGGTAACACATTCCTCACATTATATGCAAATCGAGAACCATCTGAGGTAAAAGTCTATCCTAAAATACACTAATATGCCAACCGATCACCCCCTCCGCGATGTTCTTTTCATCGTCAAACTGGTGATATACAATTCCTAGTTTCATAATCCATGCACTACCACATTCACGTGTCACTGATGTGGATAATATTATAGCAATACTACGATACATGCTGTATATACTTTACCTGCGTTATTCATAGAGTGTTGTAGATACTGGACATTTAGGCCTATATTGTTTGCCATCATCTCATTCCTAAAATGCAAAAGGTGGTTGTCATTGTATCACAGTGTGTAAGGAAATCCTAAGGTGGTAACCTCGGATACGATGGGTGCCAAGCAAACAAATAGCACTTTGCTTTCAATTTTATCTAGTGGATAATGCCTAAATGGTTTGCCATTTTATGACCTTCCTTTGAGCATTATGTCTATTGCTTTAAGTTATTCGTTATACACAGCATGAAGCTACGGTGTTTATGCTATATCTGGAGAGTGAGAGTGAGAGATGGGTGGGGGAAAAGGGGCGGAAAGGTTGAGAGAAAGATGATCAGGTATACGAACCTTACCACGTATTCGCGGCTTCTGTGCCAGTGGTCGTTGCTAAGTGTATCGAAGCAAGGGGTGTCGATAATTATTTTAGTGGGTGTACACTCTCATCAAAAAGTTCTAGAAGCCTGTAAGCACCATGCATTCTGAGAAATAGGAACGAAGAGTTCAGAAACAGTTCTCATGTATGTGGCAGGTGGTTGCCTTTGATTAGCCATTCTCTAGAATGATGAATGGAGGAGTTGCCAGTAGTTCATATCCCAAGCTTGTTGTGTAATCATAAAACTGTTACGTCTTTGTCGCTCAATAGTCATGATTTATATGAAGAGCCGAAGTGTCGCAATAATAAATACTTAGATTGTTCCACGAAGGCATAACTAGTTGTTTGTATTCGACGGTAATATATTACATCACGTTCTTTCCCTTCAACTGGATAAAATGGTCTGGCGTTACCCTAAGCTATTTTACCTATGTATCACAATAATTAAATTACATTAGGACGTCGACCTACGGGAATGGCTAGTGTTATACGTGTGGTGAGTGGTGTTAAGCAGCTCACCTACGCGGATGCAACACTCAATATTGTTTCGAAACGTGTATCATATACTGTCGTTGCTTCATGAAGGCCTGATATCCACATGTGGCACTTGACCTCTCTGTGGATGCTTGTTCATTTTATTTTCATAGATAAATAGTAATACAAGGAGTATCAGTAGCAAGCTATGCCAAAGAAATATATAATCCAATGTCAAGAGTATACTGTGACACAGTTTACTATATCAGGCAAGATTAATACATCGATATGCACTAGACATGTAGAGGTGTGCGGTACATTGGAGGACTACTGGGCCTTGAAATCAGGCTGTGAAGCCTATGCCCAGAGTCGGTCACATTAAAAAAAAAAAAAAAAAAAAAAAAAAAAAGACTTCACTGTAATGGCTTGGACGTGCTTCATCAGTCAGGCATACCAACCATTCCGGGATGACCAGCTACTGTATGTTCCGCTCATTTTCACATTCATCGTAGCCTGACTTCGAGAGCTTTTGGGTGAGAATGTGCACATGATAAAAAAAAAAAAAAAAAAAAAGCCGCAACGAAAATTAAAAAAAAAAAAAAGACGGACACCTCCACCCCAACACCATCACTACCACCCCCCTCAAAAAAAAAAAAAAAAAAAAAGGAGGACTGTTTATTCTGTGAAAGGGAAGACGGTGTGGTGGAGGAATTTTCAGGTTGTTGGTGAGTAATGAAAATAGGAAAATAAAGATGTGCAATAAGTAAATTAGAGCAGTTATAATAAAGCAAGGAAACTGAAGTGAAAAAGACGCAAATTTAGTATATGAGTAATTACAGAGAGATCAAATACGAAAGATGTGACACCTGTATTTACCTTGAGTGACGGAGGGTGGTGGGAGGCAGGGGTTTACAGGTTCAGGGTAATGTTGAAACAGGACATAGAAAAATTAAAAGCATTATCCCAAGTATATAGGGAAAATTATATGGATAGACAGAGTGAGGGATATAGATATATTTATACTGTACGGCTTGCAGGAAAATCACAGAAAGGGGACCGCTGAGCTTTCGTGTGTTTTGGGACGTAAACAGGATGAAACGGACGACTTGAGAGAGAGAGAGAGAGAGAGAGAGAGAGAGAGAGAGAGAGAGAGAGAGAGAGAGCATCTGTCGAGTAACTGATAACAACTGAATTAAAACAGACACAAAAACGAGGGCTAATTTTAGCTCAGTTGAAGCAAATAGTGCAGCTAAGCCGCGGCTCCGCGGATATAAAATCAAACGTTTCTGGTTGGTCTACGAACTGAGCCAGATGATTTGCTGACGAAGCCCATGTGGATAAAGATTTGTGTGTGTGTGTGTGTGTGTGTGTGTGTGTGTGTGTGTGTGTGTGTGTGTGTGTGTGTGTGACCAGAATATCGACCTGACATCTCACGTCAAGAATAAACTTAACAGATCCTAGAAAAGATTTTAACTGTGTGTTATGTGTGACTTTTTATCAGCATACACACACACACACACACACACACACACACACACACACACACACACACACACACACACACACACACACACACAAAGGGCACCCAAACGATCAGACATACCCTGGACGGAACATAAAAATTTACCTATATTGTGAGACAGGACAGCTATATCCATATGTAAATGCCTCTACATTAATCTGAACATCTATGAATTCAGAGATAATAAGACGACGGAAGGTCTATAATTTAAAGAAGTGGATATTCTAAAAATCAGCCGCCACAAAACAGCGGTAAGACAACAAAGGCCTTGTTTACAAAGGCCTTGTTTACATCAATTTTGTCCATCCTTTTCTCCGGAGCTTCACTTAAAATTGCATCACAGGGTAAATCTTGTGGTAAAAGGATGAATCCTGAAGTACCAGATTATGAAGGATTTCTGAGTAAATCCAAGAAGATAGAGGATAAATTAGAGAAGGTGGAGACTGAGCGGGAGGTTATGAAGAGGTTAGAATTGTTAGAAAGAAGAATACAGGTATTTCGTGAATCTAAAGATTTTGGTAAGGATTTTAAAGATTGGTTGACTGCTTCGGAGAAGAGACTAACTGAGAGAGATGAAATGGAGGGGAGAAAGATGCAGGTGAGAAAGGATTGGTAGAATATAATGCAAAGGCATAAAATCAAATTAAGAAATTAAAGGATAAGAGTGAAACATTTAAGAGAAGTATAAGGGAAAATCAAGTGAAAACAGAGAAGATAGAAATAGAAGTGAAAAACATAGAGAAGGCATGGCAGGTGAATGAAATAAATAGAAAAATTGCATTAAATTAAATAATGGAGGAACCAACGAGGAATTAGGAGAGACTGGGGAGAGAAGACAAGGAAGGAAAAGTGAATTTTGAAGCAGGAGTATTAGACATCATAAGAAAGTGAGAGAACATAATGAAAGACAGTAAAAGAAGTGCGTGATAGTGTTTGGAAATAAAGATCAAATCAGAAATACAATTGAGAGAAAAGAGACAGAGGAAAAGAAAGCCAGTGAATTGATTAAGGAGCTAAATACAGAAAGCAATGGATGGGAGGAAGAGATTGAGGGAGTGTGGAGGTTGGGACAGTATCGAAATGGTGGGGCGAGGCCAGTCAAAATTCAGTTTCAGTCAATAAGGGTGGCAGAGGAAGTGATGAGATCTACACAGAGGTAGAAGGAGAGTGAGAGACAAAAGAGGATTGTAGTGAGGAGGGACTTGAATCGGGATGAGAGAAAATAAGAAATTAAATATCGGAAGCAGAGGAAAAATGCATTGAAAGAACAGATGAAGAAGCTTTTTTTTTTTTTTTTTTTTTTTTGAGAACACTGAATAACAAATGATGAAATGGCATGTAAAAGAGACGACATAAGGAAAGTAAATAAAAATCACAAGGTAAGAGATGTTACATACGATAAAGTGACAGACAAGGGGGTAGGGGGGTTTCAAGAATACTCCCCCAGTATCCCTGCTTGTCGTACGAGGCGACTAAAAGGGTTGGTGGTGGGTTAGTGCCCCACCCCGTAAAAAGAACCAACTAAAAAAGCGAATAAAGCGCCTCGGACCCAGACGGACCATACGTTGACGACTAAGGAACGGACAAAGGACATTCTTAGGGTGGGAACATGGAATGTGAGAGGAGTGAATGATGAAGTGAAAGAGAGAGAGATTGTTCAGGTGCTTGAGGATGCAAAAGTGGATATATGTGGATTGACTGAAACTAAATGGAAAGGTGAAAGGGTGAGAGAATGGGAATATGGTGTAGGTATATGTGCAGGAGTCAGTGAGAATGAGAGGGCAAGAGAGGGAGTATGTCTGATGATAAGCAAGAAGTGGAAAGAGAATATAAGAGAGTATGGAACAGTGGGTGCAAGGATTGTATGGGTGAGGATGAAAGTAGGTATACAAGCATGGGCGATTGTATGTGTGTATGCTCCAACAGAGGATCGAGTGGCAAGAGTGAAAGATGAGTTTTGGGCGAGAGTAGAAGCATGTATGGACAAGTTTGAGAGGAGCGAGAGAGTGCTGTTGATTGGAGACATGAATGGCAAAGTTGGGAATGTACGAGTGGATGGAGTGGTTGGTCAGTGGGGTGTGCCAGCTGAAGTAGATGGGAATGGTAGTGCTTTGGTGGACATCTGTGCTGGTAAGGGGTTGGCAATAGCCAACACCTACTTTCGTCATAAGATGATCCACCGATATACATGGAGAGTAATGAGGAGGATGGATGGTGAACTTGTTGAACGAAAGGCAATGATAGACTACGTGTGTGTGGATGAGCGAATGAGAAGACAAGTGTTGGATGCAAGAGTGTGGAGAGGGTGGGGGAATGGAGTCTCGGACCATCACTTAGTGATGGCCAAGGTAAAGATGCAAAGAAAGTGGTTGAGGAGGCGAAGGGGAAGACAGGAGGAAGCAGCTCCTGTGAGAAGAGTGGAGAAATTGCAAGATAGTGAGAAAATGACAGAGTATTAGAGCATAGTGGAAGAAAGATTGGGAAGGTATGAACTAGGGCAGATGGAAGGGGTGGAAGACGTACGTAAGATATTCACGGAAGAGATAGGCGCAGCGTGTGAGGCGGTTTGTGGAGTGAGGAGGAGATGCAAGGGTGTGCAAGGGACAGCATGGTGGAATGATGAGGTGAAACGAGCTGTGGAACAAAAGAAGAAGGCATATGGTGAATGGTTGGCGAGTAGAGGTAGGGGAGAAGATGAGAGAGAGAAGAGAGAGGTATATGTGAGCAGGAGAAGGGAGGTTAAGAGACTGGTGAAGGAGAGTAAGAAGAAAGTGGATGAAGAGTTTGGGAGGAATCTGAGTGTGAAATGGAGGGAGAGTAAGAAATTGTTTTGGAAGGAGGTAAAGAAAGTAAGGCAGTGTGAAAGGGGAAGTAATAGGGGAGTGAAAGATAGGAATAATAGATTGTTGGTGGAGAAGAGAAAAATTAAGGAGATGGAAGGAGCACTTTGAGGATTTGTTGAACGTAGAGAGTGAGAGCAGTGTGAGTATAAGTGGTTGGGGAATGGCTGGGAGAAGAAGAGATGAGAGGAGGGAGGGAGAGATCAATAGGGCGGAAGTAGTGGAAGCGATGAAGAAGATTAAGCTGGGAAAGGCCCCAGGAATTGATGGAGTGTGTGGTGAAATGCTTAGGTATGGGGGTGAGATTGTTGTGGAGTGGATATGGAAGTTGTGTAGATTGGCTTGGGAAGAGGGAAGGGTTCCAGAGGACTGGAAATCAGGTATAATTGTTCCTCTGTACAAAGGAAAAGGGGAGAGAGAAGTATGTGGTAACCATAGGGGTATTTGCCTTCTTAGTGTGACTGGTAAAATATATGGTAGAATACTCATTGATAGGGTTAGGCATATGACAGAGGAGCTAGTTGGAGAAGAACAAGGGGGATTTAGGAAGGGAAAAGGGTGTGTAGATCAGATATTTGTTCTAAGATGTTTAGTGGAGAAGTATCTAGAGAAGGGAAGGAAAGTGTATGCTGCCTTCATGGACTTGGAGAAAGCTTATGACAGAATAGATAGGCAAGGTATGTGGAAGGTATTAAGAATATATGGAGTGGAGGGGAAATTGTTGAGTGCTGTGAAGAGTATGTACGAGGGAGCTAGGGCTACGGTGCGAGTGGATGGTGAGCTGAGTGAGTTCTTTGATCTCAGTGTGGGACTGAAACAGGGGTGTGTGATGTCTCCATAGCTGTTTAATATATATATGGATGGGGTTGTAAAGGAGGTGCAAGGTAGGGCAGTGGATGTGGGGCTGGCCCTAATGAATGAGGGTGAGATTTGGAAGCTTCCTGTGTTGCTGTTTGCTGATGATACAGTATTGTTGAGTGAAGATGAATGGGAGTTGCAAGGTTTGGTGAATGAATTTGGGACAGTGTGTAGGAGGAGGAAGCTGAAAGTTAATGTAAACAAAAGTAAAGTTATGGTGTTTGAGAGGAATGAAGTCACAGAGTGTGCAGTGAGGTTGGATGGTGAGGATATGGAGAATGTGAGTGCATTTAAGTACTTTGGTAGTGTGATGAGTAAGGATGGAACTTTGGGGAATGAAGTACGTGAAAGGGTACAGCAGGGAAGGAAGGTTGTTGGTACACTGAAAGCAGTGATGAGAAATAGGGAGGTGAGTATGGAAGTTAAGAAGTCACTGCATGATGGTATTGTGATCCCTACCCTGACGTATGGAAGCGAGGCGTGGACCTTGCAAGAGGGGAACAAGTCAAGAGTGAGAGCAGTGGAAATGAGTTACTTGAGAGGAGCATGTGGAGTGACGTGGAGGGACAGGTTGACGAATGAAGAAGTGAAGGAACGTTGTGGGGTAGATGTGGATGTGGTTGAGAAGATTAGGAGAAATACACTGAGGTGGTTTGTACATGTGGAGAGAATGGAGAATGAAAGACTGACTAAGAGGGTGTATGTAGTTGAGGTGGAGGGAGGGAGAGGGAGGGGTAGACCGAGGATGAGGTGGAGGGATGGAGTTGAGAGGTATATGAGGGGGGGGGTGAGTTGGGGGGAGGGTAGTCAAATGGTGGGTGACAGAGTGACTTGGAGGCGTTTTGTCTGCGGCCACCCTTTGCGGGATTAGGGCGTCGGGCTATAGATAGATAGATAGATAGAATACAGATGGAATTCATTAAAAAAAAGAAGTAATTTGTTTTTAAGTGAACCAAAGATAAAAAGGGACATTAATTTAGAGGTGATGGGCTGGAGTGAATAAAATATATTATGGAGAAGAGCTAGAGAAGGAAGAGCTGAGAGATGAGTTTTAATAATGAGAAAAAATATAATCTGAAGGCAAGACATGTAGAAATGAATAACGAAAATAAAAATTTACAAGCTATATCAATAGAAATCATCAATGAGAGGATATTCATAGGATCAAACGTACAGAAATGACAATGATTAAGTGAATGTGCAGTGCGTCCTTGAATGCCAGCCCTGGGGAAGGGAGGGGGGGAGGGCTACGCTTACTATGAAAGAGTTGAGAGGAAGGATTGAACTGGAGTGTATTGGTGTTGTGATGAGAAGGGGTAGACTGAGACGGTCTGGGCATGTGAAAGGATGGAGGATGCCAGTTGGGTGCAGAAAGTTACAAGTGTGAACGCTGGGGGTAGAGCTGCGAGAGGCAGTTAAAAAGACCTTGGACAAGGTCATAGAGTGTGACCTCAGGGATAAGGGACTGAATAGGCAGGCTGCCATAGATCGAGCAGCATGGAGAGCCACCATTAGGTGACCAAGGCCGACGCATGCAAGCATGTTGGAGCCTTTACAAAGGAAACGAAACGAATGAGAAAGGTAATAAGATAGATACGGAAGTAGTTTATATGCCACCTCGAACAAGAACGTAGAATAATGAAGAATAAGAAGTAATGAGTCCAGATATATTGATATACCTGGAAAACCTGGTACAAAGAAGAAACAGGTTGGTATTAATTGAAGATTTTAATTGTAATGAGGTTAACTGGGAGGAACGTGATGCAGGTAATAATACCAATACATGGGGTTATAAATTACATGTACTGCCAACAAAGAACTTACTGATCCAAAATGTTAAGGAAAGTGTAAGAACAAGAGATGACGATGAGCCAGCGAGGTTAGATCTTGTTTTCACAAGAGATCCACATGATATCCAAATTACAAAGTACTGCTGTCCCCTAGGTAAGAGTGATCATATACTAATTGAACTTGAGGTTATAAACTGGGAAGAAGATAAAATAAAAAAGCATAAGGAAAATAGATATAATTATAGCAAAGGTGATTGTAATGCTGTGAGAAAATATTTCAGGTAATATGACTGGAGAGAGTTTAATGAAGCAATGGATGTGGAATACAAACACTTCCTATGTAAGGAAGCATACATCGAGGGTGTTAGATATGCTGCCTAATATGAATATAAAATCCGAGGAGAAAAAGGAGTAGTTTAATGATAGATGGAAAGTAGCAATGGAAAAGAGGAACAAAGTTTGGAATATAGCAAGGACAATTAAGAGTAAATCATTGCGGGAGAGATATGGAAATTTTATAAATGATTATGTGAGGATTACAAGAGAACAAACAGCGAAATATGAAATATATATATATATATATATATATATATATATATATATATATATATATATATAGATATATATATATATATAACATCTTAATTGCTATATATATATATATATATATATATATATATATATATATATATATATATATCCATCCATCATTCAATCCTACATTGCCCCATGAGGAGCGTGGGAGCCCGGGGCTAGGCAGTTCGTCTCGACATTTAAGATGAAAGTGACCAGCCTCACTCATCCCTGAGTGGCATTACATGGACAATCAACCCCAACCATCCCTTGGATATAAACCTTTACCGGCTCAATCCGACTGGAGCGCAATAATTACCCACTAAACCACCAGGTGCCAAAATTTGGCAATATGGTTACCACCCAGCGTAGTAAATGGTTTCCTGGTGTTCAGGAAACCATTTGGCTTGTCACTAAGTGTAGAGTCACCCACAGGCAGAAGGAAAAGGAAAGAATGAAGGAAAGAAAGACAGAAGAGGGAGTGTAAAATCACCTGTAGGCAGAAGGACAAGGAATGAATGAAGGAAAGAAAGACAGAAGAGGATGGAAGGAAAGAAGAATGGAAGAGAGGAAAGGGGAGACACTCGAGAGCAGCACTACATCGAGTGAGTGGATGGTGAGTGCCCCCACCTACCACAATATCTATCTATCTATCTATCTATCTATTGCCAGACGCCTCAATCTCGTTCGGGGTGGCCACAAACAAATCGCCTCCACGTCGCTTGTCCCCCGCCATTTCACTGCCCTGCTCCCAACTCACACACCCGCTCTCTCATATACCTCTCCACCCCATCCCTCCATCTCATCCTCGGCCACCCCCTCCCTCTTCCCCCCTCCACCTCACTCACATACACTCTTCGTCAGTCTATCACCCTCCATCCTCTCCACATGGCCAAACCACCTCAGTGTATTCCTCCTAACGCTTCCTATCACATCCACATCCACACCACAACGCTCCTTTATATCCTCATTTGTCAGCCTGTCTCTCCATGTGACTCCACAGGCTCCTTTTAAATAACTCATTTCCACTGCTCTCACTTTTGACTTGTGTCCTTCCAGCAACGTCCAAGCTTCACTTTCATACGTTAGAGTTGGTATCACAATATTGTCATGTAGTAACTTTTTCACTTCCATGCTCACTTCCCTGCTTCTTATCACTGCTTTCAAGGAACCAGCGATCTTTCTTCCCTGCTGTACCCTTTCAAGCACTTCACCCTCCAAACCTCCATCCTTACTCATCACACTAACCAAGAACTTAAACGTACTCACATTTTCCACTTCCTCACCATCCAACCTCGCTGTACATTCACTGATTTCACCTCTCTCAAAGACCATCACTTTACTCTTTCCTACATTCACTTTTAGATTCCGTTTCTTACACACTCTTCCAACTCATCCACCAAGCCTTGCAGCTCTCCTTCGTCTTCACTCAACAACACAGTATCATCTGCAAACAACAGTACAGGGAGTTTCCAAACACTACCCTCTCTCACCAGGAACACTCCAATATCCACTACCCTACCTTGTACCTCTTTTATTACCCCATCCATGTACAGATTGAACAACCATGGAGACATGACACATCCCTGTTTCAACCCAACCTTCAGATAGAAAAATTCACTCAGTTCACCATCCACACGCACTGCAGCCTTAGCACCATCATACATACTCTTCACAGCATTCAACAACTTCCCATTTAATCCATATATTCTTAATACTTTCCACAATCCTTGTCTATCCACCCTGTCATATGCTTTCTCCAAATCCATGAAAGCCGCATACAATTTTCTTCCCTTCTCTAGAAACTTTTCCACTAAAGATCTAAGAATGAATATCTGATCTACACAACCTCTTCCCTTCCTAAAGCCTCCCTGTTCTTCTCCAACTAATTACTCTGTTCTTTCTCTAACTCTGTCAATAAGTATCCTACCATACACTTTTCCTGCTGTACTATGATTACAACACGCTTCTTTTTCCCCTTTTTCTTTGTACAAGGGAATAATTATACCTGACTTCTAATCCTCCGGGACTCTACCTTCCTCCCAGGCCAATCTGCACATTTTCCACATCCACTCTACTACTATCTCTCCCCCATGCTTCAGCATTTCACCACACACTCCATCAATTTCTGAGGCTTTCCCCAATTTAACTTTCTTCATTGCTTCCACAAATTCTATCTTACTGATTTCTTCCTGCCTTCTCACCTCCCTCCTTCTCCCAGCCATTCCCCAGCCACTTATACTCGCATTACTTCCATCCTCTATGTTCAACAATTCCTTAAAGTGTTCTCTCCATCTGCTCACTTTTTCTCCCTTCTCCACTAGTAATCTAACATTTTTATATTTCACTCCTCTGCTGACTTCACTTCCACCCTGTCTTACTCTTTTCACCTCTTTCCAGAAAATTTTCTTACAGTCCCTCCATTTTACACTCAAATTCCTTCCAAATTCCTCATCCACTCTCTTCTTAGTCTCTCTTACTAATCTTTTCACCTCTCTCTTTCTTTCTACACATAACTCTCTCTTCTGCCTCTCAACTTCTTCCACGCCCCTATTTCTCATCCATTCATTGTATGCTTTCTTCTTTTGTGCCACAGCCTGTCTCACCTCTTCATTCCACCACGCTGTTCCTTGCACTCCCCTCCGTCTCCTCCTCATCTCACACACCACATCACATGCTGCAGCTATTTTTTCCGTGAATATCCTGCACACACCTTCCACATCCCCCATCTGCTCCAATTCATATTTGCCCAATCGTTCCTCCACTTCTCTCTTATACTCTGCCTTTTTCTCATCCTCTTGTAACCTTTCCACTCTCCTTACAAATACTCCTTCTTCCCGTCCTTCTCTTCTTCTATTTCTCCATCTTTTTTTGATCTTGATTCTGGCCACCACCAAGTAGTGGTCAGAAAGAAGCTCCTGCATCCATTACACATTTTCTCATCCTTTCATCCACACACACATAATCAATCATTGCCTTCCTTTCATTCAGTTCACCACCCACCCTTCTCATCACTGGCTATGTATACCTGTGGATCATTTTGTGCCTGAAGAGGGTATTGGCTATCACCAACCCCCTCCCAGCACAAATGTCCACTAACGCACTGCCGTTCTCATCTATCTCAGCAGGCACACCCCAGTCACCAATCATTCCATCCACCTTCACATTCCCTACTTTACCATTCATATCACCGATCAAAAACACTCTCTCATTCCTTCCAAACTTTTCCATGCACACTTCCACATTTGTCCAGCACTCCTCTCTCACTTTGCTTGCACGATCTTGCATTTGTGCATACACACACACAATCTCCCACATTTGTATTCCAACTTTCAATCTTACCCACACAGTCCTTGACCCAACTGATCCATATTCTCTTATGCTCTTCTTCCATCTTTTACTCACAACTATACATACTCCTTCTTTTGCCTTCTCATTCTCACCTACTCCTGCACATATACCCCATCCATACTCCCATTCTCTCACACTCTCTCCTCTTCATTTAGTTTCTGTTATTCCGCATACATCAACTTTCGCACCCTCAAACACCTGGACAATCTTTCTCTCTTTCACCTCATCATTCGCTCCCCTTACATTCCATGTTGCGATTACCATGTCCTTTGACCGGTCCTTGGTCGCCATCTTTTGGTCAGTCCTTGTCCGAGGTTTATTGTTTGTCTTTTTAGTTAGTTGTTTTCCTGGGAGGGGCACTAACCCTCCGCCAACCCTTTTAGTCGCCTTTTACGACAAGCAGGGATACTGGGGGAGTATTCTTGAAAAAAAAAACTACCCCCAGGGTATATATATATATATATATATATATATATATATATATATATATATATATATATATATATACACAGATATACAGTAATCCCTTTCGGACCCAGATGCCCAAGTCGTGGACAACCCCCAAGTCCCTAACATTTTGAGCTCGGGTTCTCAGACACTAAAAATAGCCAAGAAATGCAAAAATGAAAAAAAAAAAAAAATCCAAATTTGCTGCTCTGTGATGAACAGCTGTGTTTTGGTGCATAGTTCCTCTGACGTCCGCTAGAGCGCTCCTGCATCCTCCACAGTCCCCGACTCCCCGTCTACCTACCGTCGTGACTGCACGCTCATCGCCATGGCTGCCCACGTACTCGTTTTTGTGATTAGTCAGGGAATAAACTGCAATGCCTCGCCACTAGATCACATGGGATTTTACGGTGTTGTGCAGTGTTAAGAAATTAAAATTCAGTGTGCAAAGGATTAAGTGCAGAGTGCAACACTGGCAAGTTGCAACTGGAGTGGTGCAAGTAAGAACAGAATGTGCAGAGTTAAACAATTATAATTTACGGTGCAAAGGATTACGTGCAACACAGCACTGGATTACTGAACATGCTTCAAATGCACCATCACCACTGTCGGAGCCATAGAAGAGGTGGGTTAATCTTCGTAATTAGTGATCATGAGTGTACGTCTTTATTCCGTAGTTCCAAAAAAAGGTAGTTGCTCTGATCACTCTGATTTCAGACCTATAACTTTCTCATCTTCTCTTGGTGAAGTACATGAGATTGTCATTAGTAAGCACATTGTTACGCATATCGAATCCAACAACATTATTAGTTACAGAGATTATGGTTTTCGCCAAGAAAGATCCACTGTTGATATACCCAGTCTCATGATTCATACACTACATTAGTCAACTGACCGACCTGGAGAAACCCATGCAGTTGCCTTTGATATTTCTAACACTTTTGACAGTGTGACACCGACTAATGCTCACCCTTGTGGACTGGATGTGAAGTTTCACTGGAAATACTAGACAAAATTAATAACAGAGCTAATAGAATAATTAGCAACTCAACACTGCAAATAAACTATCGCCAGTTTAAGTACGAAGGAATATTGCATTCCTTAAATAATTATTTTACAGGTAATTTTATGGCAAATGAGCAGATGTTACAGTAGTTGCATCAGTTGTGCCATCCCTTCACTCATTCCTCCGTGCTACATGGCCAGTTGGTAGCGTTCATGACTGTCATACTACCATATTGCAGAAGGTTTGCTTATTAGAATTCCTTAATTCTCCGTACTGATTCTCTTTGAAGCTCGCTTCCCCAAATTAGTTTCCCTCCAATCTTGAATCTACAGCAGTTCTAATCCAGCTATTACAGATTTTTTTATCAATGGATGGCACCTGTAATTTTGTGTATATTTTTTTCTCCCTTTCTCTGTTGATCTACAGTTTAAAAATGTATATAAGTATGTACTCGGGATGCAGATTCTTGGAACCTGGAGAAGGAAAGTTCACCTCTGACCCTTTGTGGCATAATCTTTTCACAAATTAGTATCGGCGGACTTAATGTATTCTATTCCTAACTAATGAGCGATTGGTGAAAAAGATAACTAGATCTGATGTGAGAGGTGTAAGGCTGAGAGGAAGACCACGAATAGGACGGATGGACAGTGTGAAGAGAGCGCTGGATGCGAGAGGGATGTCTGTTGAGCAAGGAAGAGTGGCTGTGCGTGACAGAAATAAATGGAGAGAAATTGTGAATGAATAAGTGATAACGCAGCCCTGAGGGGATATTCTCCCGCATTTGGTCTGATCAGCTAGTCAGGTCAGGTGCGGGTAAGGGGATGGGTCTGTTATGATGTGGCAGGGGTAAACCAGTTCTGCTGTCGGGCCCTGCTGCGGATGTCACTGGTTGCATAGCGCAGTTGACCCTTGTGCGGTGTGATGCGGTGAGGATCTGTCCGTTCTCCCCTTTGGAGCTAAGATGCAAATGAATGTGTTTGAATGGATGAGTAAATGGAGAGTGAGTCGTCCTGTCTCGGCTACCTCCCTTTCCTTGGGGGAAGCAGCCTAGGTATATAAATAGATAGATTCCTAACTAATCACAGCTGCTGAATCTAGAAGGGGATTTTATCTGGTTATAAGTAGAATGTAGCTGTAATGTGTGAGGAGGATTATTATCTTAACCTTTAAACTGACCCCTACGTAAACTTTTCTGTTTCTCTGCAGTGCTCCACGACTTTCTCCTTATTTTGGCAAACCTTATTGATAGTGTACAATAGGGCCTGCAATCCTACATGCTTTCTCCATTACACCAGTTCTGGATCCATCTTGTCTGCCAGTATTTTCTTACTACGTTTGTAGTTGCAACCTGGTATGACATCCATCGTCTTGACTTGTTGGCGTCCTTGCCTTGCCTCTTAAAAAAAAAAAAAAAAAAAAAAAAAAAAAATCCTCGTGCTTCAGGGTATAATACATATCAAGGCCACTACATCTGGAAGTGCCAAGTTATGCCCTACATTTGTTCTTTTAGTATAAATAGTAAGGACAGCACAAGAAATGGCCAGAAAGTAAAGGTTCAAATTGAAATATGTTACATCCAGTAAGGCATAGATGCTCATATGACTTGTGATTTTTAGTCATGATACTTGATTTTCTTAAAAGCCTTCATCTTCACCTTGAGAAACTCATCCATCCATCATCCAGGACTGTGCTGCCTGAAATTGGAAGAGTAGGGGTCCTTGGCTAGGCTGATGGTATTCTATGCAAACACGACCAGTCACTACTCCCTGAGTGGCAGTATGTTAGCATTAAACCCCTAGTATAACTTGAACCCTAAACTTTATGGACCACATCCTGCAGGAGTGACAACCCGATAGACCTCTAGTTCTTCATGAACTGGTTCTGTGATTACCGTCCTATGGAGTAAATGGTTTCCCGGACGGCTAACCGTTCAGTGTAGTCACTTATTTTTACATCAAGCCAGTGGATGATTATTGCCCCAGACTACAAAAGAATAACACACAGCATTCGCCAGATGCTGAAGATTTATTGAAACCAAATCAAATAGAGTGTTTCAGTACATATATATATATATATATATATATATATATATATATATATATATATATATATATATATATATATATATATATATATATATTCAAGTTTCATAATAAAATTAAAGAACATTGACATCGGAAACCATGTTATCTCATTTTACTGCGTTCAGTTGTTTTCACATACAGTATATATATCCTACATTTTGAAAAATCTAAAATTTTCTCAAATATTACGATTTGATACAATGATGTTTGGAACTAAAGTATTATATTAACTGTCAATACCAAGGAAAATTTAAGGAAAATAGATGTATTAATAATATTAAGTATTATTCCACATTTTATATGAAAAACATTCTTGATGTTTAATTAGCTTGATGGTACAGTGAATTATCAGATGACCAACGGCGTCTCAAAAGGTGTATAACCATGGTCTACCCAGAGTAGCAGCGGATGATGGACAGGGCTTGGGTGTAACGGCTCGCTGAGAAGGAGAAAGAGATTATTATTTATACAGCTTGTAAATGTTGGTGTTGCAGACTGTGTAAGCAGGTTTCACTATAACTGTTCTCATATCGCAGTAATTTTCAAGTTAATAATGCTTACCGCTAAATTCATCACAGTGAACCAGGCAGATTTACTTGTTAATTAAAGCTGTTTACTATATGTTTTACAATGTTCCTTTGGAAAAATTAAAATGATAAACAGAAAAAAAAAAAATTGCGAGATATGAGGCACTATTATCTAATTACATATACATCAAATTATTGCCTAGAAATAACTCTTTGGTTGTAGCTCAGTGTTGTACACCCTATAAAAAAAGAATCGGGACCTTTACTGCACGATACAATATGCCACACCGCACGAAGGAATTTGAAGCCCAAACCGAGTTCTGGTGCGTATCAGTGGTCATTGCGAGACGCATCAGCTCGTGGGGTCCCGATTCTTTTTTTATAGGGTGTACCTGTACCTTTGCTGCAAGGAAGGACTTTGCAAATGATCAGAGAAACACACAATAAGAAAAACTGAATTCAGTTAATAATGAATTTTATGTAGTGGATATCAGCTGCCGACCGACCCATCATCCATCATTTACTGCTCCGTTATAGGCGTAAGTACCTCAGTAAAACAAAACAATCTACAGTATAGTCCACTTGCTGACCGCTTCAGACTTTACATTAAACAACCTTTCCTTAACAGGCACGTCCACCAACACAGTTCATCAGTGCCCGATACCTATTCACTCCACCTACGGATGTTTATATTTGTTGGATTATCTGTCTTTAACGAAAGTGTTTCTAATCATCACCCTTTAGCGCATATAAATGTATAAGGAATTCCCTACTCTCATGTCCTCGAGATGCCACATGGTTCCTCAGTTACTACTTTTGATGCCTCATATCCCAGTCTTGCATTCAAATCCTTCATTCATTTCACTTCTCTCTCCTAAGAAACTCTAACATATTCATTAGCTATAACCCAAACCCCTCTATTTCTTCCACATAACTCTGTCTTGTTCATATTCACTGACTGTCATTCACTTTTCGATCCCATATTTTCGTCCTAAACAATTTTAACTCTGCAGTTCCCTATTTACACTCAGTCACGCACAACTAAAAATCCTCTCTTGTAGGAAGTAGAACACTTTCCATTGCATTTCCTCTCCTTTCACTAATCCGCCTGGTGAACAAGCCTACATCTTGTCTAACCTTAACGACCTAGAGCAGCTTGTATAGCACCCTACTCATATCCCTGACTTCCTTGGAGAGAGTTCCAACATACATTACTACTTCCTTACAAGTAATTCTTCTGCTTACACTGTTAATCTTTCCTCTCCTTTGGGCTCCTCCGACCACAGCCTTATCACTTTAACCTGTCCTACCACTCCAGTACAGCCTGTGGACCCTCCAAAGAAACATCGGTTGTGGCACTTTGGAGCTGCTGACTGGGAGACCCTCAGACAGTACTTCTTTGATTTTCCCGTGAATGATTATTGCCTCCATGGTCGAGAGCCATCTGGGTGTGCCATGCACATTACGGAGGTTATTCTCACAAGCATGAAAGCATACAGTACATTCCTTTCTCAAATCCTTTGACTAATGCAAAGGAACCTTGATTTAATCACGCATGTTCTAATGCTGTCCACAACAAAGGCCTACAAAAAGTACCAGATCCTGTTCTCCGCTGCGTTACAAAATAATTTCATCCATACTAAATGCTCTGAACTCTCCAACTTAAATTCTTCCCGCTCCTCCTGGCACCTTGCCAAAAACCTTTCTAACAACTTTACCTCATCATCCTTCCCTCCTCTTTTCCTTTCTGATGGCTCTGTAGATGTTTCTTCTACTGATAAGGCAGATCTCTTCACTCAGACTCTTTCCTCCAATTCCACCTTAGATGATCCCAGTGTTGTTCCTCCATCACTTCCCCCACTCTGGCTTCCTTTTGGCTGACATTAAAATTTCTTCAATTGATGTATTTTCTGCCATCACTGGCCTTAATACTAACAAGGCTTATGGGCATGATGGAGTCCCTCCTGTTGCTCTCAGGAACTATGGTTCTGCGCTTACACCCTGCCTAGGTAAACTCTTTCGCCTTTGTCTAGCAACATGTACCTTTCCTTCTTGCTGGAAGTTTGCTCCCATTCAGCTTGTCTCAAAGAAGAGTGACCATTCCCAGTCCTCTAACTATTGCTCAGTTGCTTTAACATCCTGTATCTCAAATGTTTTCGAGTCTATTCGTAACAAACAAACAAACAAACAAAAAAATCTTTCCCATCACAATCTTCATTCTGATCGTCAGTATGGATTCCGTCTGGGACGCTCCACTGGCGATCTTCTCACCTAACTTTCAGACTCCTGGTCATCCTCCTTTCAAGACTCTGGCGAAAGCTTTGCCATTGCACCTGACATCTCAAAGGCTTTCGATCGAATCTGGCATAAATCTTTAATTACCAAACTGCACTCTTACGGTTTCTATCCTTCTATCTGTTCCTTCATGTCTAGCTTCCTTTCTGGTCGTTCAGTAGTTGCTGTTGTAGATTGCCACCGCTCTTCTCCTAGATCTATCAATAGTGGTGTTCCTGAGGGCTCTGTCCTATCACCAACTCTCTTCCTTTTATTCATCAATGACCTAAGCTGTACAACTAACCCTATCGACTCATGTGCTGATGATTTCACCCTTCACCTTTCCATTCGCTTCCTGCAGTGTTCATCTCACCAGTTATTTCATCAAACAAGGGATGAGGCTATGGCACACCTAATGTCTGACTTGACTCGTATCTTTGACTGGGGTAAAAGTAATCTTGTTGCTTTTAATACGTCAAAAAATCAGCTCTTACACCTTTCATTCCGTCAAAATCTTCCACATGAGTACCCTCTAATATTTAATAATACCCAGCTCAGTTCTGCATGATCTTTAAACATACTTGGGGTTTCATTTTCTCTGGATTTATCTTGGGAAGATCATATTGCATCTCTTGTAAAATCTGCTTCCAAGAGACTAGGTGTGCTAAGCTGACTCCATACTTTCTTTGCCCCCGCACAGTTGTTGACTATATACTCAGGTTTTATTCGCCCCTGTGTAGAGTACAACTCCCTTGTGTGGGGAGGCTCCACACATACAGCTCTTCTCAATAGGGTGGGGTCAAAGGCTTTTTGTCTCATTAATTCTCCTCTTACTGGCTCCCTTCAACCACACTCTCTTCGTCGCACTGCTGCAACTGTATCTCTTCTGTTGCTACTTCAATGGTTACTGCTTCTTTGAATTATCTGCTTGCACCCCTCCACCATTACGACGGGCGCATATTACCCGTCTAGCAACAAACTCTCATCCCTTTTTTGTCCAACTCTCATTTGCAAGAGTTAACCTTTTCTCCCAGTCCTTCATTTACGCAACAGGTCAGCTCTGGAACTGTCTTTCTCTGTCTGTACTTCCTACTTCCTATGGTCTCTAGTCTTTCAAACGCAGTGTGTCCAGGCATCTCGAAATGAACGGATCTTGAATTTGGCTCTCTGTTGTATTGTTTTTGTTTTTTATTGGAAGGAACGGTTTGCGGGCATCGGCCTTTGATTTCTTTTTCCTTGCATGAAAGAAAAAAAAAATCTTTTATTTACCCAGACTTATTTCCGACTAACATTGCCAAGTATCCCACCCCCTTTACCTGTCATCTTCATTTCATTCAGACAAGTAACTCAAGTTTTCATGGATTAGCACAAACACCTGCCTCACACTTCTCTCCATCAGTACATTTAAGCACCCCCGTCATTGCCTTAGAGAAGTTCTCTGGCTCCCTGTTCAGAGAGGGGCGACTTCTGCCCGAGCGTTTTCAACACCAATTGCCTCATCAAAGCAAATACTGGTGGGTAGTATTGTTTTCGTCATTCCCCACAGCAATCTATACTGTGGGGTCTTAGTTTCATTTGGGTGGCTGAGTAAGTCAGTTAGGTCTTAACGCCATGTTTCTAGGCATTTCCCATTCAGCTTTCTAATTGGAAAGGGGATTTTGTTTTGTTTACAATGTGAGTGCTTGGATATATATATATATATATATATATATATATATATATATATATATATATATATATATATATATATATATATATATATATATATATATATATATATATATATATATATATATTATACTGACTCAAATAACAGTTATTATATAATAAGTTCCCTCATAATTATTTATAATGCTTCAGTCAAACTGACAAAAGAGGAAATATAATTTGACGGATGATGGCAACTGGTGGACCTAAAACTCGTGATGCAAGATGATTATTAGTTTCTCGATTTTCACACACACACACACACACACACACACACACACACACACACACACACACACACACACACACACACACACACACACACACACATCTGAGTGTGCCTTGCACATTACGGAGGTTATTCTCTCGGGCATGGAAGCATACATTCCTTTCTCATATCCTTTGACTAACGCAAGAAAGCCTTGGTTTAATCACGCTTGTTCTAATGCTGTCCGCAACAAGGAGAGGGCCTACAAAAGGTACCGGAGCCAACCCACCCCTGAATCACATCATCTTTACGTTTCTGCCTGGAATCGTGCTAAGTCTGTTCTTCGCTCTACTAAAAATAATTTCATCCATACTAAATGCTCTCAACTCTCCAACTCGAATTCTTCCTGCTCCTTCTGGCACCTTGCCAAAAATCTTTCTAACAACTTTACCTCATCATCCTTCCCTCCTCTTTTCTACTCTGATGGTTCTGTAGCTATTTCTTCTACTGATAAAGCAGATCTCTTCACACAGACTTTCTCCTCCAATTCCACCTTAGTCGATTTCGGTGCTGTTCCTCCATCACTTCCCCCCTCTGACTTCCTCTTGGCTGACATTAAAATTTCTTCAGTTGATATATTTTCTGCCATCACTGGCCTCAGTACTAACAAGGCATATGGGCCTGATGGGGTCCCTCCTGTTGTTCTCAAGAACTGTGCTTTTGTGCTTACACCCTGCCTAGGCAAACACTTTCGCCTTTGTCTGTCAACTTGTACCTTTCCTTCTTGCTGGAAGTTTGCTCTCATTCAGCCAGTCCCAAAGAAGGGTGACCACTCCCAGCTCTCCAACTATTGTCCAATTGCTTTAACGTCCTGTACTTCAAAAGTTTTCGAGTCAATTCTGAATAGAAAAATTTTAAGGCATCTTTCCTATCACAACCTTCTTTCCGATCGTCAGTACGGGTTCCGTCAGGGACGCTTCACTGGCGATCTTCTCACCTACTTTTCAGACTCCTTGTCATCCTCCTTACGGGACTTTGGCGAAAGCTTTGCCATTGCACTTGACATCTCAAAGGCTTTCGATCGAGTCTGGGATAAATCTTTAATTTCCAAACTGCCCTCCTACGGCTTCTATCCTTCTATCTGTGCCTTCATCACTAGCTTCCTTTCTGGTCGTTCTATAGCCGCTGTTGTAGACGGCCGTCGTTCTTCTCCTAGATCTATCAACAGTGGTGTTCCTCAGGGCTCTGTCCTAACACCAACTCTCTTCCTTTTATTCATCAATGATCTTTTAAGCTGTACATCTAACCCTATCCACTCATACGCTGATGACTCCACCCTTTACCTTTCCATTCGGTTCCCGCAACGCCCATCTCAACAGTTACTTCAACAAACAAGGGATGAGGCTTTGGCACACCTAATGTCTGACTTGGCTCGTATCTCTGATTGGGGTAAAAATAATATGGTTGTTTTTAATGCATCTAAGACTCAGTTCTTACACCTATCAACCCGACAAAATCTTCCACAGGTATACCCACTAATGTTTAATAATATTCAGCTTAATCCTGCATCATCCTTGAACATGCTTGGGGTTTCATTTACTTGGGACTTATCTTGGAAAGATCATATTACACCTCTTGTAAAATCTTCCAAGAGATTGGGTGTGCTAAGCCGACTCCGCTCTTTCTTTACCCCTGCACAATTGTTGACTCTATACAGGGGTTTTATCCGCCCCTGTGTGAAGTACAACTTTCATGTGTGGGGAGGCTCCCCACATGCAGCTCTTCTCAATAGGGTGGAGTCAAAGGCTTTTCGTCTCATTAACTCTTCTCCTCTTACTGACTCCCTTCAACCTCTGTCTCTTCGCCGCACTGTTGCATCTTTATCTCTTTTCTATCGCTACTTTAATGGTCACTGCTCCTTTGAACTGTCTGCTTGCATTCCTCCACCTCTACGACGGACGCGTAGCACCCGTCTTTCAGCAAACTCTCATCCCTTTTCTGTCCAACTCTCTAATGCAAGAGTTAACCGTTACTCCCATTCTTTCATTTATGCAACAGGTCAGCTCTGGAACTGTCTCCCTCTGTCTGTATTTCCTGCTGCCTATGATCTCCAGTCTTTCAAACGCAGTGTGTCCAGGCATCTCAAAATGATCGGATCTTGAATTTGGCTTTCTATTGTATTTTGTTTTTCTCTTGGAGGGAACTGTTACTGCGGGCTCATGGCCTTTGGTTCCTTCTTCCTCGCATAAAAAAAATTATATATATATATATATATATATATATATATATATATATATATATATATATATATATATATATATATATATATATATATATGTATGTTATATGTGTGTGTGTGTGTGTGTGTGTGTGTGTGTGTGTGTGTGTGTGTGAGTAAAGTTTGATGCGTTTATCACTTGTATGAAGATGTTTTCCACTAGTACGTCATCCCCAGGTACTGTACTGTACAGCGCCTTCTTTCGGTCCAAGTATACGTGATAAGACTAACCAATCACACCACATATCCTCCTCTTTTTGATGCAGTCTCTTGTAGATCCATTCATTGCTGCTGCTGTCCTGTGTTGCATTCATTGCTGCTGCTGTCCTGTGTTGGATTCATTGCTGCTGCTGTCCTGTTGGATTCAGTGCTGCTGCTATCCTGTGTTGCATTCATTGCTGCTGCTATCCTGTGTTCCATTCATTGCTGCTGCTGTCCTGTGTTGGATTCGTTGCTGCTGCTGTCCTGTGTTGGATTCGTTGCTGCTGCTGTCCTGTGTTGGATTCATTGCTGCTGCTGTCCTGTGTTGGATTCATTGCTGCTGCTGTCCTGTGTTGGATTCATTGCTGCTGCTGTCCTGTGTTGGATTCATTGCTGCTGCTATCCTGTGTTGGATTCAGTGCTGCTGCTGTCCTGTGTTGGATTCATTGCTGCTGCTGTCCTGTGTTGGATTCATTGCTGCTGCTGTCCTGTGTTCCATTCATTGCTGCTGTCCTGTGTTGGATTCATTGCTGCTGCTGTCCTGTGTTCCATTCATTGCTGCTGTCCTGTGTTGGATTCATTGCTGCTGCTGTCCTGTGTTGCATTCATTGCTGCTGTCCTGTGTTGCATTCATTGCTGCTGCTGTCCTGTGTTCCATTCATTGCTGCTGCTATCCTGTGTTGCATTCATTGCTGCTGCTATCCTGTGTTCCATTCATTGCTGCTGCTGTCCTGTGTTCCATTCATTGCTGCTGCTGTCCTGTGTTCCATTCATTGCTGCTGCTGTCCTGTGTTCCATTCATTGCTGCTGCTGTCCTGTGTTCCATTCATTGCTGCTGCTATCCTGTGTTCCATTCATTGCTGCTGCTATCCTGTGTTCCATTCATTGCTGCTGCTGTCCTGTGTTCCATTCATTGCTGCTGCTGTCCTGTGTTCCATTCATTGCTGCTGCTATCCTGTGTTCCATTCATTGCTGCTGCTGTCCTGTGTTCCATTCATTGCTGCTGCTGTCCTGTGTTCCATTCATTCCTGCTGCTGTCCTGTGTTCCATTCATTGCTGCTGTCCTGTGTTCCATTCATTGTTGCTGTTATCCTGTGTTCCATTCATTGCTGCTGTCCTGTGTTCCATTCATTGCTGCTGCTATCCTGTGTTCCATTCATTGCTGCTGTCCTGTGTTCCATTCATTGTTGCTGTTATCCTGTGTTCCATTCATTGCTGCTGCTATCCTGTGTTCCATTCCTTCTTCCTGCTATCATGTCTTCCACTCTTTCCTGTTGCTATCCTGCATTCCATTCATTCCTACTTTCATCTTGTGTTTTATTAACTTTAATTCTCCCTAATTTTTACTTACCTACCGTACCTCACCCACGTGCATGACCTAAGTTTAGTACCACAGTCACTTCGTCACCAGTTACAGTTAAAGGCTCTTCAAAATAAATACACTAGATCTTTCTTAACAGAACAGTCAGGTGCTTTCATTTAAACATACAGATCACGACTGGCGAATAAACAAATAATACACGGTATGAGGAGCTCATTAAACTATTCAGAAATTAGCGTAAAAAGTAATATTTTCTCATACTGTGAAAATAATAATATTGGAACTAAGGCTTGGAAATTTCCAGTAAAACATACCTATCACTGACATCGTTGTAGTAGTGTTAATAGCCTTTCAGTGGAAAGCAGAAAATAATGAAACGTCAGTTAACGTCAGGTGAAGACTTACATGGGACGCAGCACCTGCAGTACCGCTGGTTACGGCAGCCACACCTGAACCGAATGTAGCCTGTCCCGCAGCTTGTACCCGCTCTCACGCAATGCCCCCCTACTCTTCTGCAGCCTCCTCGCCGGATACAACTTCTGCAGCATCTGAAGGCAATATTAGAGACCGTATGTTACTTTCATTGTTTTTTCACATTTCTTATAATATAACTCGAACCACAAATATATCCCTCAATATAATGTCCACTGCAGAACCAAATCTTTTCGAAGGGATGGTAGTAGCAAGAATTTACGCTTTCCCATGCTGGGGAAGGGCGAATGCAGATAGATTGTAAGTAGTGAGTAATAAATGAGAAAGTGGAAGTGTAGTACTGACTCTGTAAGATTGGATACTGGATTATCATCAGACGTAAAGTTCATTTAATTTATGTCTTTCTAGTTGACAGTCTCAGACTAGACTAAGTTACAGTATTAACTACGATTTTAAAATGTTACATATTAAGTCTTTTTTTACCTGTTCTACACACTATCGGACAGAACTGGTGATATGTATTCTTTAATGCACCCAGCGTGGACCAGGCTTGCTTTATGTACAGAGATATAAACGATTTCACGAACAGCTGCAGTTCTGTTTCAGTATTACTAGTCAGTATGAACTTCACTCCATGTATATAGTTTTTAATTAGTCTGTGTGCCTATTTAATGTTCCTTTACCCCCATTTGTTATTAGTGACTGCCGTTTGAGAGAAGTATAAATGATGACTAATTAATTACGTGCAGCCAAAGACAGTGCAGGAGCCGTTGGGATACTCGCGTCGACGGCAAGACCTTCTGCAGCGTCCACCAGACCTACGGCATCTGGTTACCGTCCCCGCTATGCGGCAAACTGTAATACAACACTTTATGGAATAAGTGAAGAAAAAATCATTTTAAAAGTATCTAAATGTTTCCGGCAAAATTATGTACTCCAGAAAATCAGAAGCCAGTCTTCCTGTTAAAAACACTTCTATTCACTGAAAAAATAATAATAATAATAATTCATAGGGAAATGGATATTTTTTATAATGACCCTTGACCTAGGGTACACAGTTATGTCAACGTGTTTCAGTGGATTAGTAACCGTCCTTCTATGATGTATGTGACGAATTGGTATTAGTATATAAGTGTTATTTATTATTATTGTTATTATTATTATTATTTTTATTATTATTATTATTATTGGTGGTGGTGGTTGTTTTCATATTATTTTTGCTATTGTTTATTGTTGTTGTTAGTCTGAAGGTGTGAGGAGACGTGATAGCCCAAGAAGACAGACAGATATGGCAAATTAACGTGTAAGAAAGTGAGGCGTGGAGGTTGCTGATGCTCGGGACTGACGGGGAATGAAGTTGGTGGGAAACATTACGTAACGAGGGAAGACAGCAAGGGGGTGACATCCCAGTTTTACGTTGATAAGCGACCTACTGACTCCATCGGAGAGGTAACGTGAAACGCACCTCGGAAGAAAAACATGTGGAGTCAGGATTCGGAAGGGTTCAATGGTTAGTTGATGAGTGTGTGGCCCATTTCACAGGCATTCTGCTGATTAACTCTCCCTCTGTTGTTTTTTTTATTTTTTCGCTATCCTTTCTTGACGCCGCCTCATCCTATCATTAAACAGAAGAAAGAGGTAGGGATGATGATGTTGATGTTGATGATGATGATGATGATGATGATGATTATCATCATTGTTGTTGTTGATGTTGTTGTTGTTATTATTATTGTCCTTCATATTATCGTTCATTGCCTTATCGGTGGAGTATTGTACCGGGGATAGGCTACTTTCTCCATACATAGTGGTCGATCGATTTATCTTGAACGGTAATATTTAATGAAGCCTCAGCACCAGTCGGATGTAAACCTTTATGCAACACATCAGGCTGGAGTGTCTTACCCCATTAGTCTACGAGGCGTCCATCTGGTTATGTGGTTACTACCTGATGAATGAATCTGTCCTGAGCTACATACAACTATTTGGGTTAACCACTCAGTGCAGAGTCATGTAACACTGCAGTATGTAAGTGGATGGTGGGCAAAAGCATCTGCCACATATTGTTGCCTGTATTGCAGGGCCAGGAAATGCGCAATAATGACCGGAAATGCCGGTATTGCACACACTGACAGACGAGTCTAATTGTTTTGCGGGAGACATTTTTCAAGTTTACTTGCATAGACACAATTACTTGACAGCCACTTTAACCAGTGGCTGCCAGAGTTTTTTTTTTTTTTATTATTATTTATGTTGCAGGATTGTCTCTGCTGGGATAGTGTAGTGCATTAAGTGAGTAGGTTGTGGTGTTGGGTCTCCACTGCAGTGTGCATACATTGGACTGTTTTTTATTTGCATTTTGTGTTGGTAGTAAAACGCGGAAGGATGCTTATCGCATTCCATTGTAGTTAGGTGCACTCGTGAATTTTTGTGGAGGGTGGTATCTAAGAGGTGGATGTATGGAAGTGGTTCCTGAAGGATGCTGTTTGGCTAAATGTTTTGCATGCCTCTGGGTACTATTTATTTGTGTATATGTTTCTGAAGCGTTATGCTGGGTAGAGGAGGTGGGATGTTACTGAGATACTTTATGTAATGTTAATTGTGTGTGTGTGTGTGTGTGTGTGTGTGTGTGTGTGTGTGTGTTACTGTAGACATTATCCGTTGTCATGTGTAGTGTTCCTGTGGTGGCACACCTCTGCAGACAAGATAAAGCCTCTTTTTATAGCAGGTATACTGGATTTGCTAACAGTTGGATGCAATGTTGCTGTTCTAGTTGAGGCATGTGACTGTGTTCTCATGGCAGGTTCTGTATCGTCGGCTGGGACACATATAAATCAACCCCCTTTCCGTAAGTAAGGAGTGAAATTGAGACCATGTGCACGCCCAGGCACCTCCTGAGTCCGGATTGGCGTCTGATTCCAAATGGAGACGTTGTAGATAAGGCCGCTTATCATCCTATCACAAGATTTAGTTCAACCTTAAGGAACTATACAGTGAATGACCGGCAAAGTGGTTTCTTGTGATCCAGAAAACCACTTATTACGTTGGATGGTTACCATTATAACCAGATAATGGTTGGTGGCATTCCAGCTGGTCTATTAACGTTTACATTCATGCGAAAGTTGGCGATTATACTTCACATAATTCCACTCGCGAAAAACGAGGCTTATCAGGTTTGTCTTATATATCAAGACTTTCTCACGATCCTGACTGCAAAAAGGATTAGAGAGACCGATGGATATCCTTCAGTCTCTGCAATCGTTACTTGGTTTCGTCTACTTCTAGGTATGGTGTAAGAAAGTAACACAAAATTCTTCACCATACAACAAAAATTCACGCTAATTAATGTGAATAACAGAACCCCAAGCAGCATACACCCCAATTATATGAGGTATAACGCACAAATGGACCTTCGTGATCCCCGACATTGAGCTGCTGCTACAACCACTGGAGGATGCTATCAGGGAATCATTCTTCCCATCACTGATCAATGGCCACATTCCCACACCTGAAAAGAAGGATCTTCTAGCACTACCACCCTGGATGGGAGGCCTTGCCATTATAAATCCAGCAGCCATGGCAGGCTACGAACACAGAAATTCACTTAGGCTCACCGGATCCCGGTCACAAAAGATTTATGCCCAGGTTGAGGCAAGTGAGATCGACCAACAACGGCAGAAAGATACAAAGACACAGATAAGCAAAGAGCGAGAAGCAAGACAAAAGGACCAGCTGCAGCACATAACCGAACATCGTACATCAGACCAATGCAGACGAGTTGAAATGGCACAGGTGGAAAATGTGAGTGCGTTTAAGTACATGGGTAGTGTGATGAGTAAGGATGGAAGTTTGGAGGGTGAAGTGCTTGAAAGGGTACAACAAGTAAGAAAGGTTGCTGGTTCCTTGAAAGCAGTGATAAGAAACAGGGAAGTGAGCATGGAAGTGAACAAGTTACTACATGACGGTATTGTGATACCAACTCTAACGTATGGAAGTGAAGCTTGGACCTTATTGGAGGGAAACAAGTCAAGAGTGAGAGCAGTGGAAATGAGGTATTTGAAAGGAGCCTGTGGAGTCATATGGAGAGACAGACTGACAAATGAGGATGTGAAGGAGCGTTGTGGTGTGGATGTGGATGTGATAGGAAGCGTTAGGAGAAACACAGTGAGGTTGTTTGGCCATGTGGAGAGGATGGAGAGTGAGAGGCTAACAAGGAGAGTGTATGTGAGGTGGAGGGGGGGAGAGAGAGGGGGAGGCCAAGGATGAGATGGAGGGATGGAGTGGAAAGTTATATGAGAGAGGTGAGTGTGAGTTGGGAACAGGGCAGTGAAATGGCGAAGGATAGGACGACGTGGAGGCGATTTGTTTGTGGCCACCCCGTATGGGATTAAGGCGTCTGGCAATAGATAGATGGATAAATAGATAGATCCAACACGTGTACCAAGGCCGATTCAGTCCCCTTGTGTTCACAGCACCAGGTGGGATGGGTCCAGAGGCTGGGAGATTCCACTCGAGACTGAGGTTCTTTCTGAGAAGAAGCGTCAACCCCAGAGTTCTGTTATGGCCTGGATGAGATGTCGACTGTCATTCCCCCTCGTGAGGTCTGCACTCCTGTGTCTCAGGGACACAAGATCACCAGCCGTCAGGCCTCTCTCAGGCGGGTGTGGATTACGAAGCTACTGTGGTCGAGAGTTGCATACAGTATACCACCAATTCCAATAAATTAATGTCTTTATTAGCACTGTAATGATAATGAATTAAAATAAAATAATAAATGTAATAGTAGATGGTTGGTAACCACAGCCGTTGGCGTGCTTGGGGCCAACGGATTGTAATATGAGGGTTAGTGTTAACCTTCACATTACAACAGCAAATGCTGAACAGTATTAGGAAGGTTGGATCCGATCTTCATAATATTATTCCAAAATGTATGGAGGTGACCCCGTGGTGGTAGTAGTAGAAAAAAAAATAAAATTAGTAGGTGGTAGTAGTAGTAGTAGTAGTAATAGTAATAGTAGTAGTAGTAGTAGTAGTAGTAGTAGTAGTAGTAGTAGTAGTAGTAATATTAATAATAATAATAATAATAATAATAATAATAATAACTAATAATAATTACAATTATTGTATATTACCATTATTTAATAATTTTTAATATTTTTTATTATTATCATTATTATTATTGTTGTTTTAATATTTATGTAAGTATGAAGGTATGAGGATGCTTTATAGGCTAAGAAGATGAATAGATGAGTGTGTTAGAAAATTAGGTATGGAGACTGATGATGCTCGGGACTGAAGGGAGATCAGGCTGGGGGATCATGTAATGAGGGAATTTACCTCACAAGATGTTCTCTAAATTTTCTATTAAGATTCAGTTCTTCCGAATGCATTTTGCATGATCTTGCTGTCTCTCCTTGCTTTGATGTGTCAACAAGCATCTTGAGTTATCGTAATAAACTTATTTCTCACCTAAAACTTTCTGATGTTAAAAAAAAAAAAAAACAGTAAATACACACAGTAGAGTAAGGCGCCAGGAGAGACTGGGTAATATATCGTAAAAGTATATTTACGAATGCAACACTGGCATATACTTAGGCGTATAGGGTATTGCACAACGCCTTGTGGATGTTGTCCCCCCCTCCATATGAATATCTTGTATTAATTCATTTTATAATACATAATGCAAATAAGTATTTATATAAAGGGTGTTCGATAAATTAGTCTCCGTGTATTATATGTTACAGGGACGGCTTAAGTCTACAGGCCTGGGTGTGGTGGTGGGAGTGGGTTAAGCAAGCTTGTTGAAATGACGAAAGCAGTGACAGGTAACTTGTACCTAATAATAATTTACCGGCGATGAAATATATTTAAAATCTTTCTATTAATTAATAATATTACAAAATCTTAGTTTTCATCCATTCCCACATTGTGCAATTAAGAAAGATCCATTGTTACAGACAGACCTTGATAATGCAGACTCAGCCGTATCCGCTGAGAAACCACGTGGCGGAGCATTACACACACACACACCACACACACACACACACACACACACACACACACACACACTATATCTAATTATCTCTATATATGTAAAGGTGGAAGGGAGATGGGTCGAATTTTAACTCGCTCGCCTTTGCCCGCCAAAAGTAGAGACCACGCCAGCTGGGCACTGGGTTGGCAGCCAGCGCTGTTGTGTCGGTCTATGGATTCTCGCCAGTTTTAAGCAGGTATGATGATTTATTTGGAGAGAAGCCTAGTAAGCAAGTATATTGAGACATCCTAGCAATGACTGAGGGCTGTGAGTTATGTTGTTAGTGATATGTGGGTGTTTTTGTCTGTAGGAGTCTGGTCCAACGTGGCGGTGTCGGGAGAAAAGGCAGACGAGAGGGGGGGGAGCGGGGGCTGCCTAGGCATTGGTTCTTGGTAATCCGTAGGCACAGGAGAGGACTGAAGTGTTACGTAAGCTGGGGGACTGCTGTACAAAAAACGTCATACAATCCGTAGGGTAAACAAAACTGAGTGGGGAGAGAAAACGGTCATTAACATGACTGGTAAGCATAAACTGCCATATCTTCGGGACTTCGAGGTACAAAGAAGAATCCTGAAATGTACGAGATTGTAGTGTGGGTATGTGACTATATTATTGGGCTCACACGAGTGAGGTATTTATTGCATGTGGTTTAACGAAAACTGTGAATACTGTGATCTGTGTAATTATTTGGCTTAGGAAACCAGGAATTTGATTACTGGTTCGTGGCATGATTGTCTGTGTGGTGGACGTCAGTGCACTAATTCTGTGAAGTGTTACGGGTATATTCAGTGATTCTAGTATGTGATTTCTTGAAGTTTCCTTTGTTATAAACGTAAGCTGTGGCAAATACTGGTAATTTGTTTAACCTAAGTAGTTGTGTAATCTACGTCATCAAGGGTGGGTAGATGAGGATAATTTCATGTAAATAAGAGGAGGTGAGCCCAAGTGACTCTGATACTGTGGGGTAAATTTTCAGCCTTATTACACACACACACACACACACACACACACACACACACACACACACACACACATATATATATATATATATATATATATATATATATATATATATATATATATATATATATATATATATATATTGTTACATAGCCTATGATTTCATCATCCTTTGTGTAATTCTAACGTACAATATGCTGCATGTTTGATCACGAGCGTGTTCTACCTCACTCCCCCCTTCTACCCTTATAGTAAAGTAAGTCGTTCTTTCTATTGTTCAGAGCAGGATTGCCAACTCTTTGTCCCCTATGGCTTCATTTGGGCGTCCTTCTTACAAGTTGTATCAAGCTCTGCTGGCCCCTATATAATGAGCTCAGTCTCTGCATTATTGTCACTTAGATCTACTCCTCATTTTGTTCACATCTCTGTCCTCCCCTGTACAGTTGTCATTATTGTGAGTGCTCAGGAAGTCTCCAACCATCTAGCAGCTGTGTAATTTGAGTATAACTGTTATTGCATTTTTTTCTTGTACTGTGTAGTGTAAGGTGTTAATTCTTAGGCCTAGTAAGGTTTTTGTGATTCATGTGTTTTGGGTGTCAGCCTTTATTAATAATATTTTGTATCTGTAATAATATATCTTGCATTCACTGAGTATTATCTGGTATTTCATTTTATCAGGGCTGACTTAGATAAATTTACTCTTGCTAATTTCGTGTTAATAGAGGCTATTGCAGTTAACCATATATTTAACCTGTTTTTTGCCATTACATTATCCTTATCAGTCCTGAATGTTTTGTTGTTAGTTTGAGCATTAAACTTAACTTGTAATTTTACCTAACTCTTTTGTTTTGAACCTGGAACTTTACGGGACAGTAGTGATTTTTAGTATTCTCACTTAAAGTGTACATTATCTTTCTCTGTTCCGTAACATAAATTTGGCGACCTCTTATCAGGATATTCAGGATAGTATCATAAGGATATTGCTTGATATTTTGCGACTTTGATTTATTCATGATGTCTACTATTACTACACTTGATGAAGCCAAAGATTTTTTGTCAAATGTGCAAACAGTGTGTGATGTAGAAAACAGAACAAAGAATGAACTTAAGCTTGTTGCATAACAATTGGGAATTGCAGTTCACTCTCATCATTCTAAAGATCAAATTGTTGGCATGATTAATAAAAGCTTGTTTAATGTAACTCCTCCAAATGAGCAAACGCAGATTGAAATAGCTAAGTTACAGCTAGCTCTGCAGGAGGCTCGTGTTAAGGAAGCTGAGTTTCAGGCTCGTGCTAAGGAGGCTGAGTCTCAGGCTAAGGAGGCGGAGTCTCAGGCTCGTATTCAGGAGGCTGAGTTTCAGGCACAAGTTGAACTTGCTAGGATTCAGGCAGACCATGAGTATCGCATGAAACAAGGTGAAACTGGATCATATAGCTCTGATGATTTTGATGTGGCTAAAAATGTTAAACTTGTCCTTCCTTTTAATGAATCTGATTTAACAAAGTATTTTCAGTTGTTTGAGAGGGTAGCTACAGGTTTTAATTGGCCCAAAAAGAATTGCCCAGTACTCCTTCAAACTGTTCTCACCGGTAAAGCTCAAGTAACTTATGCATCTTTGCCTCAGGATCAATCTGATAATTATGATGTAGTCAAGAGCTTGATTCTTAAGGCCTATGAGCTTGTTCCTGAAGCCTATAGAGTAAAATTTAGGACAACTTATAAGCAAGATAAGCAATCCTATGTTGAGTATGCAAAAATCAAAGATCTGTTAGAGCAGTGGTTAAATTCTAAGAATGTGGATTCTGATTTTGGTAAATTTAAGCAGCTGATTTTGCTGGAGGACTTCAAAAGGTGTATTAATAATGATGTAAGCCTGTATCTTGATGAGAGAAGAATAGATAATTTGTCTGATGCTGCAGTTTTAGCTGATGAATATGTTCTCACTCACAAGAGATATTCTAAAGAAAAAAGGAAAGCTGAGAGTAAGTACGTTGCCTCTACTCAGAGTACAGGTAACAGGAAAGAGAATAAAGATGATGTTTCTCAGGAAGTAAATACCAGCTTCACCTCTAGATTTCAGAAAAGTAAATGTACTTATTGTAGTAAGCTTGGTCATACTACGGAGAAATGTTTCAGAAGACAGCGTGATGTGAACAAAAAGGAGTCTTTAAATATTCAGTCAACTGGTCTAGTGTCCACCCTTGAGAGTTCCCAGAATTCTTTAACTGAGTTAACTGAACCTGCTTTGAGGGGTAAATTAAATTCTCATGATGAAGCTCTTCTTTTGAGCAGTAACGTGGGTGACACTCTCAAGAGTTCATGTGCTAATTTCCTGTCTGAAGGTTTTGTCAGTCCTCTGGACAGTAATGACAGGAAATCAGTTAAAATATATCGTGATACAGGTGCTTGCCAATCCCTTATGCTGACCAGTGTTCTAGGCTCTAATGTTAATTCCTCTGATGAAACTGTAATTTTACAAGGTGTAGGGAATAATTACTTCTCTGTCCCTCGTGCAGAGTGAATTTAGAGTCTGGTTTTGTTAATGGTTCTGTTATGGTTGGGTTGGTTGAGACACTCCCAATGTCAGGTGTAACTTTCTTATTTGGAAATGATATTGGTGGAAGTCAAGTGTGTCCAGCTCCTCAGTTGTCTAGTGAGCCAGTGGCTGCGGCCCAGGATTGTGATGTCCCTGATGTGTTCCCTGCATGTGCTGTCACTAGGGCTAATTCTAAAGTTACTGGTGACTTAGAGGATAATGATGATGATGATGTTATCCTAGCTGACACTTTTCTTTCTTAATTTGGACCACTCACCAGATGAGCCAGTACCCCGCAGTGTTGATAATTTGTCTCATCAAGAGTTGGTTGAGTTGCAGGTTGCTGACCCTGAGTTGAAAGGTCTAGCTAACTCTGCTTGCAGTGAGGAAGAGTCAGCTGGTGCTTCTACTTGTTATTATATAAAGTCAGGAGTACTTATGAGGAAGTGGAGACCCCCAACAGCATCAGCCGACTGTGAGTGGGAGGTTGTACATCAAGTTGTCATCCCTCGTGTTTGTAGGCAGGATATCATTAGAGTGGCTCATGATTCCAGTTTGGCAGGACACCTTGGAGTGAGGAAGACTGTGGCACGCATTTTGAAACACTTCTACTGGCCAGGTATCTTCAGGGATGTTTCCTGGTATTGTAAGTCTTGTCACACCTGTCAAGTTGTGGGGAAGTGTAATCAGACCGAAAAGGTTGCACCTCTAGTTCCCATTCCTCCTTTTGAGGCGCCATTCACCCGTGTGTTGGTAGATATTGTGGGCCCTCTTCCTAAGACTTCTTCAGGATTTTCTTTTGTGTTGACCCTGATTGATATGGCTACTCGTTATCCTGAAGCCATTCCACTTAGAAATATCTCAGCAAAGAACGTGGTTAAGGAAATGCTAGGGTTCTTCACAAAGTTTGGTCTGCCCAAGGAGGTACAGTCAGACCGGGGAAGTACTTTCATGTCAAATGTTTTCAAGCAGTCTCTGAAAGAGTTAGGCATCACCCAGATCACGTCTTCAGCTTACCATCCCCAGACCCAAGGAGCGTTGGAGAGATATCATCAAACATTCAAATCGATGCTCAAGAAATACTGTTTGGAACATCAGAAAGACTGGGATAAAGGTCTTCCATTTGTTGTATTTGCCGCAAGAGAATCTCCAAATGAATCACTGGGCTTCTCACCTTTTGAACTACTGTTTGGCCATGAAGTAAGAGGACCCCTTAAGTTACTCAAGGAATGCTGGCTGTCGGAGGAAGATGACGTCAACCTGCTGGAGTATGTGATGAAGTTCAAAGAACGTCTGTCCACTGCTTTACAGATGGCGAGAGTGAATTTAGGAGCTGCTCAGGAGAAGATGAAGACTTGGTATGATAAGAAGTCCAGGTTACGCCACTTTCAGCCAGGAGATCAGGTTTTGATTCTGCTACCAGTGCATGGGCAACCTCTTCAAGCCAAGTTTAGTGGTCCTTATTTCGTGGAGAAGAAACTCAGTGATGTCAACTATGTCATCGCCACACCAGATCGTAGAAAGAACAAGCAACTTTGTCACATCAACATGCTAAAGTTATATCACAGGCGGGACGAAAATAACCCAGTCTGCACTGTAGCTGTTCCACCCGAGTCTGCAAGTGAAGTTCTCCCATGCAGTATGAGCCTGAGTGATAGTTTGGGGAAGAATCCTGATATCATGAATGATCTCCAGACTAAGCTTTCTCATCTACCTCCCGAGGAAAGGCAGGAGTTTTCGGCATTACTGCAGGAGTACCCGCAAGTGTTCCGTGCCACTCCAGGAAGAACCACTGTGTTGATGCATGATGTCGATGTTGGAGACGTAAAGCCAATTAAACTGCCTCCTTACCGTGTGAACCCAGTGAAAGTTCCTCTCATCCAGAAGGAGCTTGGCTACCTGTTGGACCACAAGATGATTCAGCCCTGTCAGAGCGAGTGGAGTTCTCCTGTCACTCTAGTCCCTAAGCCAGGTGGGTCACAACGGCTTTGCATCGACTACAGACGTGTTAATCAGATAACCAAAACAGACACCCTCTCCCTCGCGTGGAAGATTACATAGACAAGATCGGAAAGGCTAGGTACATAAGTAAGTTTGATTTGTTAAAGGGATACTGGCAAGTACCTATGACTGAACGTGCTAGGGAGATCTCATGTTTTGTAACACTAGGGAAGACTTTTGCATGTTCTGTAATGCCATATGGTATGAAGAATGCACCAGCCACATTTCAGAAGCTCATGAATGTTGTAACAGAGGGTTTGGCAGCGTGTGTTGTTCATATTGATGATGTATTAATCTTCAGTGACAACTGGAAAGATCACCTATGCCATGTCAGTAAATTTCTTGAGCGTTTGGTTCAGGCTAATCTTGTAGCTAATTTATCAAAGTGTGAGTTTGGTCAAGCTAAAGTTCGGTACCTTGGGTACGTAATTGGTGATGGACATGTTGCACCACCAGGAGCTAAGGTTCAGGTTATAAGTGATCTTCCCAGACCTAAAAGTAGGAAAGAGCTACAAAGATTTTTGGGAATGGTAGGTTATTAACGGAGATTTGTTCTTAACTTTTCAATTCTTGTATCACCGCTTACAGACCTACTGAAAAAGGGAGTTAAATTTGTCTGGACCGATAACTGTGAATCCTCTTTCAGCAAACTTAAAGCTATCCTATTAAGTCAGCCAGTGCTCGCTACTCCAAATTTTGCTAAGCCTTTTAAGATGGCTGTTGATGCAAGTGATACAGGAGCTGGGGCTGTTTTGCTGCAAGAGGATGATCAGGGTATTGAACACCCTGTATCTTATTACAGTAAGAAGTTCACTCCACCTCAAAAGAACTCAACTATTGAGAAAGAGCTTTTGGCCTTGATTTTGGGTTTACAGCATTTTTCATTTTATTTGTGTTCTGGTTTTGACCCCATAGTCATTTATACCGATCATAACCCACTGAAATTCCTTAGTAAGTTTAAAGATAAAAATCAGAGATTGACAAGATGGAGTCTACTTCTTCAGTAGTATTCATTAGACATACAACATGTCAAGGGGAAAGAAAATGTTATTGCAGATTGCTTATCTAGACTTTAGAAAGATTGTTTAAGAATAATAAGAAATTTCCTTCGTAAATTTCTTTTTCTTTGTGGGGAGGTGTTACATAGCTTATGATTTCATCATCCTTTGTGTAATTCTAACGTACAATATGCTGCATGTTTGATCACGAGCGTGTTCTACTTCACTCCCTCCTTCTACCCTTATAGTAAAGTAAGTCGTTCTTTCTATTGTTCAGAGCAGGATTGTCAACTCTTTGTCCCCATGGCTTCATTTGCGCGTCCTTCTTACAAGTTGTATCAAGCTCTGCTGGCCCCTATATAATGAGCTCAGTCTCTGCATTATTGTCACTTAGATCTACTCCTCATTTTGTTCACATCTCTGTCCTCCCCTGTACAGTTGTCATTATTGTGAGTGCTCAGGAAGTCTCCAACCATCTAGCAGCTGTGTAATTTGAGTATAACTGTTATTGCATTTTTTCTTGTACTGTGTAGCGTAAGGTGTTAATTCTTAGGCCTAGTAAGGTTTTTGTGATTCATGTGTTTTGGGTGTCAGCCCTTATTAATAATATTTTGTATCTGTAATAATATATCTTGCATTCACTGAGTATTATCTGGTATTTCATTTTATCAGGGCTGACTTAGATAAATTTACTCTTGCTAATTTCGTGTTAATAGAGGCTATTGCAGTTAACCATATATTTAACCTGTTTTTTGCCATTACATTATCCTTATGAGTCCTGAATGTTTTGTTGTTAGTTTGAGCATTAAACTTTAACTTGTAATTTTACCTAACTCTTTTGTTTTGAACCTGGAACTTTACGGGACAGTAGTGATTTTTAGTATTCTCACTTAAAGTGTACATTATCTTTCTCTGTTCCGTAACAATATATATATATATATATATATATATATATATATATATATATTTATATATTTATATATATCATCGTCGTCATCAGCCATTGCAAGTCAACTGCTGAACAAACTCCTCCCCCAACCTTTTCCACGAATTCCTTGACTGAGCTAATATCTGCAACGTTTTGCCTGCAGACTTCTATATCTCATCTCTCCACCTCCTCTCTGGCCTTTTGCAGCTTCGTTTACAGTTTCTTGAAGTCCAGTCAGTCAGCCTCTTGCACAATCTGTTATCCCTTATTCTTGCTACATGGCGTGCCCACCTCCATTTCAGTTCTTTTATAATTTCTATAATATGTTTGACTTTAGTCGGCTGTCTCACCCAAGTTGATATTTTTCTGTCTCTTAAAGATATTCCCAACACTGACCTTTCCAACTGATATTTGAGAACAGATTAGTTGATTTTCCATCGATTTTATCAGTTTCCAGGTCTCACAATCGTGCATCATGACTGGGATTATACATTCATTTACTTTTCGTTTCATACACATTGGCACACTACCTATCATGATGTATCTATGTTTACCGAAAACTTTCCATCCATTTGTAATGCGACTTTTTATTTCGCTATCATGGTCTTTCGTTAGTTTACTCCAAGTAATTGTACTCCTCGACTTCTTCAAGAATTTCTTCGCTTATTCTGATAAGGCTTTTTTGTGTATTTGGAATAAACTTTAGTTTTACTCCGGTTCATCTTTAGCTCTCTTTTAAGACTTTTTATATTTAGGTCCTTTAACATTTCTTGCCATGTCTCTGCTGTTTCTGAGATCAGGACAATGTCATCTGCAAATCTTAAATGGTCTAGGTTTTCTCGATCTATGTTTACCCCAATGTTTACTCCCAGTCTAGCTTTCTGAAAATGCTTTCTAGGCATGCTGTAAATAATTTTGGTATAATTGTATCTCCCTGACGCACACCCATCTCAACGTAAATTTTTCGAGTCTGTGTAATTTAACTGCGGTAGTTCTCTCTTTATATATGTTTTCGAGCAGTTTAGCATATTCTCATTTACTCCTTGTTCGTGCAATGAATTTGTTATTTGCTCCACTGAGTCGAAAGCCTTTTCGTGATCAACAAAACCTAAGCACAGTGGTTTATTACATTCTGCAGTTTTCGCAGTAAACTAATTCGTTGTGTGTAGATGATCAGTAATCAAATACTCGCCTCCAACTCCTGCCTGATCACGAGGCTGGTTTTCTTCCAATTTGTTGTTATTCAGTTAGTAAGAGCTTTAGTGAAGAGTTTGTAAATAACTGGTAATGAGCTAATGAAACGATAGTTATTAAGATCCTTTGAACCTCCTTTTTTGGTAAAGCAAAATAACTGTTTAACTACATCATATCTGGGGTATTTTCTTCTTTATATACTGAGTAAGTAAGTGGACGAGCCCATTTTGTACTTCTTCTCTTGCATCCGACAGTAAATCTGCTACTATTCCATCTTCACCTGGGGCGTTCCCTATTTTAATACTTTTAAGAGGAATATTTACCTCGTCTGGTCTTACTCAGGTATTTCATTTGTGTCGACTAATACCCATTGATACTATTGTCTTTGATGTTTAATAGTTCTTTGTAAAATTCATAAACTCTCTTCACCATACTATGTCTGCATTTAGTGACTTCAATGCTTTTATCTTTCAGTGATACAATATGTTGCTTTCCTAGTGCCAGTTTATTTGGACCTGTTTCGGGCTTTTTCCTTTTTTGATGGTTTCTTTGATATGATCCATGTTTCACTTTCTTTTTTTTTCTGTCTCTGTCATGTGTCGATATAGTTATTTAATTCGTTTTTTTCTATTTCATCTTTCTTTACATTTACTTTCATCTCGTTTCTTCTGTTCATGAGCTCGAGGGTCATTTTTGAATATTTGTCGGTTTTGGTTGTATTAGCTTTCCCTACTACCCCTGCTGATTCTTTTAGTACTTTTGTTAGTCTATCATTCAATTTACCAATGTCATACTCAGCAGTATGAGATCTGCTCGTTATTTCTAACTAAAAGGCTTCTTTGTTTTCGCCTACATTTATTGTCAATCACCTTTCTTTCGCTTTTGAAATTGAATCTGGCTGTGCAACCCACCATTCTATGGTCACTTCCTATACCTGCTTTGATGACTGACACATATGAATATTTTTATCACCTATAATGTGGTCAGTATCATTCTTTGTTTCACCACACATATTCCTATCTGTCTATGCCTTTCAGATTATATGTCTGTCTACCTATATAAATATATATACATACAAATATCTATCTATCTATGTACAGTACCTATCTAGCTATATCTATCTATCTGTCTACCTACCTATCTATCTATTTATCCAATTCCACCTTAGACGATTCCGGTGCTGTTCCTCCTTCACTTCCCCCCTCTGACTTCGTCATGGCTGACATTAACATTTCTTCAGTTGATGTATTTTCTGCCATTGCTGGCCTCAATACTAACAAGGCATATGGGCCTGATGGAGTCTCTCCTGTTGTTCTCAAGAATTATGCTTCTGTGCTTACACCCTGCCTAGGCAAAGTCTTTCGTCTTTGTCTATCAACTTGTACCTTTCCTTCTTGCTGGAAGTTTGCTCTCATTCAGCCAGTTTCAATGAAGGGTGACCATTCCCAGCCCTCTAACTATCGTCCAATTGCTTTAACATCCTGTATCTCAAAAGTTTTCGAGTCAATTCTTAATAGAAAAATTTTAAAGCATCTTTCCTATCACAACCTTCATTCTGATCGTCAGTATGGGTTCCGTCAGGGACGCTCCACTGGCGATCTTCTCACCTACTTTTCAGACTCCTGGTCATCCTCCTTTCGGGACTTTGGCGAAAGCTTTGCCATTGCACTTGACATCTCAAAGGCTTTCGATCGAGTCTAGCATTAATCTTTAATTTCCAAACTGCCCTCTTACGGTTTCTATCCTTCTATCTGTGCCTTCATCTCTAGCTTCCTTTCTGGTCGTTCTATAGCCGCTGTTGTAGACGGCCATCGTTCTTCTCCTAGATCTATCAACTGTGGTGTTCCTCAGGACTCGGTCCTATCACCAACTCTCTTCCTTTTATTCATCAATGACCTGCTAATATGTACATCTAACCCTATCCAATCATACTCTGATGATTCCACCCTTCACCTTTCCATTCGGTTCCCACAACGTCTATCTCAGCAGTTACTTCAACAAACAAGGGATGAGGCTATGGCACACCTAATGTCTGACTTGGCTCGTATCTCTGACTGGGGTAAAAATAATCTGGTTGTTTTTAATGCATCGAAGACTCAGTTCTTATGCCTATCAACCCGACAAAATCTTCCACAGGTGTACCCACTAATGTTTAATAATACTCAGCTAAATCCTGCATCATCCTTGAACATGCTTGGGGTTTCATTCACTCGGGACTTATCTTGGAAAGATCTTATTACATCTCTTGTAAAATCTGCTTCCAAGAGATTAGGCGTGCTAAGCCGACTCCGTTCCTTTTTTACCCATGCACAATTATTGGCTCTATACACAGGTTTTATCCGCCCCTGTGTGGGGTGCAACTCGCATGTGTGGGGAGGTTCTCCACATTCATGGAAAGAAGCCAATATGCACCCATTTCCGAAGAAAGGAAGTTCGTCTGACACCTCTGATTACAGACCATTAGCTGTCACATCTTCTCTTGATTAGGTATTTGAAACTCTAATTAATAAGCACACTGTTAAACATCTTGAATCCAACAACTTAATTAGTAATAGACAATATGGTTTTCGCCACGAAAGATCCACCATTGACATACTCAGTCTCCTAAGGCATACCATCCATCAGTCAATTGACCTACATGGAGAAACTCATGCAGTAGCTCTTGATATTTCTAAACCTTTCGACAGTGAATGGCATCGTTCCCTACTGTCCAAACTCCCTTGCTATGGACTAACGTCTTTTATTCCTTTGATTTCTTCATATCTTAGTGACAGGAAAAAAAGAGTAAAAGTAGATGATGTATATTCCAATTTCCACTCAATTAACGCCGCAGGGATCAGTTCTGGTGCCAACCCTGTTCCTGGTTCATATTAATGATCTCTTATCTGTCACCCACAATCTCATTCACTCATATGCAGATGACTCAACACTACATAGTTCATTCACACTCAGACACCCATTTACAAAGTCCAGTATCTCTACCTCTCAACTCAGTACAGCCATCTCCATAAATCAAGATCTATCTACGATCAGTGAATGGGGACAAAACAATCTTGTCTCTTTTAATGCTAGTAAAACTAAATACAGTATATACAGTTTACTAATAGACAGATATTGCCAGATTCGTACATTACCTTCAGTGCTACTAATATTCCCATCTCCAAAAGTATTGAAATTCTTGGCGTCTCACTTAACAATGCCCTCAGCTGGACATCTCATGTCAGATCACTTGCTAAAACCGCCTCAAAGAAACTTGGATTATTGTACAGAGTCCGTAACTTCTTCGCTGATGAGCAGTTAGGTATATTTTATATGAGTCATGTGTGCTCTCAGCTTAAATATTGCTCACCCTTGTGGAATGATTGTGGAGAGGTTGCATTAAAACAACTAGACAAAATTCAGAAAAAAGCTGTTAGAATCATTAACAACCCTGCCATTACAAATAAACTACCTCCCCTGAAAATAAGAAGGAATGTTGCCTCCCTTGCATTATTTTACAGATAATTTTATAGCAAATGCCCAGACGAAGTTGCGTCCATGGTGCCACCTCTCCATGCCTTCCCTCGTGCAACACGGACATCTGGTAGTGCTCATGACTGGAATGTCACTCAGCTATATTGCAGAACTTTTGCCTATCAGAATTCTTTCATTCCCTGAACTGCATCTCTCTGGAACTCGCTTCCCCAGAATGCTTCCCTCCAAATTTTAACCCACAGCTGTTCAAGTCTAACTGTTGCAGATATTTTATGAACAGAGGACACCAGTAAACTGGTGTACGGATTATTTCTTTTATTCATTTGTTTTTCCTTCCTCTGTTATTATTAAAAAAAAAAAAAACATACAGCTCTTCTCAATGGGATGGAATCAAAGGCTTTTCGTCTCATTAACTCTCCTCGTCTTACTGGTTCCCTGCATCCTCTGTCTCTTCGCCGCACTGTTTCATCTTTATCTCTTTTCTATCGCTACTTCAATGGTCTCTGCTCGTCTGAACTGTCTGCATGCATTCCTCCACCTCTACGACGGTCGCATAGCACCCGTCAAGCGGCAAACTCTCATCCCTTTTCTGTCCAGCTCTCTAATGCAAGAGTTAACCGTTACTCCCAGTCCTTCATATATGCAACAGGTCAACTCTGGAACTGTCTCCCTTTGTCTGTATTTCCTGCTTCCTATGATCTCCAGTCTTTCAAAAGCAGTGTGTCCGGGCATCTCGAAATGATCGGATCTTGAATTTGGCTCTCTCTTGTATTTTGTTCTTCTCTTGGAACGAATAGTTTTTGCGTGCTCGTGGCCTTTGGTTCCTTCTGCCTAGCAATATATATATATATATATATATATATATATATATATATATATATATATATATATCATGTGTTTATTTACGTATTTCAGCATCCAGTTACATTACGCTCATTTTTTTTTTTTATGTGTCCGACTCAGAGCATAGGCTTCACAATCTGTTCCCAAGGCCCAGTAGTTTTCCTACATACCATACATCTCTACATGTCACCACTTCGGCGCAAACACCCACGGTCCATATTGAATACATGCTAGGGCTGCCTCGTACAGGACTGGTGTATTGGTATTAGCGGGGATATTTTTACATGTCGGCGGGTCTTCCGGTAGATCTGTTTATACCGGTTCATCCACCGCCTCCCCCAGTATAGAGCAAAATCGATGTATCCTTGAGGTCCTATACAATCACGCTTAAGTATAAGGTCTTGCTCAGCTTTTGCAAAACTTAGAACATTTATCAACTTGTTACTCACCCTCTGGTGGGGCACCTACCAAGTCGACGCTGAAGTTCTTGTGGGTCGTCTGATGTCCCGTCCTCTTCTAACTCTGCCTGGTCCTGTAAGAACGAGGGTTCTTCTCCCCGCTCCATTTGATCCTCATCCAGTTGGATCACATCAGCAGACTTCACCATCTCCTGCTCCACATCTTCCTGCGGCACATCATCAAAAATCTACTGTTAACTCTCACAACTCTCAACATACAGAAACCATATTACATTTATCTTGTTTACTAGTCGCACTTTTATATGTGCTCCTTTATGTTACAGTCCCCGCCACCAATCACTGAAGTATTAAATGCGTCTGCGGTTCTTACTGAGAGTTTCATAAATTCTTATATAGGAAAATAGTCATATTTATGTATGTTTTTAGGTTTAATTTGATCATTAAAATGTTAAATGTTTACTAAGTTAATAAGCCTACTTTAAGTAGCCTATCCCCGGTACGATACTCCACTGATAAGGAAATGAAGGATCGTAAGATGGACAATAATAATAATAATAATAATAATAATAATAAGTGCTGCGATTTATTTTTACCCCCAAAGACCCAGTCCTTCAGAAGTATTCACTAGCGCAGAAAAGCTGAAAATGCTATGACCATGATTTCGTTAGCAGCTTTGCATCAGAAACAGTGGAACTTCTTAAACCCTTCAGTCATCCATCACAGCGCCATTAACAGAATTATAGGTTTTGAGAAAAGGAAAGCACCAAGTTGTTTCTTAAATGACTCCACAGAGGTAGCATGCATCTACAGTAGGTATGGGTAGCTTTAAATAATATGAGCGCCGTGTAACATTTGGAACGTGAAGCAAAAGGACACTCCCCTCCTGCTGTAGGCCCCTCAAGACGCAGCGGATAACCACCACTATGGAATGTAACAACACAACACGCTGTGAGAGCTGACGACATCCCATCTTGATGCTCAGGTTCACCAAACTTAATACCATGATCACCAAATGTAGTTTACGCTTAATCTAGGCTTATATTGGGAGTGAATGCAATTCAATTACGAATGCAGTAGATGGAGCCCTTGAACGACATACAAACAAACAAACAAACAAAAGGTTTAGAGGGTCTTATTTAGGAGTATATACAAAGTACAGATAACAGGAGGGAAGTACAGATAACAGGAGGGAAGTACAGATAACAGGAGGGAAGTACAGATAACAGTAGGTCTATTGGCCCAGAAAGAGGTTATTTGTTGGGGGGGGGTGGACGTGATCTAAAGAACATGTATGGCATGGGGATATTTACGCTATTTTCATTTGTGAAAACACCGTGAATGGAATCCTTCAATATTGCTGATATTGTTTGGTTATCATAAACGAGATTACTTTCCGAGTTTAACAGTGGCACTATACTCTATTTTCCATTCTTCTGACGCCTTACATTACGAAAAAAAGAAAAAAAAATCTCCGGGTATGAATTTGCTTCAAGAGAAATTTTTGTCTCAAAGTCTTGTTTAGTCTTCCAGATAATTTTCGTACGTTGCCCATGTAATGTAAATATTTAGTAGTCATCGTGATTTCCCGTGCATTTATATTTTTATATATATTTTATATACTTCCCGTGCATTTATATTTTTATATATTTTTTATATATTTCCCGTGCATTTATATTTTGTATAAATATTTCATATATTTCCCGTGCATTTTTATATTTTTTTTATATTTTCATATATTTCCCGTGCATTTATATTTTGTATAAATATTTCATATATTTCCCGTGCATTTATATTTTTTTTTTATATATTTTCATATATTTCCCGTGCATTTATGTTTTTATATATATTTTATATATTTCCCGTGCTTTTATATTATTTAATACTTTTCTCTTGTGACCAATTATTTCTTCAATATTCTTTAACATCAGGGGTAGTTCATTTATGTCATTATTTCTTTATGTCTTTTTTTCCCTCGAAAAATATTAATTTACTAGTGTATATTTTTCACATTTCTTTGGCGTTATATACCGATAGGAACTAAATCCATTTGGTGTTAATATAAGACATCGAAGTGTTAATTTGCTCCTCGATATCCTTATCATTTAATTTTTCAAAAAAATCTGGATACCACATACACAGACATGATAATGAATGTCATGGGCTTCCAGCAGAGATTCCAGACTACAGGTGCAAACTATGCAAAGAAATGGACTCAAACCCAATCTCTGAGACACGCCAAACTGCAGTGGAACTGGATATGAAATGGCCTCCCCGACCATGATACGCTGAGACTGATAGAACAAATAGGACTGAAGAAGTGACAGTACATCGTCCTGGATGCCAAAAGACCAAAGGGAGTTTAATAACAGTTGATAATCAAGTGCATCCACGGCAAACAAGAAATCCAACAAAACTAGAAGTGAGGATCGTCCCGAGCAGGTCTGTATTCCTGCGTCACTGTGAATTTAACACATTGGTGTTTCTGATGAATAACTTCGCTCAAACGGAGAAGTAAGTGGACGTAAGTGGTGCAGTCCATCACGCTCTTAGACTAGACAATACTTCAAAAATATTTTCATCATAAGTCCATTCTTCTTAATAAGGAAATGAAGTAGATTTTGTTTTCAGAAGTCATTAAAATCACTTTCAGGAGAACAATAATTATTCCAACGAAGTCAATAGTGTGTTCATAATCAAATGGTAATTTGGACACATAGTATCAAGATGACATTTTTTTTTTATCATTACATACCACACACTGCTGTTCACCTTAACTGGAGGAAATGGTCACATTGTAAAGTTAGTAGTATAATGAGGCCCTAATTCAACTTAAACTTCTTCATTTACAAGAAAACCAACAACTTAGTTGCTTATCAGGGAGATCTTTATCATGGAAAGCGACGGAAATTCAGAGACAAATTGCGCATCAGATACACAAGAAGGCTTAGTTTTAGTTGTTGGAGACCTCCACCGCAGCACATTGTGTATGGCAAGATTTTTTTTTTCCTAATCACTACCACAAGAAATAGTCAGACCTCTCTTTCTCGTCAGCGTTGCCTACCTTCACAGAGAAGACGACAGACCTTCGTACAGATATACACATTGATTGAGCCTCATTTGTTTCCTGCCTAGGCAACCATGTTCAGTATTTCTACACGCCCTGCAAAGAATGCCTATAGACAATTCATGTTCAAGGGGGTCATCTTATATGATAAATATCTTTCTGACCTCAGCACATTATTTATCGAAAGTACACTGAAGAACGTGGTTTCGTAACTGAACCATTTCATCTGAGGAGTGATAACAAAAATCGTTCCAGGTCAAGTGATGATCTATTGCCCGACAAATGAGGATCTAATCGACGTTCCCATAGCTCCAAGAATTTATGATTTTCAGGTCATTTAACATTTCTTGCAATGCCTCCGCTGTTTCTGAGATTAGGACAATGTCATCTGCAAATCTTAAATGATTTAGCTTTTCTCCATCAATGTTCACTCCTTTGTTTTCCCAGTCTAGCTTTCTGAAAATACTTTCTAGGCATGCTGTAAATAATTTTGGTGAAATTGTATCTCCCTGACGCACGCCCTTCTCAATCTTGATTTTTTCTGAGTCCTTATGTAATCTAACTGTAGCAGTTCCCTCTTTATATATGTTTTCGAGCAGGTTTACAATGTTCTCATTCACTCCTTGTTCTCGGAATGCTATGTACTCCACTGAGTCGAAAGCCTTTTCGTAATCAACAAAACCTAAGCACAGTGGTTTATTATTTTCTGTAGTTTTCTCAATCAGGTGATTCATTGAGTGTACAGTAGATGATCTGTAGTCGAATACTCGCTTCGGAATCCTGCCTGTTCACGAAGTTGGTTTTCCTCCAAAGTTGTTGTCATTCTGTTCGTAAGGACTTTATTGAAGGATTTGTAAATGACTGATAATAAGCTAAAGGGTCGATAGTTACTAAGATCTTTTGAGTCACCTTTTTTGTAAAGTAAAATAACTATTGCATTACATCATGTTTTGGGAATTATCTTCTTTTTTATACATTCAGGGAATAAGTGAGCAAGCCTATTTTGTACTTCTACTCCTGCATCCAACAGTAAATCTGCTACTATTCCATCTTCTCCCAGAGCCTTCCCTCTTTTCATATTTTTAAGAGAAATATTTACTTCGTCTGGTGTTACCTCAGATATTTCACTTGTGTCAGCTGAAAATTTAGCTATTGGTATTACGGTCTTTGATGCATACAGTTGTTTGTAAAATTCTTCAAGTCTCTTCACCATTTTATGTCTGCATTTAATGATTTCACCGTTTTTTTTCTTTCAGTGATGTAATTTGTTGCTTTCCTAGTGCCATTTTACTTCGGACCTGTTTCAGACTTTTTCCTTTTTTGATGGTTTCTTTGATCTGATCCATGTTTCTCCTTCTTTTTCTTCTCTTTGTCTCTTGTTGATAAGCTTATTTAAATCCGCTCGTTCTATATCATCTCTGTTTTTACTTTCATCTTTCTTTTTTTTCATAAGCTCAAGTGTCTTTTTTGAATACTTCTTGGCTTTGGTTGTATTAGGTTTTCCTACTACCTCTGCTGATTCTCTTAGCACTTTTGTTAATCTGTCATTCAGCTCATCAATGTCACATTCAGCATTACCTAGAGCCTGAAATCTGTTCCTTATTTCCAACTGAAAGGCTGTTTTGTTTTCATTTACTTTTATTGGGCATATCGTTTTATCTTTAATCATCTTCTTTCTTTCACTTTTGAAATTGAATCTGGCTGTGCAACCCACCATTCTATGATCACTTCCTATATTTACTTTGTTGATAACTGTGACATTTGTGATCGTGTTATTCTTATCTGCTATAATGAAGTCGATTTCATTCTTTGTTTCTCCATTTGGGCCTCTCCAGGTCCACTTTCTCCCTGTTCTTTTGTGGAAGAATGTGTTCATTATTCTCATATTAAACATTTCAGCAAAATTTACCAGCATTTCTCCTCTTTCATTCCTTTCTCCCACTCCAGATTTTCCCATACATACATGCATACATAAGTGTATTTATATCGTTGTGTATACCCAGGCCACTCTCACCTATCGAGTGTTAACTTGTTCCACCCAGTACCAGTAAATTTTCTGATTTAATCTGTCTGTCTTACAAGTTTTCCATGTTTATCTGTCCTACAAAGGACGGTTATTGCATTAATGTAGTTTAATTCCTTGATTGGGGTTAGCATACTTTCTAGTTTTGATAGTCTGAATGTTCATTAAGTGCTTTATTTTTGTTTCTCCATGTGATACCTAACGTTATCCTATTCATTCCTCTTTCAGCAATTCCCAAATTTACTTTTAGTGTACCTTGTTATGTCCCAGGTTTCTAATCCACAATTCGGAACAAGGAATTTATTAGATAACCGACTTCATTTTACATTATAGTGTTTTTCATCCACACATCCATCATCTAGTTCATTTATCCTCAGCAGGACCGTAGAGGCCAGGGGCCAGGCTTCCCAGTCCCGACACTTAAGGCAAAGGTGACCAGCCTCATAGACTCCAGAGTGTCATTATGTGAGCAATAAACCTACGCTCCCCTTCGGATGGAAACACGTAAAGGCTCCATCATGTTGCATCTTTACCCCACTAGAGCACCAAGCGTCAGATGGTTATGTGGTTATTACCCAGCGTAGTAAAAGTTTCCTTGGGTTACAAGAAACAATTTGAACACTTATCTCTCCTTCCAAACGTTTCGCAGTACCGAAAAACATCCCGCTCCATCACTCTGTGCCTCTATGGCATTCAGGTCAGTGAGTTTAGTCTGTTAATTAGTCTATCCAGTATGTATACAGCACTACATGTCCTCTGCACCTTTTCCAACTACCTTAACTCTTGCATGAGTGTCTTTTGTTGTAATATTTCTCTTCACCTAATTTTTTCTGTCATTCTGTCTCACTTTCGTTCTGATCAAATCTCTTCCAAACTCAGATACCAATTGGTGGTTTTAGTCAATTGAGTCTGCGAATGTTCTAAAAAATAAAACAGTTAACTTTCCAGTCTCGTCTGCTCACAGTGTCCTATAAACTCCTACATTTCCCCAATACTGTTGCATCTTCCTCCCATAAGAGATGGTAATAGAAAAGGTTGAACATCCATGAGGATATCATGTACCCGTGATGTGACCCAGCCACAAGCGCAAAAGCCAAACTCCTTTGTTGAGGAGGAGGGCGTCCAAGTGGGGTTGTTACTCACGGAAGACTGAGCGACTCCCAGAGAGACGGCCAGCAAGAGTACCACAAGCATCGCGGCCATTGCTGAGGCACTACTTCTCTCAGGACTTTTGTGCACGTTCCTCTCCTTTAACTGGTCTTGCTCAAGGGTGGGCTGAAATACGGAATAAACATTTAGTGCCGATGTTATTTTATCACCCCCCCCCCCACACACACACACACACTGATCAAAACATAACGCCTTGTGTCGCTTTGTGAGCGCGGGTGTAACTTTCTGAAACCAAGCAAACAGTTTACGGAGGTTATTATGTGAGCCAGAAATTAATTAGAGTCATAAGCAGAACATTCGAATATAAATTGAGAAATATCACCTCTTCTTGCATAAATCTCTAGTACACCCACACTTTGAGTACTGTGTCCGACTTTGGTCCCATTACAAAGTAGATGTGGATAAACTTGAGAGAGTACAGTAAAGGGTAACAACATGATACCTGAATGAGTAATAACCATACGAGGAACGCTTAGAAGGCCAAAAACTGTGGACCGTAGCTTGGTGCAGACCACGAGGGGATTATATTACACAAATATAAAATCGTCATAGGACATAATATGGGTGTCAAAAAATTCTTGATAGTAAATAGGTTGAACTATTCTAGAGATTTTTGTCAAATCACTGTTGGCAAACGATTTCAGTCACATGAAGCAAGACATTTCTTCAACAGAGATATAAATATATGAAACAATTTGCCATCCAATGTTGTAAACTGTAATACAATAGTAAATTTTTGACGTCGTTTTGGTAAAGTCTTGTTACTTAACTTACAGTTTAATAGTTTGACGCCTGAATAATACATCTCGAGAATATATATGTATATATGTATATCATCATCATCATCATCATCATCATCAGCCGTTGGAGTGTCCAGACCGGCCTATCCCGATCGAAGTGGGGACGTTACAGCCTATGTACCTCTACCAAGTGGCTTAGGCTGTCTGGTAGAGATTGTATGTAGAGTGAGAAGTGCTTGTAAGTATGATTTGTAGTGCTGAAATGGCTTTGGATGTGTGTGTAGTATGATTTGTAGTGCTGAAATGGCTTTGGATGTGTGTGTAGTATGATTTGTAGTGCTGAAATGGCTTTGGATGTGTGTGTAGTATGATTTGTAGTGCTGAAATGGCTTTGGATGTGTGTGTAGTATGATTTGTAGTGCTGAAATGGCTTTGGATGTGTGTGTAGTATGATTTGTAGTGCTGAAATGGCTTTGGATGTGTGTGTAGTCTGTGAACCAAGTGTAATCGGCCCGCGCAAGCCGACCGGGTGCAAGCATACTTTATAAGTACGTGACACTGGTTCAACCACAGCACCCCTTATGTCCGCCAAAGTAGTACGTGGCCGGAAGAACGCTCCCAAAGTTTATTACCCTGGGGGGGCGCAAACCCTCGTTCTCCTATGTATGAAAATGCACACTCTACCACTATACCACAGAGGTTCCATTTATATATATATATATATATATATATATATATATATATATATATATATATATATATATATATATATATATATATATATATATATATATATATATATATATATATATATATATATATATATATATATATATATATATATATATATATATATAATCATCATCATCAGCCGTTTAAGTATCCACTGCAGGACCGGCCCATCCCTGACCGAAGTCGGGACGATACAGCCAATGTATCTCTACTAAGTGGCTTGGGATGTCTGGTAGAGATTGTATGTAGGGTGAGAAGTGCTTGTAAGTGTAACTGTAGTGTTGGAGTGGCTTTGGATGTAAGTGTAGTCCGTGAACCAAGTGTAATCGGCCCGCGCAAGCCGACTGGGTGCAAGCATACGTTATAGTAAGCGACACTGGTTCAACCACAGCACCCCTGATGTCCGCCAAGCAGTACGTGGCCAGAAGAACGCTCCCAAAGTTTATTACCCTGGCGGGGCGCAAACCCTCGTTCTTCAGTGTACGAAAATGCACACTTTACCACTGTACCACAGAAACTCCACCACTTCATTCATTCATTCATTGCCAGACGCCATGTATCCCAGACAGGGTGGCCAAGGGCTTAGAGTTAATTGTTTTACAGGGAGGGGCACTAATCCTCCACCAACCCCACTTGACGTAGGGATGCCAACAGCATCTGGTGTTCCCAGGCGGTCACCCATCCAAGTACTAACCAGACCCAACGTTGCTTACATATATATATATATATATATATATATATATATATATATATATATATATATATATATATATATATATATATATATATATATATATCATCAGCCGTTTGAGTATCCATTGCAGGACCGGCTTATCCCGACCGAAGTCGGGACGATACAGCCAATGTATCTCTACCAAGTGGCTTAGGCTGTCTAGTGGCTTAGGCTGTCTAGTAGAGATTGTATGTAGGGTGAGAAGTGCTTGTAAGTGTAATTGTAGTGTTGGAGTGGCTTTGGATGTGTCTGTAGTCTGTGAACCAAGTGTAATCGGCCTGCGCAAGCCGACTGGGTGCAAGCATACTTTATAGTCAGCGACACTGGTTCAACCACAGCACCCCTTGTGTCCCCAATGCAGTACGTGGTCGGGTGAACACTCCCAAAGTTTATTACTCTGACGGGGCGCGAACCCTGGTTCACCCGTGTACGAAACGCACACTCTACCACTGTACCACAGAGGCAGCTTGGTAAGCTGCTGTACTCACGCAGTTGCAACCGCTGGTTCGAATCCTCTAGTGGTAGGTGGTGGCGACCATCATCCACTCACTTGATGTAGTGCTGCCTACTTCTTCCTTAGCCTTTATCATTCTTTTTCTGTGTCTGTCCTCCTCTCTTCCTATTTCTCCCATCTTTCCTGTCACTACTTACTGCTTTTCTTTCCGTTACAGATGGCTTTGCATTGAGTGACAAGCCAAATGGTTTCCTGTAAACCAAGAAACCATTTACAACACTGGGTGGTAACCATATAACCAAACCATACGTGCTCCCTACGTGTCAAGTGGGTTGGTGGAGGGTTAGTGCCCCTCCCTGTAGAACAAATAACTCAGAGTCAAATGGCCACCCCGTACGGGATTATGGCGTCTGGCAATATATATATATATATATATATATATATATATATATATATATATATATATATATATATATATATATATATTGTATATATTATATATCATCACCATCAGCCATTTTAAGTCCACTGCTATGTGTGTGTGTGTGTGTGTGTGTGTGTGTGTGTGTGTGTGTGTGTTTGTACAGGCCAGTGCCTGGATGATTCACACACATTACAACAACATGTACTGTACTGTACGTGTTGTTGAATTAATGTTAATTTTCCTTTCAGGTTAACATAACTTAGATCATGATTCCCATTACCTTTTGCCTTTGAAACCTTTTTATGCTGCATGATGGCCCTTCTCACTGTTTTCTGTTGACTTCGGTTGAATAGTTTGTTGAGGGGTGAGGTATCCTACTTTACTGGCCTTGTTTTACACTCACTGGATTGTTTGGTGAGTTATCCCCAACAACAAATATTCTCAGTAGGACCAATAGGTCTGTTACCGTGTGCTTTCTTTTTACGTTACATTAAACTATTTCCATTAGCACCCCTTCTCAAAGTAAAACTGTATTACTATATGGAAGAACTTCAAGATAATAAAAATATTAAGTTACAAAATGTCACAGTACTGAAGAGGTTTATGAAGACTGTTTCTGCTCCTTTAATGCAATAAGTCTATAATCTCAACAAATGTATATGGCCGTATTCAGAACAGAATACAAAAGACATCGCAGTGTAAGATGTAATAGATTTGGTCTAATCTTTTCACTATCAGAATTGTTCAGTATTATGTATCGATATATTGAATGATTTGGTGGGACCAAGATCAATATTTCATAAAATGTCATTGCACTGAATTACAAAGATAATATATTCTAACCTTCACTACTAGATTTCTTCAAGAAACTGAATAAAAGCTACTGGATGTAACAAGATAAATTACCAGAGACGTCATTATAATGATGAAGAACACTGCAGTAAAATAAATGTAAAATTCGGAGATGTATCCTTGTCTTTGTCATAATATTATTACTTCAGCGTTTGTGTTTACCAGTTCGTACATGTGTAATACAGACTGGACCTTTTCACAGAGGGCCATGCAAAAGGTACCACTGAACTGGAGACGAACGTGGTAATCGCTGAGCCACATTGACTACTAAAACAATTGTATCAAAATTATGTTGGGACGAACTGACTTGTCTCATTGCGGCACAGGGTTTATTCGGTGATAAAAAACAGGCATCAGTATTACAAAATAAGAGTAAATCGATTTGTGTAAACAACATCTAAGCCTAATCTTTTGTCAGTACTATACAGTGAAGGTGATTATCATGTTAAAGAAAGAACCAATCATTTGTTGTCTTCCTGACATAAGTATGGTATGCATTATCTTGAGTTAATAGTATATCCCGCAGATAATAGACTCGTTAACAAGAGGAAATGGTTTACAGAGTTTTACTCTGGATCATTGTTCCGTATGGCATAAGAACGTAAGTGTTTATGAAAAACATTTCAAGAAATCTGTAAAAATTATCAAATGAGACATTGATTTAGGCGATTATTATTGTTTTATCTCCTCTAAAGATTTTACATATTCTCACCCCTGGGGAGGGGGGATAGAATACTTCCCCAGTATTCACTGCTTGTCGTAAGAGGCGACTAAAGGGGTACTTCTATCTACATTATTTTTGCTGTCTCTCTTTCCTTTGCACTTTCTCTGTCCTCCTCTACATTATATCTTCGGTGGTTAGTTATTTTCCTCTCTCCATTGTTTGGTCCCTGCGATCCACTGGCACCGGCTCCAGAGAAAAATATTTTTCTGTCTAAGAAATCTTCATGAACTCTGGCAACGAAGCAATGGCCCTCAGTTCTGTGCAGCCCTGAAGTGGGCAGGGGGTGCTAAGAATCCCACGGTGTAGGGATAAGTTTATACATCCAAAAATAATCTCTAGAATACGAATTTGGAATGTTAGAACTCTCAATCAGGCTGGTAAAATAGATGAACTTATTTCAGTGTTCAAGGAATACAATACAGTATACCGTAGATATTTGTGCTCTTACAGAAATGAGGTTGCTTGGAGTTGATAAAATGAATTTGGAAGATGTATTACTTTGGTGGTGTCACGTAAAAGGATTAGGAATACTGTTAAGTAAAGTTTGAGCCAATAAATGAGCGCTTGCTTTACGCTTGTTTAAAATCTAACCATGGTAACATCAGTATGACGGTTGGGTACGCTCCGACAAATGAGGCCTGATGAAATGAAGGATGAGTTTTATTAGAAGTTGAAGGGTGTGGTGAATAGACTGGCAAGACATGATGTGTTAATTTGCATTGGTGATTTCAGTGGGATTGTTGGTCGTAGTAGGAAGGGCTTTGAAAATTGTATGGGTAAGGAGGGTGTTGGTATAAGGAACAAAACTGGGGTGCGATTTGGAAGCTTTTGTTTGACAAATGACTTTACGATTGGTGGCACTATCTTTGAGCATAGAAAAATACATGAAACTGCTCGGATTTCGCCATGTGGTACTGTAACCAGATTGACCACATTGCAATTAGCAGAAGGCATAGGGGTCATTTGCAAGATGTTTGTGTAAGGAGGGGGGCAGATATAGGTAGTGATCATCAACTTGTAATGGCAAAGATTAACATGAAACTTAAGAGAAATGTTAATGGTAATTGTAAAGAAGGCAATAAATATGATTTTGATGAGCTGAGAAATGATGAAAATACAAAGGAAAAGTTTCGGAGGGAATGTAGGAACTCGTTTCTAGTCCTGCAGACTTTGGTGGAATCTAAAGACAATGATATTAATCAAATGCGTAGAGAGGTGAAAGAGGTTTTGCATGAGAGTGCTAAGGTTACTATTAAGAAAAAAGGAAAGGCGAGAAGGAAAAAGTGGATGTCAGATGACACACGAGATGCAATTCAGTAAAGGAAAGAGGCGAAGTTATGAAGTGAAGCACAACCTGTTGATGGCCAGGTAGCTCAGGTTCTTAGAGCAAAGTACTGAAGTTTACATTCTGATGTAAAATGACTCGTTAGGCGTGATGAGACGAGGCTGTATGATGAAAAGGCAAAAGAGATAGAAAATTAATAAAAATGACGGTCAGAACACGAGAGCAGAGTATCAGGTCATAAAGGAGTTAGCTGGGACTGAAAAGAGAAGGAAGGAAGTACCTGTAAGACACAGAAATGGTAACTAAATGACTAAAGATCTCGATGTAAAGGGAAGGTGGAAAGAGCATTTTGAATTTGTGCTAAATAGACCAATCCCAGCCGAAGAGGACATTTTGCAAGTAGAGAGAGAATTGCAAATAGAAACAGGGGATATAACTTTAGAAGAGGTAGCCAAATCTATAAAGGAATTAAAGAATTTTAAGGCCTCAGGAGAGGATGGAATATTTCCTGAAATGTTTAAGGTGGAAAATTACGACTTGACGAATGCTCTTTTAAATCTTTTTAATATGGCTTGGGATAATGGTGGAATTCTAGAAGAGTGGAAATTTGGATTTTTTATAAAAATGCCAAAAAAGGAGATTTTAGTGTGTGTGGACCTATGTTGAAAATTATGAGGTTCTATGGTATACCAGGAAAGTTTGTAAATATTATTAGAAGCCTGCATGAAGGTACCTTTTGTAAGGCAATGGTGGGTGGTTCTATGACTGATCCGTTTGAAGTTAGGTCAGGTGTGATTCAAGGAGTTCTTTCGCCTTTGCTGTTTGTTTTGGTTATGGATTACGTTATGAGAAAGGTTGTAAGGACAACAGGCGCAGGAATTAACTGGAAAGAAAAGTAGAGACTGATGGATTTGGACTAAGCTGATGATATGGTACTGATCGGCGAAAGTATTTACGAGATGCAGAGAGTGCTTGACTGTCTGATGAAGGAAGGAGAAAAAGTAGGATTAGTAATAAACTGGGGAAAAAAAACTGAAATTATTAATGTGAACGTGGAGAATCAAATCGATTGTGTAATTGGGAATAATGTCATGAAGATTGTAGAAAAATTTAAACCTCTGGGAACGACTCTACCATCTAACGGATCATTAAACAATGAAATTGAGGAGAGGATTGGACAGGCTTGGCGAGCTGTTGGAATGTTGAAATCTTTCTGGAATAATAATATGCTTTCGGTACATACGGAGGTAAAAATTGGCAAGTCCATGGTCAGACCAAATTTAATTCATGGGCACGAGTTATGGTACAATACAGTTGCAACAGATCAGAAAGTATTAGGATTTGAGAACAAAATACTGAGAGGGATTCTTGGGAAAAGCGGCAGGACAGAGTTACAAATGAAAGCGTAAAGGATATTACGAGAGTGGAACCGGTTGATGAATATGTAAGACTGTCTCGCTGGAAATGGCTGGGGTACATACGGAAAGGAAGGCAGTTTAGTACAGGATGTGCCAGAGTGGCCTGCTAGAGGAAGAAGAGGCAGAGGTAGGCCGAGGGAAGCCTGGTTGAGGACAATGAAAAGAGAAGCAGGGGAGGAGTGTTGGTGGGACCTGAAGGAGATGGCAAGAGACAGATATTCGTGGAGAGAGTTCATCGAGGCCCTGTGCATCCCGTGGGGTGCCACAGGAAATAACTGACTGACTGATTGATTGATTGATTTATATCATACTGGGGTGTATCAGTTTCATCAGTTTAATCTTTTCATTCTTAGGTGATTCTAATCTCGGAATGTTTTAGTCGGAGTATAAAACTGAGGAAAAATGAACTAAGCAGTAATTACACGGGGATATATACAGGTATAATTTCATGTGGATCAATAAGAAAAGAAGTATGGACCTTGCAAAGCTCAATTTGAGAATAAAGTTGGGTTGGGTTTCCTCACGAGAAATCTTACCCAAGTGTGTGTGAGGTGAGTGAAGCTGAAGAACTTTGAAGCGAGTGTGGTGTGACGGCGTCAGTTGCCTTATATCAAGCCACAGTCACTCACTTTAAGAGTTGCCAGGCATTGCCATACACATATTCACGCACTCTGGCACCAGGCAACTCAGGCAAAGATCTCTTACTTGCGATAAAAAATTCTTTTAGGCAAAACATGAACTTTCGTACGATGCCTTTTTGTTCAGCAACGATTGGCTAAATCTAATGAAAGGGCGGAGCTTGGTAGTGCTGACGAAGCTGTATTGTTAGCGTATTATTTTACTATTTATTAGTTACATAATTACGTTTACTTTCTTTGTTGTGTCGATCTGTTTAGGTTAAGGGATTATATTTCTGCAGTTGCTTCTGTGCACAAATGCATACCCAGGCATTTTTCATCGTAAATCAATACGCGTCATACGCTGCACATCTTTTATGTCTATCAAACAGAATGCAGCAAGATCATAATTTCAACACCCACCCTCCTGTACACTTTTGCACAGTAATTGCCAAGTACGTTCCCTTAGGTATCTTTATGGTTATGAAGAAAGTGATCGAAAAGGCTATCTAGGCATTCTTGGTGCCATAATATACCCATCAAGGTGAAATATCGAAATCAGAAGCATAGTATTATTACACGCACATGTCCGCTGACGACTTCACATATTTTACGGTGTATTTTAGAAAGAGCAATAATATACCAGTATATTTTCTCCATGAGCACAATAGGTGTGTTTTGCCCATAAAGGGTATACAGGTGTTATCTTCCTGAAAAATCTAAATGCTTTAGTTTCCTTTGTGTACTTAGTTTCACATGAAGTTACGAAAATCATAACGTCCATTGTGAATTAGATAAACTGACAGATAGATATCCTGAAGAAGGATGGTCACCTGGATAGATAGACAGATAAGTAGATAGCTAATTAGAGAGATATATTGAAGAAGGATGGTTTTCTAGATAGATAAGTAGACAGCTAGATCCAGAAGAAGGATGGTCATCTAGATAGATAGATAGATAAGTAGATAGCTAGAAAGATATATTGAAGGATGGTCATCTAGATAGATAGATAAGTAGACAGCTAGACAGAGTGATGTCCCGCAGAAGAATGGTCATTTACTGCTTTATAGTTAATTTGCTATATTTTCGTTATTTTATTCTTCATAGTTTTTAGTCTAATATAATAGGAGAATTTTACCACCCATCTTTTCACAAGCATCCTGACCGTCGTTGTGGACACCATCGATGGCGTTCCTCTTACAACCTTCTGATATTCGTATAAGATTCCTGGTGATCCTCCGAGAGACTGCACAGAAACTTTTAGCTGCATTAGTGACACTACATTTGAAACTTTTCCAGCACAAGTTGGGGCAAATCTTCAATTCCAAACTGTCCTCGTGTATTATTAATGTAGACCCATTAACCACTCTGCATGGTGAATCATTTTCTGTGTCACATTATAGCCTCATTTGTTTAAAATTTCTTCTCTTTGCACACAATGCCTCCTTCTGAATAGGGTAAATTGAAACATTAGTGTTCGTCATTCTCGAGTGGCTTTTTCGCAATTCGTGGTTATCCAGACCAAAATTACCCATAACTCACCGCAAGGACATAGCCACTCGTTGAGTTCCACCCTAGCACACCCCATCCACCTATCCATTAAGCATAGGGTTCTTGTCACTGAGGTTCAACTCCATCTCGCAGGAGTTATTATTCGATCAAGACACTACTCTCATGCATGACAACCCACTTACTGTTCCTTCGCCAAGGTGCCCTTCATGCTGTCAGGAAAGTTACAGTGATGGTCAGCCACAGTTTGACAAAGAAACTGGAGTTGCTCCCTGTTACGTGTAAGTTTCTGGTTGAAGTCTTTTATGAGAGCTACACCTCGTTCATCATTATCACTGATGGCATAAATGCTGAAAACAGGAGTTGGGGGGGTTCTTTGAATAAGGAGAGGGAACTCCAGTCATCAGGATCCTTCCCTAAGAATTCCTTTGGCAGTTGTGGTCAGTTAAACAGCTTCTTCGATTGTTTTGAATTGAAGGCATCCAATGTCAATGTTTGCTTGAAATTCGTCTTGTTCAGCTTGTTTTCTTTTAACATTTCTCTCCAATTTTAGACTCCATGGTCTTGGTCATATCTCTCAGCCATGGGGACGTCTAGATGAAAGTCTCAGTGCAATGAAATATTCGTAGATGTACCACAGCTGGTCACTGAATTTGGCATTTGTAGTCTTTGAGATTTGATTCTGCAGATAACTGGACAAAGCCTTGATCAGACTCAAATACTCAAGGGTGCAACAGCTATCAGCGGAGCACGGAACCTTAAATATCCCGCAGTCCGCGTTTCTCCTGGGTTGTCAGTTTAAATGGCTTCCTGATCATCAAGGTTTTAAGGACATATATCACCTTTGAACATCCACAGGGCATGGTGAATAGCACCAGGAGTTTTGAATAAGTAATGAAAATAACGGGGCAATGGTCCACCCAAGAACATAATTGCTGATTCAAGAAGCTCCATATAGTAATCCCTCAGATTCTGTTGTGCAAGCTGATATATAGCGAACTCGATGAATTTTGGTTGTTTTTCCCTCGTTCCTTGAACCTCCTGGTCATCAGTTCCCAATGAATACTCGTTGATATCTAATCAGCCAGAAATGACAGTCTTGAACAAAAGAACATCAGACCCGGAAGTTGCACCCATGCAGACACGAAATGCTACACCAAACACAAGTTCCATGATGCAGTGTCTGCATGCAGAGTGAAGAGGTTCTGCCATGTTTCAGGTGTAACAGGAAGCATACTGCAGAGCGATGTCCCGTGTTTGATGCACTTGTGTCAAAACTGATTCACACTTCCATTTCACTCAATACCCACTTCCGAAGATCGTCCTACACAGCTGTTGTCTGTTCTTCTCCAGTGCTACCTTGAATTTTTGGGACTCCAAGAAGCTACTGTATCCCAACACCAGACACCCAGATTGGCAGCCTGTCAACATACTCTTTGCCTGTAAGGTCAGCCAGGAGTTGCCATCCGAGTGAAGAACCAAAAGTACATCGATTTCCAGCTTCTGTTGCAATCATAACCCTTATATAGTGTAATTAGAGCCGTCTGTTGGAGGATGCATCGTATGAGGTTATATAAATGTATGAACTACACATTTTACAGTCAGTAAATACCGGTATTTATTTTTTCTAAAAGTTTAAATGAGGTAAATATTGTGCTAATTCACACCAAATAAAAGCTTGAGTGAAACATATATCCAACATTAAAAGTAAGGACAACCCATATTATATATATATATATATATATATATATATATATATATATATATATATATATATATATATATATATATATATATATATATATATATATATATATATATATATGCGAGTAATATAAACAGATAGATAGATATAGATAATATATGACTTGTCTTATTATTTTGGATATATGTTGCATATACTGTATCTATCTTTCTATCTATTTGTATACATATCTAGATAGATAGATAGATAGATAGATATACGTATATAGATAGGCTATAGACAAAATACGGGGTGTTGTAACCTTTAGGAGATATGTTGCATCTATCTATCTATCTATCTATCGAGAGAGAGAGAGAGTCTGAAAGATATAGAAATAATATGGGTTGTCCTTACTTTTTTCACACACTGTATGTTGCATATATATATATATATATATATATATATATATATATATATATATATATATATATATATATATATATATATATATATATATATATATATATTGAGCCGGCGAAGGTTTATATCCAAGGGATGGTTGGGGTTGATTGCTCATGTAATGCCACTCACGGATGAGTGAGGCTGGTCACTCTCATCTTAAATGTCGGGACCAACTGCCTAGCCCCGGGCTCCTACTCTCCTCATGGGGCAATGTAGGATTGGATGATGGATGGTTGGATATATATATATATATATATATATATATATATATATATATATATATATATATGTGTGTGTGTGTGTGTGTGTGTGTGTGTGTGTGTGTGTGTGTGTGTGTGTGTCTGTATGGTAGGTGGGGGCGCCCACCATCCACTCACTCGACGTAGAGCTACCGTCGGGTGACTGACCTTTCCTCTATTCCTTCCTTCATTCCTTCTCTCCTCTTCTGTTTTTCTTTCCTTTTTTCTTTCCTCTTCCTTCTGTCTATGGGTGACTCTGTATTGAGTGACAAGCCAAATGGTTTCCTGTACACCAGAAAACCATTTACTGCACTGGGTGGTAACCATGTAACCAAATTATGCCGCCTGGTGGTTTAGTGGGTAATTAAGGTGCTCCAGTCGGATTGAGCCGGTGCGGTTTATATCCAAGGGGTGGCTGGGGTTTATTGCTTACATAATGCCACTCAGGGATTAATGAGGCTGGTCACTCGTAGAGTCACCCTTAGACAGAGGAAGGGGAAAGAATGAAGGAAAGACAGAAGAGGAAGGATGGAAAGAAGGAAGGAAGCGAGGAAAGGGCAGAAACCCGAGAGCAGCACTACAACAAGTGAGTGGATGGTGAGCGCCCTATATATATATATATATATATATATATATATATATATATATATATATATATATATATATATATATATATATATATATATATATATATACTGTACTGTGTGTGTGTGTGTGTGTGTGTGTGTGTGTGTAAAGTGAGCACACTTATACTTCGTTATCAGATGGTCGAGGAAATGTGATAAATGTATAATAATGCACGTTGTGTATAACATACGCACACCTGGGGAAGGCGGTGGCTGAATCGGTAGAGGCGGCCTGCAGTCCTAATGGACACTGGATCTAATCCCGGATGGGGCAAGGAACACTTTAAGGATTCGAATTCCATAAAAGCAGACACTACTGATCCACCAGACGACCTGCCAACATGTTGGTGGGTGTTAGCGCCGAAGTGGTGACATGTGGAGTTGTGTAGGAGGATTGCTGTACCTTGGGATAGGCCCAGAGTCCAACACAATAAAAAAAAATATATAAAACCAAATAAAACCAAATGATATTGGAGAGCCATTATGGGGACACTGGGCAGGTGTACAGCCTAACCAATAGATCATTGGCCTTGTAATCATGAGGTGTGTGGCTGGAGTGTCAACAGGTAACAAAGCTGAAATGTCTTCCATCTTCCAGTCAATGTACCAGTCCTCCCAGTCCTGCGGGGCACGTCGCTGATGATGAGATCTGCATTATTTCATATTCACTTACTAATCCTAAATAACTCTATTATTTTTTTTTTTAAATTCTTATAACAGGAAGTATAACATCTATTAGTTTTTTTATTATAATTATGATCAATAATATTGTTGAATATTATTATTTTTACAGGTTGTATTATTATTATTATTATTATTATTATTATTATTATTACTATAATAATAATAATAATTATTATTATTATTATTACTACTACTACTACTACTACTACTATCATCATCATTATTATTATTATTATTATTATTATTACTGTTATTAAGACTATTATCATTATTTTATTATTATTATTATTATTATTATTATTATTATTATTATTATTATTATTTTTACTAATAGTAGTAGTCGTTCTAGTAGTAGTAGTTGTAGTGGTTGTAGCAGTATTTTATCATAGTTACGGTCACCATGAACATAATTATCATTATCATTATTATAATTATCATTTTCATTATCATCATTATCATCATCATCATCTTGGTAAAGCACCAAATATGGTCAATGCATCCTTATTTTTCCAGTTCTTCATGTGATATCATATTTACAGATCGAAGGCTGGTATATATCTGGTTATAAAATAAACCTTAATATATTACTGTCTATAATTAAAGTCAGAGACTAAGACATCTAGGGAATCTTTCCCTCCTTAAAAGTCCGTCTTGGTGGTGAGGCAGATCCTTTTTATGGTTCTTAATCTCGCTTCTAATACAAATCTGCGAAACATTACTTTTTAGTGAACACCTGCACACCACCTGGTGCCAGGTTATTATTGGCTATTTTACCATCCCCCTTCACCCCTTCCCCATGCACACTAAAACCCTACCCCATCCCCCCTCCCCCTTCATCCCTTCCTCATGCACACTAAAACCCTACCCCATCCCTCCTCCCCCTTCACCCCTTCCCCATGCACACTAAAACCCTACCCCATCCCTCCTCCCCCTTCACCCCTTCCCCATGCACAAGAAAATCCTACCCCATCCCTCCTCCCCCTTCACCCCTTCCCCATGCACACTAAAACCCTACCCCATCCCTCCTCCCCCTTCACCCCTTCCCCATGCACACTAAAACCCTACCCCATCCCTCCTCCCCCTTCATCCCTTCCCCATGCACACTAAAATCCTACCCCATCCCTCCTCCCCCTTCACCACTTCCCCATGCACACTAAAACCCCACCCCATCCCTCCTCCCCCTTCACCCCTTCCCCATGCACACTAAAACCCTACCCCATCCCTCCTCCCCCTTCACCCCTTCCCCATGCACACTAAAACCCCACCCCATCCCTTCTCCCCCTTCACCCCTTCCCCATGCACACTAAAACCCCACCCCATCCCTCCTGCCCCTTCACCCCTTCCCCATGCACACTAAAACCCCACCCCATCCCTTCTCCCCCTTCACCCCTTCCCTATGCACACTAAAACCCTACCCCATCCCTTCTCCCCCTTCACCCCTTCCCCATGCACACTAAAACCCTACCCCATCTCTCCTGCCCCTTCACCCCTTCCCCATGCACACTAAAACCCTACCCCATCCCTCCTCCCCCTTCACTGTAGGAAGGGTCGCTTTTACTGGCCTGAATCATTCCTTATTCCACATACAAGAGCTGACTTATCTGTGGTGTTGTTTCCTGCATGGCTCCCATCATATTTCCATGATGTTCTGCTATAAGAAAGAACAGTCCTTTTATCAAGTCCCTGTGTTCCGACCAGTGCAGCCCCTGATGGACGCTATTTGTCCGTTTTGTGGGATCTGTAGCAGAGACTATTCAGTTGTAAATGAAGATATGTTCATGTGCAGTGCAGGTTTAAGCACAAGTGGGATACAAAAGCGCATTTTTTATTCATTAATAAACCTAAGCAGTAATACATTGTTGAGGAAATGCAAGTACCAGAAATAAATACAATAGTAAGTACTGTATACATATTTGTTCAAGGTTTGTGCAAAATTCATCCTCAGATGACTTCCGTCTCATTTTAATCAGTTCAGAATGTAATATGAACGTGATATAACTTTTCTCATAAAACTCTCTCTCTCTCTCTCTCTCTCTCTCTCTCTGGTGTTGGCCACACTCTGTTTAGTGTCCAGGTGTCTAAGCATAATCTTCCTCTCTCCTGTATTTCCTCCCTCCTCCAACCCATGTTTCTGGTAACGTTCTGAAGTTTGCCACTCTACAAAGAATAAAACATACATCATTTACTTTTTCTTTTTTTTATGTCCATCTCATGGCTGTTTAGATATTTTTGGATGGACTGGTATCTCACTTTGGTAATTAATATATTTCCTGTCTTAACACTTTATTAAGACCATACATTTTAATACTTTGTTTTTACATAATGATATAATTCTTCAGGGTTAGCCTAAGCTTCAATAAATACTTTTTTATTCATACTGTCGTGTGGTATTAATCATTGCTGTCGATAATAACCTCAGTTTTCTGACATATTTTGCAACCTCTGTACATTTTCTGGTATTTTAACTCCTTCCAGTCTCTCTCTCTCTCTCTCTCTCTCTCTCTCTCTCTCTCTCTCTCTCTCTCTCTCTCTCTCTTTTATGAACAATAATTTCAGCAAAATTTTTGGACCTCCAAACTAGGTTGTAAAATCAAATGTATCATTGGTTAAAGTGAGCTACAAGGCATCACGCAGGCTTCTATGCTCACTCAGGAACGAGTGTTTTGCGTAGACCCAAGTGACAGCAGCGGTAACCTGCCTCTAGCTATGGCATTATAGACTGAGCCTGTGACAGAAAGCATTGTTGATTGAGTTCCCTTCCTCTCCTTCCCACACACAACAACAAGTCGGCAGGTACCCGCATGGCACACCGACTAAGTCATTAAATGCTGCAATATTGTAATATATCGTAATTTTTGTCTGTCATTTTGATGAAATAAGTTTTTTTGGGGATACGAATTGTTAGAGGGAGGTTTCTGATGGTACAGATTGGAAGGAATTATTGCAGTCTTTTTACGAAAATTCTCGCCAGCTGGACACAAAAATCTTATATCACTATATTATATTACTACTGGATGTTGGAATAGGGCCTTAACCCTAAATAGGTAATCTTGATTTTATTACTATATTTGGTAACGTGGGGTCTGACGGAACCCACGGAAAAAAAAAAAAAAAAAATCCGTTTGAGATATTTCAAAATGCTTCAATACACAAATAATTCAACCCCTTATCTTTAAATAGGGCGAGAAAAAATAAAGTTTAATTGAAAAAATATATATTTTTTTAAAGTTTATACAAAAATGATTAAATGTTAGGTATACAAATTTTAAAATTAAATCTTGCAAAATTGAAAAGTAATATCATGATTCCTTGGGTGGTCTGCAGTAGACCGATGTTGGGACCTTCTGTATACAAAAGGAGAAAGACAGCAAATTGAAATAAAAAAATAACAAGAGGGCTCAATTGAGGTTACATTATAGGTAATCTGGGGTCTAACATACCCCAATGGCTCTATAGAGCAAAATCAGAGCCAGGTAGAGCTATGACCCCATCATCCACATGAAGAGCATCACTAGGCAGGAAGGTAATGAGACGGACAGATCTGTAGACCTTATGCTCATATTTTTTAAAATTAAATTTCAGGGACAGGGGTTTCTGAGACCCCACATTACCTATCTAGGTTAAGTTACTTGTCACGAACTGGTATTTAATATTTATGCCTCCGGCTACCTATGAAGGAGGCAATAAGTGATTGGTCTGTGCGTGAGTGCGTGCGTGGGTGCAGGCGCGGGTCTGTGCGTCTGTAACACTATTGTTGGCGCGATATTTCCTAAAACTATCGGCGGATTTCCACCAAACTTTTGTCAGTGATGCAGTACGAGGAGATGATGAATTGCTTAGGCCAGCTAGGTCAAGGTCAAATGGGGTCGACTTAGTTTAGCCTTGTGGGCGCGATATCTCCTGGACCTTTAAACGATTTCGACCAAGCTTTTGTCAGTGATGCAGTATGAAGGGATGATGAACTGAATAGGTCAGCAAGGACATGGAGGTTGTATGGTGAGTCTATGCACAGGGCTTGGCAGAGGCATACCGAACGATGCTTTGCGTCAATAACTAAGGGACCCGAGCTCTCGACGTTTCATTGGCGCCAGAGTGTGCGATCTAAGACCCTGTTTCCATTCTATATCTGCATACGTAACTGCAGTCCATGTTGGGGTAAATATTATACTCCTGGACCTGACGTATGAAATCTATATAAGATCTTTGACTTCCTTCAATTAACCTCAGTTATCTGATTACGTCCAGGATAGACTTCCCCACACCTGTTAAGTCCAGGATATACTTCCCAACACCTGTTAAGTCCAGGATAGACTTCCCCACACCTGTTAAGTCCAGGATATACTTCCCAACACCTGTTACCTCATTCTTCTATATCACATCACCTGACACTCCCACCTCCCTATTAACCTCTACTCCCTTCACCTACCCATACACACTAATACATTCAATCGCTAATATTATTTCACCTGACACTCCCACTTTCCTATTAACCTCTACTCCCTTTACCTACCCATACACACTGATACATTCCATCGCTAACATTACATCACCTGACACCCTATGCGCAGGGGGAAGGAATTTTACTAGCAGGACGGAGTCTGAAAATCCTGAAAGTTGCTGCTCCGAATGAGAAGTACATTTGTCCACATGTATGAATAACATAAATGTTAAGACTAACGTACCATTGAATATATTGATAACTGAGAAATCACAAGTTTATTTGACAACGGTACAGAAATCCAGATCTTGGAAAAACTTAATATGTAGTACTAATTAAGCATCGTTGACAAATATGAGTCACTATAAAACATAATTTAAGTGTAATTTAAATGTTTAAAATATCATGTCCAGATTTCTATTTACTTGAAAACTGATACTGAGTATGAAACATGTATCAGGCTAAACAAAAAGTAGTTAAATACGTTTACTCTTACGTATTAAGAAAAATACCTCTATTTTTGCCTGCAAGGACTCAAACAGTTTTAGCCATAATTTCCTTTAACGATGCGTGAATCAGTACATCAACAGAAGGATCTGCCTTCAAAAATCAGACTTTTTCTCTCTCTCTCTCTAAAAAAAAAAAAAAAAAAAAAATCCTAGTCCCGGTGGGTGGGGGGGGGGGGATGTCACCTTCCAGGACCCAGCGCCTTGTACACCTAAGCTTGACACCCACTTCGCTAGTAACCTGTACTCTCTTCACATGCACACTCACCTTCACATTCCACCGCTGATATTGCACCTGACACTCCCACCGTCATATTATCCTCTAATACCAGTCCCTCCTTTTGTCCTGAAATAATCTTACCTTAATATACCGGTAGCTGATTTGACTGCAGGTCTGTTTTCACGGTTATTGTGGACTCAATATTTGAGTACTCGTTCGGGCTCATAAGCCTGACTACACTTTACTAGGGGGGTACTCTCAAGGGCGGCTATTTTTTCTGAGTTCTAAAGTCTCAGGATTCTGGGGAAAAATACTATTTTCCTTGGACACCAGTGGAAGTATGAGAAAATGTCGATAGAAGCAAAGCCCACAAAATTATTGACAATTTGTATACTACCTTCTCTGCGAGAAGTGCTTACTATGAAATTTAGGCCTTATGAAAAAAATTAATAGTTTTTTTTTATCATGGCAGTGAATCTTGCATAAAGGAAGGCAGGCGTCTATATGAGTGGAATAAGCTCAGTGCTGGAGTAAGACAAGGTTGTGTAACATTCCCGTGGCTGTTCAGTATATACTGTATATGGATGGGGTTATAAGAGGTAAAAATTCGAATCATTATGAGAAGGATGTGGATTGTAATGAATGGGGAAGGGCAGCGTTTCTCAAATCTGTGTATGCCGATGATCCAGTGCTGCTTCGAAGTAGTGGATAGGAGCTTGGTAGATTGTTGCAGAGGTATATCGGCATCAAGCCTCGAAGAAAATGCAGAAAAGGGTGATGTGATGATTGTTGAGAGAGACAATGATTCCAGCATGACGAATGGAGAGACACTTGAATTGGTAAGATGGTTTAAGTAACTAAAAAAAAAATAAAAAATGAGGTGTGCACCTGATATTCTGGCGACGAGTGGGGTGTGTTTGATTTGCGGCTGCTGATTGGCCGCCGATGATGTCATCACAACCAACTCCAGATGATCGATAATATCTATCATTAAATATTTTCATCTTATGCTCTTGGCAATAAAATATTCAGTCATTCATCCAAAACACAAATAATATATTTAATCAGGTCTTCTGTTAAACAACCTCACGGTTTAAATACCTTCTATCTATCTATCTATAGTCCGACGCCCTAATCCCGACAAGGGTGGCCGCAGACAAAACGCCTCCAAGTCGCTCTGTCACCCACCATTTGACTACCCTCCCCCCAACTCACCCCCCCTCCCTCATATACCTCTCAACTCCAACCCTTCACCTCATCCTCAATCTACCCCTCCCTCTCCCTCCCTCCACCTCACCTACATACACCCTCTTAGTCAGTCTTTCATTCTCCATTCTCTTCACATGTCCAAACCACCTTAGTGTATTTCTCCTAATCTTCTCAACCACATCCACATCCACCCCACAACGTTCCTTCACTTCTTCATTCGTCAACCTGTCCCTCCATGTCACTCCACGTGCTCCTCTCAAGTAACTCATTTCCACTGCTCTCACTCTTGACTTGTTCCCCTCTTGCAAGGTCCACGCCTCGCTTCCATACGTCAGGGTAGGGATCACAATACTATCATGTAGTGACTTCTTAACTTCCATACTCACCTCCCTATTTCTCATCACTGCTTTCAGTGAACCAACAACCTTCCTTCCCTTCTGTACCCTTTCACGCACTTCATCCCTCAGTGTTCCATCCTTACTCATCACACTACCCAAGTACTTGAATGCACTCACATTCTCCATATCCTCACCATCCAACCTCACTGCACACTCTGTGACTTCATTCCTCTCAAACACCATAACTTTATTTTTGTTTACATTAACTTTCAGCTTCCTCCTCCTACACACTGTCCCAAATTCATTCACCAAACCATTCATCTTCACTCAACAATACTCTATCATCAGCAAACAGCAACACCGGAATCTTCCAAATCTCACCCTCATTCATTAGAGCCATCCCCACATTCACTGTCCTACTTTGCACCTCCTTCACAACCCCATCCATGTTTATATTAAACAGCCATGGAGACATCACACAACCCTGTTTCAGTCCCACATTGAGATCAAAGAACTCACTCATCTCACCATCCACTCGCACCGTAGCCCTAGCTCCTTCGTACATACTCTTCACAGCATTCAACAATTTCCCCTCCACCCTATATATTCTTAATACCTTCCACATACCTTGCCTATCTATTCTGTCATAGGCTTTCTCCAAGTCCATGAAGGCAGCATACACTTTCTTTCCCTTCTCTAGATACTTCTCCACTAAAAATCTTAGAACAAATATCTGATCTACACACCCTTTTCCCTTCCTAAATCCCCCTTGTTCTTCTCCAACTAGCTCCTCTGTCATATGCCTAACCCTATCAATGAGTATTCTACCATATATTTTACCAGTCACACTAAGAAGGCAAATACCCCTATGGTTACCACATATTTCTCTCTCCCCTTTTCCTTTGTATAAAGGAACAATTATACCTGATTTCCAGTCCTCTGGAACCCTTACCTCTTCCCAAGACAATCTACACAACTTCCATATCTACTCCACAAGAATCTCACCCCCATACCTGAGCATTTCACCACACACTCCATAAATTCCTGAGGCCTTTCCCATCTTGATCTTCTTCATTGCTTCCACTATTTCCACCCTACTTATCTCTTCCTCCTTCCTCTCATCTCTTCTTCTCCCAGCCATTCCCCAACCACTTATACTCGCATTGCTCTCACTCTCTACATTCAACAAATCCTCAAAGTGCTCCTTCCATCTCCTCAATTTCTCTCTCTTCTCCACCAACAATCTATTATTCCTATCTTTCACTCCCCTGCTATATCCCCTTTCACACTGCCTTACTTTCTTTACCTCCTTCCAAAACAATTTCTTATTCTCCCTCCATTTCACACTCAGATTCCTCCCAAACTCTTCATCCACTTTCTTCTTACTCTCCTTCACCAATCTCTTCACCTCCCTTCTCCTGCTCACATATACCTCTCTCTTCTCTCTCTCATCTTCTCCCCTACCTCTACTCGCTAACCATTCACTACATGCCTTCTTCTTTTGTTCCACAGCTCGTTTCACCTCATCATTCCACCATGCTGTCCCTTGCACACCCTTGCATCTCCTCCTCACTCCACAAACCACCTCACACTCTGCGCCTATCTCTTCCGTGATTATACATAGGTCTTCCACCCCTCCAATCTGCTCTAGCTCATACCTTCCCAATCTTTCTTCCACTATACTCTTATACTCAGCCATTTTCTCACTATCTTGCAAATTCTCCACTCTTCTCACAGGAGCTGTTTCCTCCTGTCTTCCCCTTCGTCTCCTTAACCATTTTCTTTGCAGCTTTATCTTGGCCATCACTAAGTACCTTACTTACCGTAAATAAGTAAAGAGTACTTGCCGTGACGAGTAAATGCTCACATCCATGTCGATGGCAACACTCTCCAAGGTATGTTCAAAATAATCTAAGATTATGTTAATTTGTCATTATGTCAAGAATGTAAGTTTCCATTATTCATATATTAATGAATGTCTAAACTGCAAGGGCTGATATAACGCTACACTGATCTAAGTGAAATGAGTGGCTATCCCTTGTTCGAAAACGTTTGTGCAACAAAGGAATTGACTCAGTATGTATGTTAGCTTGATAAAAGAAAAGGTAGTCTGCTGGATTTTCTTCATCATAAGAACAAACATGAACTATCACTTCAATTTATATCATGAATGGCAAAGTTGTAATTGTCAGCAGAGATTATAAGTATTGGATTCCAAGAAGAGATGAAACAGAGTTGGCGGGAAAACTCCATACTCACGCCAAACACTTGGCACAAGTGAATCCTCTCTTTTATAGATAAGTTCATTATAATATGAACATTCTGCATGTAGTAGGTTGATCAAGGGTGATTAAAACAATATTATATATAAGAAAGTATACCAACACATCGAAGTAGATGATGAAGATTGTGTGAATAGATCATTTGTTCCAGTGACAGTTCGACTAAGGCGGCAGGGTATTTTTAATCATTAGCAGTAATAATCAGGATGATAGTAAACACAGTGCGGGACAACGAGGAGCTTATGAACATGCCTTTTAAAAAGGCAATAAACAAGAAAAAATAACAATAGCAAAGAGAGAGAGAGAGAGAGAGAGAGAGAGAGAGAAAGGGGAGTCACATTCATTGCTTCCCGCGCCGGCCACTAGAGTGTTGCCATCGACATACATATGGGCATTGATTCGTCACGGCAAGTACTCTGCTTATTTACAGTAAATAAGGTATTTAAATGGTTACCTTGTTTAACAGAAGAACAGATTAAATATATCCTTTGTGTTTTTGATGAAATACAGGTTAGTTTATTTCCATGAGCATAAGATGAAATTCTTTAAATATTAATATTGTCGATCATCTGGCAAATGAAACACACCCTATTCGTCGCTACGATCTGAGGTGCACAGCTCAACAAATTGGGTATAGTTGCAGTAACAGAAGACGGAGTAAATGTACAAATGAAGTGGAAAGTAGAATGGCATGTACATGAAATGACGAGAATAAGAATAGACGAACTGGGGTTGAAGAATGTGTGTGGATTACTGAGAATTGAAATATAAAGAATAATGTGATTTGTGAAAGACGGGGAATAAGGAAGCCTGTGTTCACCAGACTCGAAGCTGTGTGCTTAGAGTGTATGGTCATGTGGAAACAATGGCAGTGAATAGAGTGGTGGAAGTGGTATATATGAGTGGATTTTCAGGTACGAGTAATCATGGTAGGCCAAGAAGGAGTTCGATAAGTACTGTGGATGAATATGTGTGAAAATGAAGTATGGAGAGCGAAGAGTCTAGGACAGTGTTTCTCAAACTTGGCCACTTCATTCCCCACCTGTGGGGAACTTAACATCCTTATGGCCATCCTTCAGTTTTCTCCCAAGCAATTCACAAAATTATGAAAAAAATAAAAAACTTTGGTGCTCTCCACCTATTTTAATGCTTACTTCTGTCAGTCAGAATGCATATATTGTTTATTACGAATGGGCTGGATGACACTGTTTTCAGTCGACGATTCGAGGTTGTCACTGATAACGAATATCTTATATCTGGGTCCACATCCAACCGGTTTCGGCTGTGTAGAAGGGTGGAGAAACCAGATTAACATAAATGGCAAGAGGACTCCATGTGCGATTTCACACACACACTCTGACTTGCTGCTTACACTAGCTCGCCATGGCCCCCCTAAAATCCAGCCATGGCCCCTTTTTGGCTGTGGCTCCCAGTTTGAGAACCAGTAGCCATGGAACTGACAGGGAATCAACTTGGCTGGAAGGTGTTTGTACGGATTTATGGTACGGTATGGCAGCCCTGTTCTGTCCCACTGAACTGACGGTCGTCGGACTGACCCTAGGTGATAGATGGTAGTAAAAGAGGTAAGTATGGATGTGTATGTAGGTCTGTCAGCTGCAGTCAGGATTCCGGGGATTTGAGTTGTAAGTGAATGAGCGTGGGGCCATTCTGATGGGCAGAACTTTAGTACCTCTTCCATTGGATTTTTTTTTTTCTCTGAATCCTACCTTTTGCCATCCATTATTGGGAAAAAGGGCCATGGATGATGATGATGATCATCATCATCATCATGATCATGATGATCATCATCATCATGATCATGATGACAAAATTTATATAATACATAAATTACTTGACACTTATAAGTGTTATATAATTTTTATTCATTTTACAGTTAAAAGACACCGAATTTAGCTATTTATTCGCTGTTTACTCATGCATAAGTAAACATATGACATTTAGCCACTAACGACTGTCAATAAAGTGAAATATTTCAAACTCCTGGAATGATTTTTTAACATAAAGTAACTAATTTTTGAGAAAATGCATAGGTTAGTGTAGGTGAAAATATCAAATAGAATATTGTATGCTCGTTCTGAAGCATAAACACACACACACACACACACACACACACACACACACACACACACATACACACACACACACAATGGTTATTCTTATTAATGACAGCTTCTAAGGAAACACAAGGAGCCAATACAACGATCATTCAGCCTGAGTCTTAATCATACAAACCCAGCAACCAAGAACGCTCTGGGCTTCTAGATCTGTGATAAATACTCAGCTGAAAAAGGTTAAGTACAGTAAGAAAATACCACTACAGTATCCTAAACACGTCACCACCTTTACCATTTCATTTGTCACACACGTTGTATTACACCACATCCAGCCTTTGGTATTTGGTCCAGCCACGATAGTGATTCCATTAGCTTCAGTGAGATCCATTTCCACACACTGGCCTGTACAGCCTATCAGTCCCTCCACCTAGCTCCCTATGCACTGTTAGTCCGTTACTTTTGTTAATAGCTTTTCTTTGTGTGTGTGTGTGTGTGTGTGTGTGTGTGTGTGTGTGTGTGTGTGTGTGTGTGTGTGTGTGTGATTAAGATGCATAGGAAAAAGCATTATTGAACCAATATCTTGACGGCTGAAAAACCTTTATGCTGAAAAACGGAATCCATTAATTATACTTGGTCTGAATACGTAGAGTATGTTTATAAACGAATAACCAAGTAAGGAACGATTTTTAATAACTAATCAACTCTCCCTCCTTCCCCTCGCGTCGCTCTCTCCCTCTCTCTCTCTCTCTCTCTGCAAATGAATCATCAGATCATAATCCTCACTGCTTTTTGCATATACTGAAGTCAGTAAACCAATCCCATCAGTAATGGCACATAGTAGGTGTACAGTGACACGCGTAATGCAAAACATAAAAACAGCGTTATGCAGGAAATACACCCTGGATAATATTGTACTAATTGACATCATTATTCCGAGTCTGGGCAGCTGGACATCTTAATTATATTCAATCGTTTCATAATGTGTTTGGATCGAGTCCTGTAAGGGTAACTAACACTGATGTCCAGTCCTGCACTGGAACATCATGGGTGACATCTTGAATTTAATCTCCCTTTTCTTTTCTTCTTCATCCTATTATTATTATTATTATTATTATTATTATTATTATTATTATTATTTTCGTTTTTTGTTTTGTGGAGGAGCAGTTGGGTAAAATAATATGGTTTGGAGTAGATGGGGGACGTGGAAGGAGTGAGCAAGACATTGACAGAAGAAATCTTGCTGAATGTGAGCTGGTGCGTGAGGTGAAGAGAAGACGAACGGGGGTGTAGGGAACAGCATGGTGGAATGAAGAGGTGAGACAAGCTGTGGCACAAAAGAAGGAGGCATAAAGTGAGTGGATGAGAAACAGGGATGTGGAGGAAGTTGAGAGATGGAAGAGAGAGTTATATGTAGAGAGGAAGAGAGAGAGGTGAGAAGATTAGTAAGAGAGAATAAGAAGAGAGTGGATGAGGAATTTGAAAGGAATTTGAGGGTAAAATGGAGGGAATGTAAAAACAATGTTCTGGAAAGAGGTAAAGAGAGATAGACAGGGTGTTAAAGAAGTTTGTCAGGGAGTGAAAGATAATAATGGCAGATTACTAGTGGAGAGGGAGAAAAAGTAAGCAGATGAAGAGAACACTTTAAGGAATTGTTGAACATGGAGAATGAAAGTAATGCGAGTATAAGTGGCTGTGGAATGGCTGGGAAAAGGGATGGTGTGAGAAGAGAGGAAGAAATCAGTAGGATGGAGGTTGTGGAAGCAATGAAAGTCAAAATGGGGAAAGCCCCAGGAAATGATGGAGTGTGTAGTGAAATGCTGAAGCATGAGGGAGAGAGTGTGTAAGAATGGATGTGGAAGATGTGTAGATTGGCCTGGGAGGAAAGAAAAGTCCCGGAGATTTGGAAGTCAGGTATAATTATTCCCCTGCACAAAGGAAAAAGGGAAAAAGAAGGGTGTGGTAATCAAAGAGGCATTTGACTTCTTATTAGGAAAAGTATACGGCAGGATACTTATTGACAGAGTTAGGGAAATAACAGAGGAATTAGTTGGAAAAGAACAGGGAGGTTTTAGGAAGGGAAGAGGTTGTGTAGATCTGATAATTATTCTTAGGTCTTTAGTGGAAATGTTTCTGGAGAAGGGGAAGAAGTTGTATGCGGCCTTCATGGATTTGGAAAAAGCATAGGCTATGACAGGGTGGATAGACAAGGATTGTGGAAAGTATTAAGAATGGTGTAGGAAGTTGCTGAATGCCGTGAGGAGTATGTATGAGGGTGCTAACAGCCATAATTTTAAAGGTAATCCTCTCTCTAAGCTTTCCCCTTCCCGTCGATGGAGTTTTGATTTCCATCGGTATCCAAGAAGATTCCCTTGTAAAGGAAGGGAAAATGTTCAGGTTGGTAGCCCTGTTAAGTTGAAACGACTCTTCCTGCTGATATTTGGTATGGTGGAGCGTAACACTTGTAAGCAAATGCTTCAAAACACGCGTATCTCGTGCTGGATAATGAAAGCACAAGACATTTGAGATGTGGAAGGTCGCCACCACATCCATACTGTTGGTTTGTATTCAGCCATAAGTGCCATTCTAAAACCGCAGCGGTGTTCACACCCCAAGAAAATATTTTGATGATAAATTATATTCGAGGACTATTACTGTCTTTAATGTTGTTATTAGTAAATGTAAGAATCACTTGTTAACGTCCGTCTCATGTACTCGCATGGTGGCGCTCACTTGTTTTTTCCAACTGGAAGACATGAGCCGAACCACTCGTGTGACCTTGATGGCAGATTTTCCTTTTCCGGTCAAATTAACAAGCAAAATATTTCTTTAAAAATATAAAAACTCGTGTGACTGTGGCCATAATGTATAAGATTTGTCAGTGTCAGATCATGTAAGACTGGACGAATATCGGAGGCAGAGCGTCGTCTGCTCTGTTTACGTCTGGCAAAACATCTCAGCCGACATGGGTAACACTTAAAGAGATACAAAAAGCACTTTAAAAATCATTATATCGTTGTAAATCGTATTAGTACAATTTTACCGTACCTTTCATTGATATTTTAGATATATTTGAGACATACTCTACAAAAGAACGCACAAACATTGCAAAGGGATTTTTGGAGAGACGGGTCAAATGATTCTGTCATGTTCAAATAATTTCGGCTGCTCGAAGGGAAGACCTTGCCCTTCGAGCAGCTCAAAAAGAGAAGGATTTTTTTTTTAAACAATATCATTTCAGCGAAGGATGACCTTCCCATGCATCTGAAAGGGAAGGAAAAGTTTAAGAATACGGAAGTAAGGCTGCAGTGCGTGTGGACAGTGAAATGAGTTCATTTTTCTGTCTGAAGGTTGGATTGAAACAGGGATGTGTCATGTCTTCTTGGTTGTTTAGTCTTTATATGGATAGGGTTATAAAAGAGATACAAGGTAGGCCAATGGATATTGGAGTGGCCGTAATGAGAGAGGGCAGTGTGTGGAAACTCCCGGTACTGTTATTTGCAGATGATACTGTGTTGTTATATGAAGACGAAGGGGAGCTGCACGGCTTGGTTAATGAGTTTGGGAGAGTGTGTAAGAAACGTAATCCAAAGGCGAATGTAGGGATGAGTAAAGTTATGGTCTTAGAGTGAAATGAAGTCACTGAATGTACAGTGAGGCTGGATGAGGAGGAAATGGAAAATGTGAGTGCGTTTAAGTACTTGGGTAGTGTGATGAGTAAGGATGGAAGCTTAGAGGATGAAGTGCTTGAAAGGGTACAACAAGGAAGAAAGGCTGCTGGTTCTTTGAAATGCAGTGATAAGAAACAGGGAAGTGAGCATGGAAGTGAAAAAGTTACTGCATGGCAGTACTGTGATACGAACTCTAACATATGGAAGTGAACCTTGGATCTTGTTGGAGGGACACAAGTCAAGAGTGAGAGCAGTGGAAATGAGTTATTTGAGAAGAGCATGTGGAGTTACATGGATACAGACTGACAAATGAGGAAGTGAAGAAGCGTTGTGGTGTGGATGTGGATGTGATAGGAAGCGTTAGGAGAAACACACTGAGGTGGTTTGGCCATGTGGAGAGGATGGATAGTGAGAGACTGACGAAGAGAGGGGAGGGGGAGGAGGGGAGAGGGATGGAGTGGAGAGGTATATGAGAGAGGGGGGTGAGAGCTCGGAGCAGGGCAGTGAAATGGCTGGGGTCAGGGCGACATGGAGGCGATTTGTTTATGGCCATCCCTTACGGGACTAAGGCGTCTGGCAAAAAGTAGATAGATTATCATTATCATTATTGTTATTATTATTATTATTATCATTATTATTGTTGTTGTTGTTATTATGTGGTAGACGGGGGCGCTCACCATCCATTCACTCAATATAGTGCTGCTCTCGGGTGTCTGCCCTTTCCTCTCCTCCATCCTTCCTTCCTTCCATCCTCTTCTCTTTTTTTCCTTCATTCTTTCCTCGTCCTTCTGCCTACGGGTGACTTTACACTCCCTTATCTGTCTTTCTTTCCTTCATTCTTTCCTCTTCCTTCTGCCTGTGGGTGACTATACACTAAGTGACAAGCCAAATTGCTTCCTGTACACCAGGAAACCATTTACTATGCTGAGTGGTAACCATTATAACCAAATTTTGGCGCCTGGTGGTTTAGTAAGTATGGCGCTCCAATCGGATTGAGCCGGTGAAGGTTTATATCCAAGGGAGGGTTGGGGTTTATTGCTCACGTAATGCCACTCAGGGATGAGGCTGGTCACTCTCACCTTAAATGTCAGGACCAACTTGCATAGCCCCGGGCTCCTACGCTCCCCATGGGGCAATGTAGGGTTGTATGATGATGATGATGATGATTATATCGTCGTCGTCGCCATCTTTGTTGGTGAACTTCCAAATATGTCGCATGCATCCTGGTCGTGGTCAGTTTTCCATCTGATATCGTTATTATAGTTGTAATATACATCATATGTTTGCTTTAAAAAATATACCTTAATACATCACTGTCCGTAATAAACGTCAGTAACTAAGATGTGTAATAAGAGCTGGATCTTTTAGAAATGGTGTCCGATTCCCCACCAATTCCCTCCATTAAAGTCAATCTTGGTCGTGAAACAGTTCATCTTTATAGTTCTTAAACGTGCTTCTCAATACAAACATGCACAATATTACTACAGTATTTAGTGTACATCTGCACACCACGTATTAGCTTTTTTTTTTTTTTTTTGTAAATAAGTATTTAATTGTTCTCCCTCTGTTTCCTCCCCCTCCCACTTAAACCCTACTCCATCCAGCCCTCCCCGACATTCTAAGGAGGCCGGGTTTTGCAAGCATGAATCATAATTTATTCCATACACGAGAGCTGACCTATCTGTAGTTTTATTTCCTTCCTGCGTCTCATCACATTTTGATGTTTTTCTGCTTTAGCAAAGGACAGTCGTCCCTGTCTTCCGACCAGCGCATCCTAGATGGACGTTCCTTGTTCCTCTTTTCGGATCTTGCAGAGAAATTATCCATTTATGGTCTTGTGCAGTGCCGGTTTAAGAACAAGTCAGGTACAAAAACGAGCTTTATATTCATTTTTTAACGTAAGTCTACTTGGCACAGGAACGACATGATATATCACAAACAGACATCGTACAATAGAGATTATATATACTTGCACTCGATTTGTGCAGGATTCTGCTTTGCTCAAGACCATTTTAGGTCAATTAACAGCTGTTCAATTAACATCTATATAATAAACGATGTTCTCTCTCTCTCTCTCTCTCTCTCTCTCTCTCTGTCCGGGGGGCAACGTGCTGAGCCATATTGTTTTTCTTCTTTAGGCAAACTACACTACATGGGTGGGTTGGCTGTAGGGTGGATGGGTTGGCAGGGAGAAAATAGGAGCATTTTGGAATAGGTCCATGGGGATAATAGCTCCTTGGCGAGAAAAGGTTCATGTGAGAAAATACTGCTATGGGGAAGAGACTGGTAGTGCAACAGACCTTGGGAAATGAGCCTAAGTGGGAACGTAGGCTAAGTGGATAAAACTGGTCCAAGGCTGAAGTACGTCCATGGGGGATTATATGTCCATGTGGGGAACATGCGTTTACCCATGAATGTGAAATTTGTCTCTGGCAGAATAAGTTTATAGGAAACATTCGTCCAGGGATGGATTACGTCTATGGGAGAATAGATAAGCCAAATGGGAAAAATGATCCACGGGGAACGTGGTCCGTGGAGAACATAATTCATGAGGAACGTAATCTATGGGGATAATATGACAATGGGGATAACAGAGCCATGGATGTAACAGGCATCACAGGAGAATATAGGTCCATGAGGGAAATAGATCCATGGGGAAAATAGGTCCATGGGAAAATTATATGGTGGAAAGAGGTGCCTGGAGGAAAATAGATCATTGCTGAAATGGGTCGTTGGAAAACAGATCCACAGTTAAAATAGGTCAATGGGAAAACAGAGCCAGGGGAGAAATATAGGAGGCTGGAGAGTTGATCACGAGGGAGAGTGGCCCAAGACAGGCTTTGTGGTTGTTAATATATCAATATCCATATTTTAATGATCCGACTTCTGTCTGTTGGTTTGTTTGTTGCCGCAACAGCAAAAACGGTGCAACGTAGCGCAATTCTTGTTAGAACAAGGCGCCGTTAAAATGCTCTAACATGAAGAATAAAACAGTTTCCCTTCCAATCGGGCCATCGGTTCCCGAGTTATGATTCATTTCTGGCCTTTTGACATCGAGCGGAGGCAGCCAAAGACGGCCTTTAAGCGAGATAATCAAATGACGGCGATGCTGCTCATAGCCTTCGTCATCATCATCACGACCCTTCATTCCCACGTCAAGATGAGATGAGGAAAGATTCGTAAACAATAAAAGATATAGCATAAATGTAGGATACCTTTATCAATGGCATGCACATTTATAACCAGGGCCACTTAATTATTAGTACACAGTCATCACACAGTCACCCTCTATTGTTGCTCCACGTTATAATTTACACTTGTTGTTTTAGAAGTGCATCACATACAGTTGCCACCATTCCATCAGGTATACAGTACTCTACACAGTATATGAAACTAACTCAGTCTATCGTCAGTACCTTTGACTCATCAGCTTCCTTTCCTAATTTTCTTACACACTTGTTTATAATATCCATTCATGTGTCTAATCTATCTATCTATCTGTCTATCTGTCTGTCTATCTATCTATCTACAGTATATATATCTGTATCTACCTATCTATAGATAGCATCTATATCTATCTATCTATCTGTATATCTATTTATCTATCTATCTATCTATCTTTCTATCTATCTATCTGTATATCTATCAATCTATCTATCTATCTATATCATGTATAATTTATCAATGACATATATATATATATATATATATATATATATATATAATATTATATAATATATATAATACATATATATTATATAAAATCAATATAAAACATAATTAAAGAGAGAGAGAGAGAGAGAGAGAGAGAGAGAGAATTTATGTACAGTATGTGTGTATATATGCAAACAGTGTCATTTTTGCTGCTTTAACTGTTTTTACCAATGTTCAAAAAAGAGTTTTACATATTTACAATGACTAGTGTCTATGTTTCTTATTTAATTTTCCATTAATGATTATACGCCATCAGGCTTGTGATTCTGTTCTAAATCTTACACACCTATGCGTTAAATCAGTGCTACTGCTGAATATAGCCTACATCCAGCTATTGGTAATATTATCCTGTTACCACTAACCCCCTTATTCCCTTTTCCCTGTTTATCATCATCATCATCATTTCTCTCTCTCTCTCTCTCTCTCTCTCTCTCTCTCTCTCTCTCTCTCCCCTCGTGTGATGTATCAGAACATAAGAACATTTATCTACATACCAGGAAGCTGCAGTCAATGGCACGACCAGACCATGAGAATTAAAAAAAAAAAAAAAAACATGACATGGAAGAGTGTCAGTCTGTATAATAACTCAGGTCAAATACCCGCCATTATAGGCCAAGCAGTGACCGGTGTGGCTTTGTCCTGAGTTATATCATAATTTCTCTTTAGATATTACTGGTGTTTCTGTAAAACCTCATAGGAGCCAAATACCACAGAAAACATGTGAAATACAGTATTATGAAAAGAATGTGGTGAACAGTCGTACACTGATGACAGCGCAGTGTCTGTCAGCTGGGCGTGTTTAGGGAGATTGACGCCAAAAATTACGCCAGTGATTGGTCCCCATTGGCCTAAAAGCGTGGAGGATGGCATTCCGCAGGTAGTCCCGGCAAAACTTGCTAGTGCATGTAGACTTGTCATTATTGGCGGCTGAATGGATCACAAATTATGGCCGCTTGTCGTTAGGAAAGCATTACGTGGAGAATTAAAGACTGCATACAGCGGCAGTAATCTTGCATTCGACCGAAAAAAAAAAAAATGATGTTCTTACAACAGCTGTTGGTTTGCCAGTGGTGGTAGTGCAACCAAGGCACTGCCAGCCGTACAACAAGTGCCACCTGTACACGAATGACGTAATAAATGGGACTTGGTCAACAGACATTTCCGGTTGGAATGGACAGTACTTATTCCGAAGTACGAAATATCGCCACATATCACTTGTTTTTCCTAAAGTAAATTTTTCTAATGTTAATACTGTTCCTCATCACATTACCTACCAACGTGTCCTTCTACGTTGTCTTCATCCTCATACTTTCACCCCCCCTCCCTCATTGCCATTATCTTTCCCTACTCCACCGTACAATTCTATCCTCACTGCCAGTCTCAGACATATCCTCTTCACTACATTCCCACAATATATATATATTTACCCGACAAGCAAGCCTTCTTCTTCCTAATGGTCACTGAAAGCATTCCTCTGTGATGCATATGTGTACCTGATTAATACGGTGTTTTTATGACATGAACTGGTAGTACTTGTAACACGACAGATAATTATAACAGCCGTTGACTTTAAAGGGGCTATCACATCGGGAGACTCGTGGAAATTCCCTGCCCCCCGCAGGAGGGTAATGGACGTCCACGGTGGAAGGCCGCCAGAGCTATTCGTGGACGTCCATGGCGATCGACATCCATGACTTCGTAGTCTCCTTCTTCTCTATGGAGTTTACATGTAGCATGTGTGTCGTCTGCTATCTTGAACTCTGTAGTCAGTTGAGGTAGTATGTTATACAGTATTAAGAATAATTCAAAACAGTCAGTAAACTTTGTAGTTTTTTAATATTTCTGTCACAGAACCATTCTCTCTCATCCACAGTGCTCCTCCTTTCTCCTCTCCTTTGTCTTCTTTGCAGAGGCTTCTCTCCTCTTCCTTGCAGAGTTAGGGACTGCAGCACCTATTGCAAAAGTCACAATCTAGGTTCACGTCCATTGTTCTTGTTGATAAACACGTCATCTGTCAGGGAGTTGGCGCGACCTCCCAGTCGCGTGTGGGGGTGAACTCGATAAAGAAGAAGAAGGTGGCGTCGTCAGACGTCCACCGTGTGATAGGGTATAGACGTCCAAGCTCAGTTTGGATGTCCATTTTGTGCTGCACAAAACGTTCACGGGTCCCCGTGTGATACCTGCTTTACGGTCAGCATCTCGGCACGAACCCTCACCTCAGGTCACTTTTATCCCTTCTTCTTTGGAGCACCCCTATCCCGTCACTGTTTTTCGCAAGACGTGTGTGTGTGTGTGTGTGTGTGTGCGCGTGTGTTATGCCTTGGCGCCATCATGTATATTTCGCCTCGGAAAAACAACACGAGGCCTTATAACATTTCATCTGTCCTCGAAGCCGAGGCCCAGGGACAAAGCGAGGTTTTTGGAAGGATATGGCCAATGTCGAAGTCGAGGACTTGGCAACGTGGCCATGAGACCGAGACCAGGCCGATTTAACACACACTACACACACACACACACACATACAGCACACATAGTACAGGCACCTTTACAGTCTTTCCTCTTTCTCTCTCTCTCTCTCTCTCTCTCTCTCTCTCTCTTAGTACATCACATATAGATTTAACAATATTTTTTTTCTAGAAACCGATAATGAAGACGGAGAAAAAAAGTTGAAAATGACTTACAACAAAATATGCAGTCACCACTGTTGTTAGCATTCACTGTATATTTACAGGACTGATCCAGGCATGTAAATATACGCGTTTACGTCAGTTTTGATCATATATTTCTTGTTATGATGAAAAACAGTTTTGGCAAACATTACTTCCTCTAACATCTGAATCCACTAAATCAAAGTTTGTCATTGGAGGAAAGTACTTTCATAACTTTTTTACTATAATATGTTATACATACATATATATATATATATATATATATATATATATATATATATATATATATATATATATATATATATATATATATAGGAGAGAGAGAGAGAGAGAGAGAGAGACAGAGAGAGACGAGAGAGAGTAGACTGTAGCACCAGTCGAGCAGGCAGTAGCCCCAAGGTGGATGGAAAGCTGATGACAGGGAGAGATGGAGTTCCGGCTTCATCAGCCCCAGGGATTAGTTCCTGACCATCCCCCTTTGCTGAACTTTTTCAGTGTTTCAGTAACACAGAGAGTAGGCCAGCATGCTCTCCAATACAGTTTTCTTCTAACTGTCAACATCAATCTACATGCAAAGTACACACTACACTACCTTTTCAAAATTAAAAAGAAAATGGCGCAATATAACCATGCCTCGGAGTCCCCAGGGGGAAACCATAAATGCCCCCACCATCAGCCCCCTCCTCCTCCTTTCGGTGACGACCTTCAACGTGCCCCGTACCACAGTTTGACTCACTTTTTCTTCATTTCTGCAACATTCGCGGCCTTTCCTCTAACTTTTTCTCTCTGTTGGAACACCACTTGTTCCTCCTCTCTAAACCCCACACCTCCTCTTTTTAACAGAGACTCAGTTGTCTGAGGCAACTGACAGCAAACCCTTTTCTCTGTATCCCTCCTTACTTTCTCTGTAGCTCATTTCCAAAGCCAAAGGTGGCTGTTGTGTATATGTAAGAAACGACCTATCTTGCTCTCGTGTTCCTGAACTTGATTCTTATGAATTCTCTACTCTTTTGCTTCAGCTCTCCTGTCATTCTCTGACTAAATATATCTTGCGCTGTTTACTTATCTCCGAACTCTACTGACTATGAAAAAATTCTTCGACTGTCTTACTTCTACGATGGAACACATGCTATCCATTTCTCCTTTCTCTAAAATCTCCATTCCAGAAGATTTCCAATGTTCACCACCAACTTGGCTCTCCTCTCTCTTTTCTCACTGATCCACCTGGTGAACAAGTTTCTTACATCTTTTCTATCCTTAATGACCTAGGGGCAGCTTGTACAACACCCTACCCGTATCCTCTGACCGCCTTGGAGAGAGCTCCAACATACATGACCTCTTCCCTTACTAACTCATCCTTCTGCTTACGCTGCGTTAATCTTTCTCTCCGTTGGGCTCCTCCAATCATAACCTGTCATTATCGCTCTGGTACGGCCTGTGGACCCTCCAAAGAAACATCGTCTGTGGCACTTTGCAGCTGCAGATTGGGAGGCCCTCAGGCAGCACTCCTTTGATTTTCCCAGGAAGCGATTATTGATTCCATTGCCGGGAGCCATCTGAGTGTGCATTGTGCATTACGGAGGTCACTCTCTGGGGCACGGAAGCACACATTCCTTTCTCATATCCTTTGACTAATGCAAGAAAGTGGTTTAATCACGCTTGTTGTAATGCCGTCCGTAACAAGGAGAGGACCTATAAAAGGTACCAGAACCAACCCACCCCTGAATCACATTTTTTTTTTATGTTTCTGCCCGAGTTCATGTTAAGTCTGTTCTTCAAGCAAGGGTAAAAATAATGTCATCTGTACTAAATGCTCTCAACTCTCCAATTCGAATTCTTCCCTGCTCCTTCTGGCACCTTGCCAAAAACCTTTCTAAACAAATTCTACTCATCATCCTTCCCTCCTCTTCTCTACTCTGATGGTTCTGTAGCTATTTCTTCTACTGATTAAGCAGATCTCTTTGTTCAGACTTTCTCCTCCAACTCCACCTTAGACGATTCCGGTGTTGTTCCTCCATCACTTTCCCACCTCTGACTTCCTCATGGCTGAAATTAATATTTCTTCTAACTTTCCGGTGTATTTCCCAAGCCATCGCTGGCCTCAATACTAACAAGGCATATGGGCCTGATAGAGTCCCTTCCTATTGGCCTCAAGAACTGTTCCTTCTGTGCTTACACCCAGCCCAGGTAAACTCTTTCGCCTTTGTCTTTCAATTCTGTAGGTCCTTCATGCTGGAAGTTTTGCTCTGCATTCTCTCAGTGCTCTCATCTCACCAAGTGCCAGATAGATAGATATATGCATAGATATACACACACACATTGACACGCAAGTATCATGGATAGACGTTATAAAAGAACAGAAACGGGAGAGTGTGGGGGAGTGCCATGTAGCAGGAATAAGGGATAACTGATGAAGCAAGAGGGTTGACTGACTGGACACCAAGAGAGCTGGAAGCGTGGCAGAAAAAAGCCAGACAGGAGGAGGAGAAATAAGATATAGAAATTTGCAGGGGAAATGTGGCAAAGATTGGCTCAGTCAAGGAATTCGTGGAGAAGCGTTGGGAGACGCCTTGGTCCAACAGTCAGGGACTTAGTAGTGGCTCAGCTGCTGATGACATGATGATGATGATGATGATATACTGTATATATACACTTATATATACACACACACACACATACACACACACACACATATGTACACATATATATATATATATATATATATATATATATATATATATATATATATATATATATATATATGATGGGAGTAGATTCTGAATGCTAGAGTGGGAAATGTAGCAGTGTTGAAGGCGTAGTTGGTATGCATGGTGTGCATGGAAGAAATGAAAACGGGGAACGAATGATAGCGATGTGTAAGTTGAGCGAGAGATGGTGATTGGGAACATGCTGTTTGAGAAGAAAGATATTTATAAGTATACATGGGTGAGACAGGAGGGTGGAAGGGTTGTTGATAGAGCTTTGATGGACTATGTGGTTGTGTCTAGGAATATAATAGGGAAGATTGTTGGATGTGAGAGTTCTGAGAGGGTAGGGTGGAGGTATGTCTGACCACTACCTGGTGGAGGGAAAGTTAAGAGTAGGTAAGAGATGGGTGAGAGCTAGGAGGGTTAGGTGTGGCAGGGAGGTCTTGAAAGTGAGTGAGTTGGATAAAAAAGAGAAAAAGATAGAGTATCAGGAGAAATTGAAAGATGAGTGGAACGCAGTGAAAGATTGGGGAAAATGGCAGCATGGAGGAGGAATGGCAGTTGTTTAAGAGTGCTGTGGTGGGGCGTGCAGAAGAGGTGTGTGGTGTGAGACGTGTGGGTGGTGGTGTAAGAAAAGGAAGCAGAATGTAGGTGCGAGGAAGTAAGTATGGCTGTGGCTGAGAAGAGACGTGTACATGTAGCGGCGGCTGCAGAGGAAGGATGAGAGGTCATAGGAATGGTATAAGGACAAGAGGAATAGAGCGAGAAAGGCTGTGCGTGATGCTAAAGTGGCAGCAGATGAGAGGTGGGGTAGGCGGCTGACAGAAAATTTTCAACAGAATAAGAAAATGTTTTGGAAGGAGGTGAAACGGGTGCGAAAGGGAAAGTCTGTGAAGGCAGAACAAGTAAAAGCAGAGGATGGAAGGATGTTCATTGAGATGGATGCAGTAAGGAAGAGATGGGCAGAGTATTTTGAAAGATTGTTAAATGTAGAGGAGGAAAAGGTGGCTGAGATTGTGGCGGATGGGAGGGTGCAAGGAATAAAAGTGTTGGGAGAGTTGAATGATTCTTTGATCACGAAGGAGGAAGTGGAGAAGGCAGTAAAGGAGATGAAAACAGGGAAAGCTGCAGGTATGGATGGGTGTGCTCAGGAATGCCTGAAGGGAGTTGGTGTGGAGTGACTATTGTTGACTGGTTAGTAAGATTGTTGAATGTGTGCTATGAGAAAGGTATGGTGCCAATTGACTGGGCAAGTGCTTGTGTGGTCCCGTTGTATAAAGGCACAAGTGATGGTATGAATGTACTAGCTTTAGGGGTATAAGTCAAAGAGTGTTGTAGAGAAGGTGTATGAAGTAGAGTGTTAATTATGAGAGAGAGGGTACAGAGGGAGTGATTGCATGATAGTGTGGCTTTAGGAAGAGGGAGGGGATGCGTGGGTCAGGTGTTTGCTGTGAGACAAGTGTGTGAAAAGTATTTAGCGAAAGGCAAGGATGTGTTTTGGGCATTTATGGATTTAGAGCAAGCGTATGATAGAATGGCTGATAGGGAGGCTTTGTGGACTGTTTTAAGATTGTATGGACTTGATGAAGGTTACCAAAACGGATGAAAAGTTTTTATGTAAATAGCAGAGCGTGTGTAAGAGTGGGAAATGCTGTGAGTGATTGGTTTCCCAGAGAGTGGGGCTGCGACAGGGATGTGTGATGTCGCCTTGAGAGTGAATACTTATATGGATGGTGTTGTAAGGGAGGTGAATGCAAGAGTTTTAGGTGGTCTGAGTCTGGTAACAAGCTGATGGTGGAGAGTGGAATCTGAAG
>NC_137058.1:4328995-4423995 GCF_032717465.1 Coenobita brevimanus
CAAACTCACTGTGTGCCTCAGTGTAGGAGGCAATGATATTAGTAGCCGTAAGAGTGAGGTACTGTGGCAAAGGTACAAGTTGACGTTAGAAAAGGTTAGGGAGAGGGGAGGAACCCCTGTAGTGCTTGGTATTTTACCCAGGTGGCGGGTTGGAAGAGAGTGGTTGAACAGGGCAATAGGGTTTAATTGCCGCCTTGAAAGGTATTGCAAAGATAATGCAATACCTTTCATAGACAGCTGGGACCGGTTTTATGGACGGAGTGCCTTGTATAGTTCGGATGGGACTCATCTTAGCATGCAGGGAGTTACTGTTTTAGCTGGAATGATAGATAGGGAGTTGGAGGGATTTTTTCGAGGTTGAGAAGTAGGTGTACAGGAAGTTGCAGCAACTACACTCAGAAATCATTATTACCATGTTTGGATAGATGCATCGATACTTGCAAAATTAAGAACAAAAGTTCAACCATTAGTGTACATACATCCACTCAGGCACCTGAAATTGAGCAGGCGATGATAGATGACAGAACAAGCGATGATAGAAGGGCGATAAGCGATAGTACAAAAAAATGTTATATTAGTAAAGTAAAGAGTTTCCCAGTTAGTAACAAAATAAATAACAGTAAATGCCAAGGAAAAGGCATAACTACTAGTAATAATCTGAAAGTGTACTACACAAACAGCCGGAGTTTACGTAATAAAATGGATGAACTGAGGGCTTTAATTTGTACAGAGAAAATAGACATTGCCGTTATTAGTGAAACTTGGATGAATACGGACACACGAGAATTTTTAGCAGAATATCAGATAAAAGGCTATAATATTTTTGTGTCAAACCGTCAGGGAAGAAAAGGGGGAGGGGTAGCTATTTATGTAAAGGATTCATTAAACTGTTACAATAAAGCAGACATTAAAGTAAATAGGGACACAGAAAGTGTCTGGGTCGAAATTAGTAACAATAGGGAGAAATTAGTGTTAGGAGCAATTTACAGATCTCCTAAATTAAGTAGAGCTGATAGTAAATACCTTTGGGAGGAAATTAGGAAAGCATCACAGTCCAGCTTAGTAATAATTGTAGGGGACCTTAATCTACCAAGGATAGATTGGAGAAATCAGACAGGGGATGCAGAGTCAGAGGAATTTCTAGAGGTAGTACAGGATAATTTTCTTTATCAGTATATCAGGGAGCCCACCAGAGGTAATAATATACTAGATTTGGTTTTAGCTATGGTGGTACCAATCTTAAGTGGCGGTTTGGGTGGGGCACGAACCTCTGTACAGTGGTGCCACGTGTTCCATACCCGCTAAGTGAACGGCTCAGATATATGTAATAGGCATCACAATAAGATAAACACATAAGAATATAATGGTAACGTGTGTATTATAATGTATGAAAGAACAGTAAACCGATTATGCGTAAAATATTTATACGGCAATACAGAAACGTGGCATAATTATTTTACAGTGTTGCTTAAAAAAAAGTAGTCACTTTTATTGGCTGTTACCGTATTTCTGGGGTTGGTAATAATGTCACAATTATGATTATAAGATAATATGCAGGATTATAAGCAAAAATATGCCAGTTTCTTAGTAAAAAAAAATATATATACATTAAACCCTCGTGAGCGGCAACACTCACACACACCCAGTCCCACCTGGTCATCTGTGAGGGATAGAGGAATAGGCCTGTTTGGGGACACCTTTAAAAAAAAACGCGCCAATACTTTAACCTCCTGGGTGGTGTGGAAATAAAGTCAAATTTACAATATGTACATTATAACGTAAAAGAAAATAACCAAAATGAATCCTAAAATACCACAGACGAGAGAGAGAGAGAGAGAGAGAGGGGGGGGGGAAGGCAGACAAGGGGCAGTGTTGAGTGCAGCTGAGTGAGAGATGAAGGAAGGGAGGGAAGGAAGGAGAGTGATTGAATGAAAACAAATCATGGCGCCACAACAACGAGATCATCTGGCGCCATATGTAAAACAATAATATTTTTAAACATAATTAGATATAATTAAAACAAAATAAAGAAATGAAAGCACAAGTTTAAAAGTCACTCATAAAAGAAACAAAATTCCCAAAGGTGACGCACATCTCCCCAAGGAGAAAGAGAGAGAGAGAGAGAGAGAGAGAGAGAGAGAGAGAGAGAGAGAGAGAAGGCAGGCAAGGGGCAGTGTTGAGTGCATTGTCAAGCTGAGGGAAAGATGAAGGGAGGGAAGGAAGGAGGGCGAGAATGAATGAAAAAGCGCCGCAACACCGAGGTCATCTGGCGCCATATGTAAAACAATAATATAATAAAAAACAAAATAAAGAAATGAAAGCACAAGTTTATAAGACATAAAAGAAACAAAATTCCCTAGGGTGATGCACATCCCCCAAGGAGAGAGAGAGAGAGAGAGAGAGAGAGAGAGAGAGAGAGAGAGAGAGAGGCATCGCGCGTATGGAAAACGTGGCACCACTGTACAGAGGTTCGTGCCCCACCCAAACCGCCACTTTAGAATGGTACAACCATAATAAAGAAAATATCATTAATGATATAGAGGTTGGTGGACGACTTGGTAATAGCGATCATGAAGAAATTAAGTTCAAATTTATTTGGGATGTCTGTTCCACTGAAAATACCTCCACCGTTCCTAATTTTCGTCTAGGAGATCTCGATGGCTTAAGAGCTTATTTTCGAATGGTATTCCACAGGGAGATTAGCTATTTGAGGGAATGCCAGGTCAGTGAGGAACCCCAGGTCATAGGTGTGCAGGAAACACGTGGGAATGTACGTCAGGTGTCTGTGAGGGGGGAGGTGGTAGATAGGAATGTAGTCCACGTGACGGGAATTAACTCAGCTCCAGTACCAAGCAGGCGTTCGACCAGTGAGAAGTATAACGAGTTAATAAATATAATACACGGAGGCCAAGATAGATATATCCCTTCAAAACCGTTTAGAACGAATAATTCAGAACCAAAATGGTTAAACAACAGATTAAAATCTCTCATAGGCCAAAGGAAAGGAATATATAGAACAATAAAACGTGGAGAGGAACACTTACGTAACCGGTACACGATTTTAAATAGAGAAGTATAGATGGAGATAAGAAAAGCAAAGAGAAGTTATGAAATTAAGGTTGCTAGTGAATCAAAAGAAAACCCCAAGGGTTTTTATCAAATGTACCGAACGAAAAATAAAGATAGCATAGGACCACTGAGAACAGAATCAGGTGACATTACCAGTTTAGATAAAGAAATGTGCTCCATCCTAAATAATTATTTCATATCAGTATTTACCAAGGAAAATCTAGACCTGGTCCCTCAAGCAGCAAATATTTACGATGAGAATACCGAAAATATTCTTAGTAAAATAACCATTAGTAAGGAGGAAGTATTGAAAGAAATTAATAAGTTAAAACCTCAAAAATCGCCAGGTCCGGACGATATATACGCAAAAATTATAAAAGAAACCAAAGAAGAATTATGTCAACCACTTTTAACATTATTTAATGACTCTTTAAGTTCAGGAGAAGTTCCCGAGGCGTGGAAGACGGCAAACGTAGTGCCCATCTTTAAAAAGGGTGATAAATCAGCTGCGTCGAATTATCGTCCGATAAGTCTAACGTCAATAGTAGGAAAAATGTTGGAGTCAATTTTGGCAAATAAGATTAGAGAACACTTAGAAAGATTTAATTTTATAAACGAAAGTCAGCACGGATTCAGGCAAGGACGATCCTGCCTCACAAACTTGTTGTCATTCTACTCGGAGGTCTATGAGGCAGTAGATAGCGATAAAGCTTACGATGTTATTTATCTGGACTTTAGTAAAGCTTTTGATAGGGTCCCACACGAAAGGTTAGTTAGAAAGGTTCGAGCACACGGTATAGACGGCGATATCTTAAAATGGATAGAATCCTGGCTAAAAGGACGAAAGCAGAGAGTATTAATAAATGGAACTAAGTGAGACTGGGGATTAGTAACTAGCGGCGTACCACAGGGTTCAGTACTCGGTCCCTTATTTTTTATCATATATATAAATGATCTAGATTTAGGAGTCAATAGCAGCATCAGCAAATTTGCCGACGATACAAAAATTGGGCGTATCATTAACTCGACTGACGATTGCCATAACTTACAAAAAGACCTCGATACATTGTCCAAATGGTCTAAAACTTGGTAAATGGAATTTAACGTTGAAAAATATTAAGTACTTAACGTAGGCAAGACCATTGGAGATACTAAATACAGCTTAGATAACAAAGAAATTAGCAAATCGGAATGCGAGAGAGATCTAGGAGTTATGATTAGTAACGACCTTAAATCAAGGCAACAGTGTATTAATGCGAGAAATAAAGCAAATAGGGTCCTAGGATTTATTTCGAGAAGCGTGAGCAATAGATCATCTAATGTAATACTGAAACTTTATGTAGCATTAGTAAGGCCACATTTAGACTACGCAGTACAATTTTGGTGTCCTTACTATAGAATGGATATTAATTTGTTAGAAAATGTACAGAGAAGAATGACAAAAATGATACGTGACGTCCGGAACCTGTCATATGAAGATAGACTGAAAAGACTAAGTCTGCATTCGCTAGAGAGGCGTAGAGTAAGGGGAGACTTAATTGAGGTGTTTAAGTGGATGAAGGGTATAAATAAGGGAGATATTAGCAAGGTACTTAAAGTGAGCATACAGGATAGAACTAGAAATAATGGTTTCAAACTAGAAAAATTCCATTTCAGTAAGGAAATCGGTAGAAATTGGTTTGGTAATAGAGTAGTAGACGAATGGAATAAGCTACCTAGTAAAGTAGTTGCTGCCTCTTCCATTGAGAGTTTCAAGCATAGAATATATAAGCATATGACTAATAAGGGGTGGATATAGAAAGAAGAAAATCTTATAACCAATACTAATTCATAATTTTTCCTTTTCAGGTTACACTATGATAGTCTCTATTCTCCTTTCACACTTTCCTGTAAAATGTCCACGCCAGTTTTTCTATACGGCGTGGTGTTCTTTCTGACTTTTTCCTGCCGGCTTCGGCTGGAGGGTTTGGAGGGCGGGGGAGAGCCTTCTTCTTTGCTATCCTTATCTCATTCTAGTAGTTCAGTTACTCTTCTAGGAGCTGCCTAGCATGGGCCAACCGGCCTACAGCAGTTATCCTATCTTCTTATGTTCTTATGTTTATGTTCTTATATATTCTTAATACTTTCTACAATCCTCGTCTATCCTCCCTGTCATATGCTTTCTCCAAATCCATGAAGGCCGCATACAACTTCTTTCCCTTCTCTAGAAACTATTCCACTAAAGATCTAAGAATGAATATCTGATCTACACAACCTAAGAATGAATATCTGATCTACAAAACCTCTTCCCTTCCTAAAGCCTCCCTGTTCTTCTCCAACAAATTCCTCCTTTATTTCCCTAACACTGTCAATAAGTATCCTACCATACACTTTTCCTATTACACTAAGCAGACAAATGCCCCTATGATTACCACACACTTCTTTTTCCCCCTTTCCTTTGTACAAGGGAATAATTATACCTGACTTCCAATCCTCCGGGACTCTACCTTCCTCGCAGGCCAATCTGCACATCTTCCACATCCATTCTACTACTATCTCTCCCCCATGCTTCAGCATTTCACCACACACTTCATCAATTCCTAGGGCTTTCCCCACTTTGACTAAATGTGCATTCACTAAAAAGGCGCAGAGTAAGGGACGACTTAACTGAGGTGTTTAAGTGGATGAAGGCAATAAATAATGAAGATATTAAAACGTATGGAAAATACGCTTCAGAACATAAGAAAACAAGAAGTGAGAGTAACTGCAGTAGGCCAGTTGGCCCATGCTAGGCAGTTCCTAGAGGAGTAAGTGGAATGATAGATAGGGAGTTAGAGGGTTCTTTTCGAGACTGAGAATTAGATGTGCAGGAAGTTGCAGCAGCTTCACTCAGAAATCATTATCATCAGGTCTGAAAGTTATTGTAAAGTTAAGGCAATACCTTTCATGGATAGCTGGGACCGGTTTTATGGAAGGAGTGCCAGGTGTAGTTGGGCTGGGACTCATATTAGTAGGCAGGGATTTACCGTTTTATCTAGAATGATAGAAAGGGGGTTAGATTTTTTTCTTTTCTTTTCGAGGTTGAGAGTTAGATGTACAGGAAGTTGTAACAACTCCAATCAGAATATCATTATCATCAGATTTGGATATCTGCATCAAGTTCTGCAAAAATAAGAACAACAGTGTAGCCATTAATGTAGATACATCCACTCAGGCACCTCAGGCGATGATAGAGGACAAAACAAACGATAATAGGGCAGCAGTAAGTGATAGTACAAAAAATCATTATATTAGTAAAGAGCTTCCCAGTTATTAACAAAAACAAAAAAAGTAAATCCCAATGTAGAGGTGTAACGACTCGTAATAATCTGAAAGTGTACTACACAAACAGCACGAGAGTACGTAATAAAATGGATGAACTGAGGGATTTAATTTATACACATAAAACAGACATTGCCGTTATTAGTGAAACTTTTATGAATACAGACACTCGAGAATTTTTAGGAGAATATTAGATTAAGAACTATAATATTTTTGTGTCAGGGAAGAAAAAGGGGGAGGGGTAGCTATTTACGTAAAGGATTCATTAAACTGTTACACTAAAGCCGACGTTAGAGTGAACAGGGACAAGGAATGGGTCTGGGTTGAAATTTATAACGACAGGGAGAAATTAGTCTAAAGGGCTATTTACAGACCTCCAAAATTAAGTGGAGCAGATAGTAAACACCTTTGGGAGGAAATTTACAAAGCGTCACAGTCCAGCTTATTAATAGCTGTAGGGGATCTTAACCTGCCAATGATAGATTGGCGAAACCAGACAGGGGATGCAGAGCCACAGGAATTTCTAGAGGTTATAGTACAGGATAATTTCCTCTATCGTTATTTCAGGGAAACCACCAAAGGTAATAATATACTAGATTTGGTTTTATCTACTTAAAAAGCAAAAAGTCATTAGTGGTACAGAAGTTGATGGACGACTTGGTAATAGCGATCATGAAAGAAATTAAGTTCAGATTTATTTGAGATGTCTGTTCTACTGAGAACCCTTCAACCGTTCCTAATTTTCGTCTAGGATATTTCAATGGATAAAGAGCTTATTGTAGAACCGTATTCCATGGGGGAATTAGTAACTTCAGGGAGAGTCACATCAGTGGAGAGGCGCAGGAAGTGGGAGGGAATGTGCGCCAGGTCACTGGGAAAGGTGGGAGTATAGTTCAGGTGACGAAGATTAACTCAGAAGATTCAGAGGCGTGAAAGACCGCAAACGTATTGCAAATTTTTAAGAAGGGTGAAAAAGAAGCTGCATCGAATTATCGTTTGGTAAGTCTAACGTCAATAGTAGGAAAAATACAGGAGTTAATTTTGGCAAATATAATTAGGGAACACTTGGAAAGACTTGATCTTATAAATGAAAGTCACCACGGATTCAGGCAAGGACGATCCTGCCTTACAAACTTATTTTCATTCTTCTCGGAGGTATATGAGGCAGTAGATAGAGATAAAGCTTATGATATTATTTATCTGGACTTTAGTAAAGTTTTTGATAGGGTCCCACACGAAAGTCTAGTTAGATAGGTTCGAGCACACCGTATAGACTGCTATATCTTAAAATGTATAGAATCCTGGCTGAAAGGACTAGAGCAGAGAATTTTAGTAAATGCTATTAAGTCGAACTGACGATACGTAACAAGGATCAGCGCTCAGTCTCTTATTATTTATTATTTATATGATAATGCTAATGCTGCTGTACATGTGGAGAGTGAAATGAGTGAATTTTTCTATCTGAAGGTTGGATTGAATCAGGGATGCGTCATGACTCCATGGTTGTTGAGTCTGAACATGGATGAGGTAATAAAAGAGTTACAAGGTAGGGCAGTGGATGTTGGAGCGACCCTAGTGAGAGAGGGCAGTGTTTGGAAACTTCCTGTACTGTTGTTGGCAGGTGATACTGTGTTGTTAATTGAAGACGAAGGGGAGCTGCAAGGCTTGGTGGTTAAGTTTGGAAGAGTGTGTAAAAAAAGGAATCTAAAGGTGAATGTAGGGAAGAGTAAAGTTATGGTCTTCGAGAGAAGTGAAATCAGTGAATGTATAGTCATAAAAAAAAAAAAAAAACTATCGTTACCCCCAGGAATGTTAGATACGAAACGAACGTTAGCTGGGTTATGTGGGCGGGTCCTTGCTGTTCGCCCCTCTCCTATCCGTGTTGCCATATCACAGTCCCATTACAAGAGTTGGAATAATGAGCAAGAATCTGCCATATGGCGGGGGAGTATAGAGTACGTGTTTGCGTTACTCCGATCGCCCCGCCGGGGATTAATAATGAAACTCGGCGCGTTTATTATTTTCCTACTATTCAACACTTATCTATAGAATACAAGAAATGCTTCGCTGCATTTTCTTATGATAGTATAGCAGGGGTGCACGAGTTCATTTGTTTGCTTCAGATGGGCGGTTAAATGCGTGATTCATCGCCTTATTTAAAAACCTTAAATGTATTATACCAGCCTTCCCCCTTCAACCCCCCCCCTCTCTCTCTCTCTCTCGAGTGAAATAAATGAAACAAGAGGGGAACTGATAAAGGATTTGATGTAGAGATAAGTTTCATAATACATAATGAAGAGGGAAGCAAATATCAATGGCAGCCAATAGTGTGTGTGACCTGAGCAGGGAGGCTAATTCTTAAGGGGCAATATAATCTGGTGTGTGTGTGTGTGTGTGTGTGTGTGTGTGTGTGTGTGTGTGTGTGTGTGTGTGTCTAACATACTCCAGGACTCATACACTCTGCTCTACGTCAATAGAGTCATTACCGTGTATATGCTATCCCTCCACTTCCACTGTTCTTCTTTCACTCAATTTTTATTTTCCTACAGCTTTTCACTCCTTTCAGTGTCTCTTGAACGTAGCTTACCAGCGTACAGAGAGAGAGAGAGAGAGAGAGAGAGAGAGAGAGAGAGAGAGAGAGAGAGAGAGAGAGAGAGAGAGAGAGAGAGAGAGAGAGCAACGGAGGAAAGAAAGGGGTTTGTGTGTGTGTGTCTCTCTCTCTAAGAGAGAGAGAGAGAGAGAGAGAGAGAGAGAGAGAGAGAGAGAGAGAGAGAGAGAGCAACGGAGGGAAGAATGGGGTATAGAAAAGGCAAGTATGGCCAAGTAATCCCTCAGTCCTCGATGAAAATCTCCAGGGACGTGAACGCAGTGTGAGCCTGAGGGAATGTTTTCCTTTGTTTCCTCTGTGTTTTGCACCATGCCTCTTCACCTCACCTTCCAGCCGCTTTATCTGCTTGTCCGACGGAATACTTTGCTTTTGGCTTAGGGTGTATACTGCATGTCCTTTCTAATGCTTTACTCCTAAAATATTAACGTAGCATACCGGAGTACAGTACGCTTGATAAAAAAAAAAAAAAAAAATCTTGACACGGGTGAACAATGTTATCACACTGAGCGATGCTCCTGTTCGTGTTGGTTTAAGCCAGTTTATTCTGGATGAATATTTCCCAACCATATGGAACATAAACCCTTTTTATGGTTTGTTGAGACAAATAGCTGAGATTCACAGACATGAGAATTTTACTGAAGAATAATTTCAAAAGTTTCGTCCACCATTTTAAAGTGACAAGACAGAGCTTACAAAGATTATTTTATGATCGTGTACACTCATTGCACACTCTTTCTTAACTCTGTCTGTTTGTCTGTCTTTTTTTTTTTTATGTGAGGAAGAAGGAACCAAAGGCAACGAGCCCGCAAAACTGTTCCATCCAAAAGAAAAACAAAATACAAGAGAGAGCTAAATTCAAGATCCATTCATTTCGAGATGCCTGGACACACTGCGTTTGAAAGACTGGAGACCACAGGAAGCAGGAAATACAGACAGAGGGAGACAGTTCCAGAGTTGACCTGTTGCATAAATGAAGGACTGGGAGTAACGGTTAACTCTTGCATTAGAGAGTTGAACAGAAATGGGGTGAGAGTTTGCTGCCAGACGGGTGCTACGCGCCCGTCGTAGAGGTGGGGGAATGCATGCAGACAGTTCAGAGGAACAGTGACCATTGAAGTAGCGATAGAAAAGAGATAAAGATGCAACAGTGCGGCAAAGAGACAGAGGTTGAAGGGAGTCAGTAAGAGGGGGAGTGTTAATGAGACGAAAAGCCTTTGACTCCACCCTATTGAGAAGAGCTGTATGTGGTGAGCCTCCCCACACATGAGAGTTGTACTCCACGCAGGGGCGGATAAAACCCCTGTATAGTGTCAATAATTGTGCAGGGGTAAAGAAGGAACGGAGTCGGCTTAGCACACCCAATCTCTTGGAAGCAGATTTTACAAGAGATGTAATATGATCTTTCCAAGATAAGTCCCGAGTAAATGAAATCTCAAGCATGTTCAACGATGATGCAGGATTAAGCTGAATATTACTAAACATTAGTGGGTATACCTGTTGAAGATTGTCGGGTTGATAGGTGAAAAAACTGAGTCTTTGATGCATTAAAAATAACCAGATTATTTTTACCACAGTCAGAGATACGAGCCAAGACAGACATTAGGTGTGCCATAGCCGCATCCCTTGTTTGTTGAAGTAACTGCTGAGATGGACGTTGTGGGAATCGAATGGAAAGGTGAAGGGTGGAGTCATCAGCGTATGAGTGGTTAGGGTTAGATGTACAGCTTAGAAGGTCATTGATGAATAAAAGGAAGAGAGTCGGTGATAGGACAGAGCCCTGAGGAACACCACTTAATAGATCTAGAAGAACGATGGCCGTCTATAACAGCGGCTATAGAACGACCAGAAAGGAAGCTAGAGATGAAGGCACAGATAGAAGGATAGAAACCGTAAGAGGGCAGTTTGGAAATTAAAGATTTATGCCAGACTCAATCGAAAGCCTTTGAGATGTCAAGTGCAATGGGAAAGCTATCGCCGACGTACCGAAAGGAGAATGACCAGGAGTCTGAAAGGTAGGTGAGAAGATCGCCTGTGGAGCGTCCCTGACGGAACCCATACTGACGATCAGAAAAAAGGTTGTGATAGGAAAGATGCTTTAAAAATTTTCTATTAAGAATATACTCGAAAACTTTTGAGATACAGGATGTTAAAGCAATTGGACGATAGTTAGAGGGTTGGGAATGGTAACCCTTCTTTGGGACTTGCTGAATGAGAGCAAACTTCCAGCAAGAAGGAAAGGTACGAGTTGATAGACAAAGGCGAAAGAGTTTGCCTAGGCAGGGTGTAAGCACAGAAGCACAGTTCCTGAGAACAACAGGAGGGACTCCATCAGGCCCATATGCCTTATCAGTATTGAGGCCTGTGATGGCAAAAATTACATCAGCTGAAGATATTTTAATGTCAGCCATGATGAAGTCAGAGGGGGGAAGAGATGGAGGAACAGAACCGGAAACGTCTAAGATGGAATTGGAGGAGAAGGTCTGAGCGAAGAGATCTGCTTTATCAGTAGAAGAAATAGCTTCAGAGCCATAAGAAGAGAAAAGAGGAGGGAACATAAGAACATAAGAAGAGAGGATAACTGCAGTAGGCAGGTTGGCCCATGCTAGGCAGCTCCTAGAAGAGTAACTGAACTACTAGAATGAGATAAGGATAGTAAAGAAGAAGGCTCTCCCCCGCCCTTCAAACCCTCCAGCCGAAGCCGGCAGGAAAAAGTCAGAAAGAACACCACTCAGTATAGAAAAACTGTCGTGGACATTTTACAGGAAAGAGTGAAAGGAGAATAGAGACTATCATAGTGTACCCTGAAAAGGAAAAATTATGAATTAGTATTGGTTATAAGATTTTTTTTTTTTTTTTCTATATCCACCCCTTGTTTGTCATATGCTTATCTAGCATATGCTTGAAACTCTCAATGGAAGAGGCAGCAACTACTTTATTAGGAAGCTTATTCCATTCGTCTACTACTCTGTTACCAAACCAATTTCTACCGATTTCCTTACTGAAACGGAATTTTTCTAGTTTGAAACCATTATTTCTAGTTCTATCCTGTATGCTCACTTTAGGTACCTTGCTAATATCTCCCTTATTTATACCATTCATCCACTTAAACACCTCAATTAAGTCTCCCCTTACTCTACGCCTCTCTAGCGAATGCAGACTTAGTCTTTTCAGTCTGTCTTCATATGACAGGTTCCGGACGTCATGTATCATTTTTGTCATTCTTCTCTGTACATTTTCTAACGAATTAATATCCATTCTATAGTAAGGACACCAAAATTGTACTGCGTAGTCTAAATGTGGCCTTACTAATGCTAGATAAAGTTTCAATATTACTTTAGATGATCTATTGCTCACGCTTCTCGAAATAAATCCTAGGACCCTATTTGCTTTATTTCTCGCATTTATACATTGTTGTCTTGGTTTAAGGTCGTTACTAATCACAACTCCTAGATCTCTCTCGCATTCCGATTTGCTAATTTCTTTGTTATCTAAGCTGTATTTAGTATCTCCAATGGTCTTGCCTATGTTAAGTACTTTACATTTTTCAACGTTAAATTCCATTTGCCAAGTTTTAGACCATTTGGACAATGTATCGAGGTCTTTTTGTAAGTTATGGCAATCGTCAGTCGAGTTAATGATACGCTCTATTTTTGTATCGTCGGCAAATTTGCTGATGCTGCTATTGACTCCTAAGTCTAGATCATTTATATATATGATAAATAATAAGGGACCGAGTACTGAACCCTGTGGTACACCGCTAGTTACTAATCCCCAGTCCGACTTAATTCCATTTATTAATACTCTCTTCTTTCGTCCTTTCAGCCAGGATTCTATCCATTTTAAGATATCACCGTCTATACCGTGTGCTCGAACCTTTCTAACTAACCTTTCGTTTGGGACCCTATCAAAAGCTTTACTAAAGTCAAGATAAATAACATCGTAAGCTTTATCGCTGTCTACTGCCTCATAGACCTCCGAGTAGAATGACAACAAGTTTGTGAGGCAGGATCGTCCTTGCCTGAATCCGTGCTGACTCGTTTAAAAGATTAAATCTTTCTAAGTGTTCTCTAATGATGAGGTAAAGTTGTTAGAAAGGTCTTTGGCAAGGTGCCAGAAGGAGCGGGAAGAATTCGAGTTAGAGAGTTGACAGTAGTTTGTACGGATGAAATCATATTTAGCAGAGCGAAGAACAGACTTAGCACGATTCCGGGCAGAAACGTATAAAGATGTGGGTTGGCTCCTTTACCTTTTATAGGCCCTCTCCTTGTTGCGGACATCATTAGACCAAGCGTGATTAAACCAAGGCTTTCGTGCATTAGTCAAAGGATATGAGAAAGGAATGTATGCTTCCATGCCCGAGAGACTAACCTCCGTAATGCGCAAGGCACACCCAGATGGCTCCCGGCCATGGAATCAATAATCATTGCAGGGAAAATCAAAGAAGTACTGCCTAAGGGCCTCCCAATCTGCAGCTCCAAAGTGCCACAGACAACGTTCCTTTGGAGGGTCCACAGGCCGTACCGGAGCGATAGGACAAGTTAAGGTGATAAGGTTGTGATCGGAGGAGCCCAACGGAGAGAAAAGATTAACAGTGTAAGCAGAAGGATTAGTTGTAAGGTAAGAGGTCAAGTATGTTGGAGCTCTCTCCAAGGCGGTCAGGGATACGGGTAGGGTGCTGTACAAGCTGCTCTAGGTCATTAAAGATAGAAAAGGTGTAGGCTTGTTCACCAGGTGGATCAGTGAAAGGAGAGGAGAGCCAAGAGTCTGTCTGTCTTTGTCTGTCTGTCTGTCTCTCTCTCGTTCTGTCTCTCCTTCTGTCTCTGTCTGTCTGTCTGTCTGTCTCTCGTTTTGTCTCTGTCTGTCTGTCTGTCTGTCTGTCTGTCTCTCTCTCTCTCTCTCTCTCTCTCTCTCTCCCTTTATGGTCGGAGTGCCTTGTATAGTTGGGATGGGACTCAGCAGGCAGGGAGTTACTGTTTTAGCTGGAATGATAGATAGGGAGTTAGAGTTTTTTTTTCGAGTCTGAGAAGTAGATGTACAGGAAGTTGCAGCAACTACACTCAGAAATCCGTATTATCATATTTGGATAGATGCATCATGACTAGCAAAAGTAAGAACAACAGTTTAACCATTAGTGTAGATACATCCACTCAGGCACCTTAAAATGAGCAGGCGATGATAGACGATAGAATAAGCGTTGATAGAAGGGCGATAAGCGATAGTACAAAAAATGGTTTCATTAGTAAAGTAAAGAGTTTCCCAGTTAGTGACAAAATAAAAAATAGTAAGTCTCAAGGTAGAGGCATAACTACTCATCATAACTGAAAGTACTAGACAAACAGCCGGAGTTTACGTAATAAAATCGATAAACTGAGGGCTTTAATTTGTATAGAAAAAAAAGACATTGCCGTTATTAGTGAAACTTGGATGAACACAGACACTTGTGAGTTTTTAGCAGAATATCAGATAACGGGCTATAATATTTTTGTGTCAAACAGTCATGGAAGAAAGGAGGGGGGGGGTTACCTATTTATGTAAAGGATTGATTAAACTGTTACAATAAAGCAGACATTAAAATAAGTAGGGACACAGAAAGTGTCTGGGTTGAAATGAGTAACAATAGGGAGAAATTATTCTTAGGAGCAATTTACAGATCTCCTAAATTAAGTAGAGCAGATAGTAAATTCCTTTGGGACGATGTTAGGAAAGCGTCACAGTCCAGCTTAGTAATAACTGTAGGGGACCTTAATCTGCCAAGGATAGCTTGGAGAAATCAGACAGGGGATGCACAGTCAGAGGAATTTCTAGAGGTTGTACAGGATAATTTCCTTTATCATAAGAACATAAGAAGAGAGGATAACTGCAGTAGGCCGGTTGGCCCATGCTAGGCAGCTCCTAGTAGAGTAACTGAACTACTAGAATGAGATAAGGATAGCAAAGAAGAAGGCTCTCCCCCGCCCTCCAAACCCTCCAGCCGAAGCCGGCAGGAAAAAGTCAGAAAGAACACCACGCCGTATAGAAAAACTGGATTGGACATTTTACAGGAAAGTGTGAAAGGAGAATAGAGACTATCACAGTGTAACCTGAGAAGGAAAAATTATGAATTAGTATTGGTTATAAGATTTTCTTTTTTCTATATCCACCCCTTATTAGTCATATGGTTATCTAGCCTATGCTTGAAACTCTCAATGGAAAAGGCAGCAACTACTTTACTAGGTAGCTTATTCTATTCGTCTACTACTCTATTACCAAACCAGTTTCTACCGATTTCCTTACTGAAACGGAATTTTTCTAGTTTGAAACCAATATTTCTAGTTCTATCCTGTATGCTCACTTTAAGTACCTTGCTAATATCTCCCTTATTTATACCATTCATCCACTTAAACACCTCAATTAAGTCTCCCCTTACTCTACGCCTCTCTAGCGAATGCAGACTTAGTCTTTTCAGTCTGTCTTCATATGACAAGTTCCGGACGTCATATATCATTTTTGTCATTCTTCTCTGTACATTTTCTAACGAATTAATATCCATTCTATAGTAAGGACACCAAAATTGTACTGCGTAGTCTAAATGTGGCCTTACTAATGCTAGATAAAGTTTCAGTATTACTTTAGATGATCTATTGCTCACGCTTCTCGAAATAAATCCTAGGACCCTATTTGCTTTATTTCTCGCATTAATACACTGTGGTCTTGGTTTAAGGTCGTTACTAACTCCTAGATCTCTCTCGCATTCCGATTTGCTAATTTCTTTGTTATCTAAGCTGTATTTAGTATCTCCAATGGTCTTGCCTATGTTAAGTACTTTACATTTTTCAACGTTAAATTCCATTTGCCAAGTTTTAGACCATTTGGACAATGTATCGAGGTCTTTTTGTAAGTTATGGCAATCGTCAGTCGAGTTAATGATACGCCCTATTTTTGTATCGTCGGCAACGTTGCTGATGCTGCTATTAACTCCTAAGTCTAGATCATTTATATATATGATAAATAATAAGGGACCGAGTACTGAACCCTGTGGTACACCGCTAGTTACTAATCCCCAATCCGACTTAGTTCCATTTATTAATACTCTCTGCTTTCATCCTTTCAGCCAGGATTCTATCCATTTTAAGATATCGCCGTCTATACCGTGTGCTCGAACCTTTCTAACTAACCTTTCGTGTGGGACCCTATCAAAAGCTTTACTATAGTCCAGATAAATAACATCGTAAGCCTTATCGCTATCTACTGACTCATAGACCTCCGAGTAGAATGACAAGAAGTTTGTGAGGTGCCTGAATCCGTGCTGACTTTCGTTTATATAATTAAATCTTTCTAAGTGTTCTCTAATCTTATTTGCCAAAATTGACTAACATTTTTCCTACTATTGACGTTAGACTTATCGGACGATAATTCGACTCAGTTGATTTATCACCCTTTTTAAAGATGGGCACTACGTTTGCGGTCTTCCACGCCTAGGGAACAACTTCTGAACTTAGAGTCATTAAATAACGTTAAAAGTGGCTGACATAATTCTTCTTTTGTTTCTTTTATAATTTTTGCATACATATCGTCCGGACCTGGCGATTTTTGAGGTTTTAACTTATTAATTTCTTTCAATACGTCCTACTTACTAATGGTTATTTTACTAAGAATAATTTCCGTATTCTCATCGTAAATATTTGCTGCTTGAGGGACCAGGTCTAGATTTTCCTTGGTGAATACTGATATGAAATAATTATTTAGGATGGAGCACATTTCTTTATCTTCACTGGTAATGTCACCTGATTCTGTTCTGAGTGGTCCTATCCTATCTTTATTTTTCGTACGGTACATTTGATAAAAACTCTTGGGGTTTTCTTTTGATTCACTTGCAATCTTAATTTCATAACATCTCTTTGCTTTTCTTTTCTCCCTCTTTACTTCTTTATTTAAAATCGTGTATCGGTTACGTAAGTGTTCCTCTCCACGTTTTATTTTTCTATATATTCCTTTCCTTTGGCCTATGAGAGATTTTAATCTGTTGTTTAACCATCTTGGTTCTGAATTATTCGTTCTAAACGGTTTTGAAGGAATATATCTATCTTGGCCTCTGTGTATTATAGTTATCAACTCGTTATACTTCTCACTGGTCGAATGTCTGTTTGGTACTGTAGCTGAGTTAATTCCCGTCACGTGGACTACATTCCTATCTACCACCTCCCCCCTCACAGACACTTGACGGACATTCCCACGTGTTTCCTGCCCCACACCTATGACCTGGGGTTCCCCACTGACCTGGCATTCCCTCAAATAGCTAATCTCCCTGTGGAATACCGTTCGAAAATAAGTTCTTAAGTCATCGAAATCTCCTAGACGGAAAAAATTAGGAACGGTGGAGGTATTTTCAGTGGAACAGACATTCCAAATAAATTTGAACTTAATTTCTTCATGATCGCTATCACCAAGTCGTCCACCAACCTCTATATTACTAATGATATTTTCTTTATTAGCTAAAACCAAATCTAGTGTATCATTACTTCTGGTGGGCTCCCTGATATACTGATAAAGAAAATTATCTTGTACTACCTCTGGAAATTCCTCTGACTCTGCATCCCCTGTCTGATTTCTCCAATCTATCCTTGGTAGATTAAGGTCCCCTACAATTATTACTAAGCTGGACTCTGATGCTTTCCTAATTTCCTCCCAAAGGTATTTACTATCAGCTCTACTTAATTTAGGAGATCTGTAAATTGCTCCAAAGACTAATTTCTCCCTATTGTCACCAATTTCGACCCAGACACTTTCTGTGTCCCTATTTACTTTAATGTCTGCTTTATTGTAACAGTTTAATGAATCCTTTACATAAATAGCTACCACTCCTCCCTTTCTTCCCTGACGGTTTGACACAAAAATATTATAGCCCTTTATCTGATATTCTGCTAAAAATTCTCGTGTGTCCGTATTCATCCAAGTTTCACTAATAACGGCAATGTCTATTTTCTCTGTACAAATTAAAGCCCTCAGTTCATCCATTTTATTACGTAACCTCCGGCTGTTTGTGTAGTACACCTTCAGATTATTACTAGTAGTTAGGCCTTTACCTTGGCATTTACTGTTATTTATTTTGTTACTAACTGGGAAACTCTTTACTTAACTAATATAACATTTTTTTGTACTATCGCTTATCGCCTTTCTATCATCGCTTGTTCTATCATCTACCATCGCCTGCTCAATCTGAGGTGCCTGAGTGGATGTATCTACACTAATGGTTGAACTTTTGTTCTTACTTTTGCAAGTATTGATGCATCTATCTTAACATGGTAATAATGATTTCTGAGTAGTTGCTGCAACTTCCTGTACACCTACTTCTGAACCTCGAAAAAAATCCCTCCAACTCCCTATCTATCATTCCAGCTAAAACAGTAACTCCCTACCCGCTAAGATGAGTCCCATCCCAACTATACAAGGCACTCCGTCCATAAAACCGGTCCCAGCTGTCTATGAAAGGTATTGCATTATCTTTGCAATACCTTTCAAGGCGTCAATTTAAACCTATTGCCCTGCTCAACCACTCCCTTCCAACCCGCCACCTGGGTAAAACACCAAGCACTACAGGGGTTCCTCCCCTCTCCCAAACCTTTTCTAACATCAACTTGTACCTTTGCCACAGCACCTCACTCTTACGGCTACTAATATCATTGCCTCCTACACTGAGGCACACAGTGAGTTTGTCACCACTATCCTTTACGATATTTGAAATATTTTCTATCACATTAGCCACCCTGGCCTCTGGAAGACACACATGTTTAGCGAGTGGACTATACATGGCCCTGTTCAGATATCTCACCTGGGAGTCTCCAACAACAGCAACATTTTTCTTACCTTTCTTGTTCTGATTATACATACCAGTACTGGAAGTTCTCTCACCTTCCTTCTCCTCTACTTCCCTGTCTGCCTTCCCTTCACATTCGTCCCGTAGTGCATCGAAGGCATTAGTGGTCTTAACTTCCGTTTGCTTCCTAAGAGTGAACTTCGTTGCACCCTTGTTAACTAGTGTCCAACCTTCAGCCTTTTTCTCTTTCTCCTCCAACATCTCCTCCAACAATTCCCTCATTTGTGCCTTCTCCTGCCTGAGAATTTGTACCTCCCACTTCAGTTCGAGAAGTTCCTCCTTTAATTCAAGGTAGTCCTTTTCAATACCTGCAGTGGGGACACAGCTCTCTTCCAAGGAAGCCATTACGCACTAGTTCACACAAGGTAGCACAGCACTATCACGGGTCACTACGGGTCACCACAACACACTAGCACAACACTTTCATGGATTACTAGCACAGCACTATCGCTGATCACTACAACACATTAACACAGATCATTAAAACACACTAGCACAACACTACCACAGGTCTCTAGCACGTCTGAGCAGACTGACCTCACGAGAGCGACTGACTGACCTCGAGAGAGAGAGAGAGTATCAGTATATTAGGGAGCCCACCAGAGGTAATAATATACTAGATTTGGCTTTAGCTAATAAAGAAAATATCATTAGTGATATAGAGGTTGGTGGACGGCTTGGTAATATCGATCACGTTATTTGGGATGTCTGTTCCACTGAAAATACCTCCACTGTTCCTAATTTTCGTCTAGGAGATTTTGATGGATTAAGAGCTTATTTTAGAACCGTATCCCATAGGGAGAATAGCTATTTTAGGGATTCCCGGGACGGTGAGGAACCCCAGGTCATAGGCGAGGGGCAGGAAACAGGTGGGAATGTGCGCTACGTGTGTGGGGAAGGTGAGGTCATGGGTTGGAGTGTAGCACAGGTGACGGGGATTAACTCAGGTCCAGCACCAAACAGACGTTCGACCAGTGAAAAATATAACGAGTTAGTAAATATAATACACGGAGGCCAAGATAGATATATTCCTTCAAAACCGTTTAGAACGAATAATTCAGAACCAAGATGGTTAAACAACAGATTAAAATCTCTCATAGACCAAAGGAAAGGATTACATAAAAAAATAAAACGTGGAGAGGAACTCAAACGTAACCGGTACACGATTTTAAATAGAGAAGTAAAGAGGGAACTACGAAAAACAGAGAAATTATGAAATTAAGGTTGCTAGTGAATTGAAAGAAAACCCCAAGGGTTTTTATCAAATGTACCGTACGAAAAATAAAGATAGGATAGGACCACTCAGAACAGAATCAGGTGACACTACCAGTGAAAATAAAGAAATGAGCTCCATCCTACATAATTATTTCATATCAGTATTCACCAAGGAAAATCTAGACCTGCTCCCTCAAGCAGCAAATATTTACGATGAGAATATGGAAAATACACTTAGTAAAATAACCATTAGTAAGGAGGACGTATTGAAAGAAATTAATAAGTTAAAACCTCAAAAATCGCCAGGTCCGGACGAAATATATGCAAAAATTATAAAAGAAACCAAAGAAAAATTATGTCAGCCACTTTTAACGTTATTTAATGACTTTAATTTCAGGAGAAGTTCCAGACGCGTGGAAGACCGCAAACGTAGTGCCCATCTTTAAAAAGGGTGATAAATCAGCTGCGTCGAATTATCGTCCGATAAGACTACCGTCAATAGTAGGAAAAATGTTAGAGTCAATTTTGGCAAATAAGATTAAAGAACACTTAGAAAGATTTAACCTTTTAAACCTAAGTCAGCACGGATTCAGGCAAGGACGATCCTGCCTCACAAACTTGTCATTCTACTCGGAGGTTTATGAGGCAGTTGATAGCGATAAAGCTTACGATGTTATTTATCTGGACTTTTGTAAAGCTTTTGATAGGGTCCCACACGAAAGGTTAGTTAGAAAGGTTCGAGCACACGGTATAGACGGTGATATCTTAAAATGGACAGAATCCTGGCTGAAAGGACGAATGCAGCGAATATTAATAAATTGAACTAAGTCGGATTGGAGATTAGTAACTATGACTGGGGATTAGTAACTAGTGGTGTACCACAGGGATCAGTACTGGATCCCTTATTATTTATTATATATATAAATGATCTAGACTTAGGAGTCAATAGCAGTATCAGTAAATTTGTCGACGATACAAAATAGGGCGTATCATTAACTCGACTGACGATTGCTGTAACTTACAAAAAGACCTCGATATATTGTCCAAATGGTCTAAAACTTGGCAAATGGAATTTAACGTGAAAAAATGCAAAGTACTTAACGTAGGCAAGACCATTGGAGTTAGTAAATACAGCTTAGATAAGAAAGAAATTAGCAAATCGGAATGCGAAAGAGATCTAGGAGTTATGGTTAGTAACGACCTGAAACCAAGGCAACAGTGTATTAATGCGAGAAATAATGCAAATAGGGTCCTAGGATTTATTTCGAGAAGCGTGAGCAACAAGTCATCAAACGTAATACTGCAACTTTATCTAGCATTACTAAGGCCACGTTTAGACTACGCAGTACAATTTTGGTGTCCTAACTGTAGAATGGATATTATCTCGTTAGAAAATGTACAGAGAAGAATGACAAAAATGATACATGATGTTCGGAACCTGTCGTATGAAGACAGACTGAAAAGAATAACGGCCGTATTCTTAAACATTTCCTTCTCTTGTAGGGGCATGGGAAGGAAATCTTTAGCTGAATTGACATTCTTTAAAAATTCCTTCCCTTCCTGAGCCGATCGAAGGGAAAGATTTTTCCTCTGGGCAGCAGAAATTATTGGAACTTGAAGGAATTCCTTGACCCGTCTCTTCAAAAATTCCTTCATAAGTTTTGTGCTTTCTGTTGTGGTTCATTGTCATACATACTGTATATTTAAAATGTTGACGGAAGATACTGTATAATTTTATTGATGCAGTTTACAACGCTGTACTAATGTTTAAGCGCTATTTGTATCTCTTTAAAAGTGTTACCCATGTCGGCTGAGATAATATGCCACGCATAAACAGAGCAGACGACGTACTACCTTCGATAATCATCCTGTCTTATATTATCTGACGCTGACAAATCTTATGCATTATGACCACGGTCACACGAGGAGTCTTTTCAAGAAACATTTTGGTTGTTATTTTGCCCGAAAAAGGAAAATCTGCCGTCAAGGTCACACGTGTGGTTCGGCTCATGTCTTCCAGTTGGAAAAAAAAAAACAAGTGAGCGCCGCCATGCGAGTACACGAGACGGACGTTAACAAGTGATTCTTACGCTTACTAATAACAACATTAAGCATAATAATATTCCTTGAATATAATTTATTATCGAAATATTGTCTTGAGGAGTGAACGCTGCGGTGTTGGCCAGAATGGGATTTATGGCTGAATACAAACCAACAGTATGGATGTGGTGACGACCTCTCACATCTCAATGTGTTGTGCTTTCATTATCCAGCACGAGATGTGAGTGTTTTGAGGTATTACTTTATAAATATAATGCTCCACCATACCAAATATCAGCAGGATGTGTCATTTTAGTTTAACAGGGCTACGAACCTGAACATTTTTCCTTCCCTTCAAAGGAAATCTTTAATTATACCGAAGGGAAAGAAAAATCCTTCAAAGGGAAGGAAAAGTTTAGGGAAGGAATTATTTTTAAGAATATGGCCGCAAGTCTGCACTCGCTAGAGAGGCGTAGAGTAAGGGGAGACTTGATTGTGGTGTTTAAGTGGATGAAGGGTAATAATGAGGGAGATATTAGCAAGATACTTAAAGTGAGCATACAGGATAGAACTAAAAGTAATGGTTTCAAACTAGAAAAATTCCGTTTCAATAAGGAAATAGGTAGAAATTGGTTTGGTAATACAGTAATAGACGAATGGAATAAGCTACCTAGTAAAGTACTTGCAGCCTCACTCGAGTCTCTCTCGTGAGGTCAGTCTGTTTCGACATCTCCTGGCGTACCTGATTTAGCTAGCTGTGATCTGTGATAGTGTTGTGCTAGTGTGTTGTAGTGAACTGCGATAGTGACCTGTGATAGTGATGTGCTAGTGACCTGTGACAATGTTGTGCTACTGACCTGTGATAGTGTTGTGCTAGTGTGTTGTAGTGAACTGCGATAGTGACCTGTGATAGTGATGTGCTACTGACCTGTGACAATGTTGTGCTACTGACCTGTGATAGTGTTGTGCTAGTGTGCTGCAGTGACCTGTGACAGTGTTGTGCTAGTGACCTGTGACAGTGTTGTGCTAGTGACCTGTGACAGTGTTGTGCTACTGACCTGTGATAGTGTTGTGCTAGTGTGCTGTAGTGACCTGTGATACCCCTGTGAATTTGTGCGTGATGGCGTCCTCTGTGGAGAGCTGTGTCTTCGCTGTAGGATTTGAGAAAGAATACCTTCAGTTAAAGGAAGGGCTTCTCGAATTGAAGCGGGAGGTACAGGTTCTCAAGCAAGAGAAGTCACAAATGAGGGAATTGTTGGAGGAGAGAGAGAAAAAGGCTGAAGGTTGGACACTGGTCCATAAGGGTGCAACGAAGTTCACCCTTAAAAAACAATCGGAAATTAAGACCACAAATACATTCGACGCACTACGGGACGAATGTGAAGGGAAGGCAGAGAGGGAAGTTGAGAAGAAGGACGGTGAGAGACCTTCCCATGCAGGTAAGTATAGTGAGAACAAGAAAGGTAAGAAAAATGTTGCCGTTTTGGGGACTCACAGGTGAGATATCTTAACAGAGCCATGTATACACCACTCAATAAACATGTGTGTCTTCCAGGGGCCAGGGTGGCTAATGTGATAGAGAAAATTTAAAATATAGTGAAGGATAGTGGTAACAAACCCACTGTGTGCCTCAGTGTAGGAGGCAATGATATTAGTAGCCGTAAGAGTGAGATATTGTGGCAGAAGTATAAGTTGATGTTAGAGAAGGTTAGCGCTTGGTGTTTTACCCAGGTGGCGAGTTGGGGGGCAGTGGTTGAGCAAGGCAATAGTTTTAATTGCCGCCTTGAAAGGTATTGCAATGATAATGCAATACCTTTCATAGACAGCTGGGAGCGGTTTTATGGACGAAGTGCCTTGTATAGTTGGGATGGGACTCAGCAGGCAGGGAGTTACTGATTTAGCTGGAATGATAGATAGGGAGTTAGAGGGATTTTTTCGAGGTTGAGAAGTAGACGTACAGGAAGTTACAGCAACTACACTCAGAAATCATTATTACCATGTTCGGATAGATGCATCAAGACTTGCAAAATTAAGAACAAAAGTTCAACCATTAGTGTAGATACATCCACTCAGGCACCTCAGATTGAGCAGGCGATGATAGATGATAGAACAAACGATGATAGAAGGGTGATAACCGATAGTACAAAAACTTGTTATATTAGTAAGGTAAAGAGTTTCCCAGTTAGTAATGAAATATAAAACAGTAAATCCCAAGGTAAAGGCATAACTACTTGTAATAATCTGAAAGTGTACTACACAAACAGCCGGAGTTTACGTAATAAAATAGATGAACATTTGTACAGAGAAAATAGACATTGCCGTTATTAGTGGAACTTGGATGAATACAGACACTCGAAAATTTTTAGCAGAATATCAGATAAAAGGCTATAATATTTTTGTGTCAAACCGTCAGGGAAGAAAGGGGGGAGGGGTAGCTATTTATGTAAAAGATTCATTAAACCGTTACAACAAAGCAGACTTTAAAGTAAATAGGGACACAGAAAGTGTCTGGGTTGAAATGAGTAACAATAGGGAGAAATTAGTCTTAGGAGCAATTTACAGATCTCCTAACTTAAATGGAGCTGATAGTAAATACCTTTGGGAGGAAATTAGGAAAGCATCCCAGTCCAGCTTAGTAATAACTGTAGGGGACCTTAATCTGCCAAGGATAGATTGGAGAAATCAGACAGGGGATGCAGAGTCAGAGGAGTTTCTAGAGGTAGTACAGGATAATTTCCTTTATCAGTATATCAGGGAGCCCACCAGAGGTAATAATATACTAGATTTGGTTTTAGCTAATAAAGAAAATGTTATTAGTGATATAGAGGTTGGTGGACGATTTTGTAATAGCGATCATGAAGACATTTAGTTTAGATTTATTTGGGATGTCTGTTCCACCGAAAATACCTCCACGATTCCTAATTTTCGTCTATGGTGGTACCATTCTTAACTGGCGGTTTGGGTGGGGCACCAACCTCTGTACAGTGTTGCCACGTTTCCCATACCAGCGATGCCTCTCTCTCTCTCTCTCTCTCTCTCTCTCTCTCTCTTCTGGGGGGAGATGTGAGTCACCCTTGGGAATTTTGTTTCATTTATGACTGACATAAACTTGTGCTTTCATTTCTTTATTTTGTTTTTATTATATCTAATTATATTTAAAAATATTATTGTTTTACATATGGTGCCAGATGACCTCACAATTGTGGCACCATGATTTGTTTTCATTCAATCACTCTCTCCCTCCTTCGTTCCCTCCCTTCCTCCATCTCTCACTCAGCTGCACTCAACACTGCCTGTGGTCTGCCTTCCCCCCCCCCTCTCTCTCTCTCTCTCGTCTGTGGCATTTTAGGATACATTTTGGCTATTTTCTTTTAGGTTATAATGTAAATACTGTAAATTTGACTTTATTTCCACACCACCCAGGAGGTAAAAGTCTTGGCGGGTCTTTTTTTAAGTGTCCCCAAACCGGCCTAAGATAGAGGAAGCTCTGGCCAGGTGGGATGGGTGTGTGTGAGTGTTGCCGCTCACGAGGGTTTAATGTATATATACTTTTTTTTACTAAGAAACTGGCATATTTTTGCTTATATTCCTGCACATTATCTTATAATCATAATTGTGACATTATTACCAACCCCAGAAATACGGTAACAGCCAATAAAAGTGACTACTTTCTTTTAAGCAACACTGTAAAATATTTATGCCACGTTTCTGTATTGCCGTATAAATATTTTACGCATAATAAGTTTACTGTTCTTTCATATATTATAATGAACACGTTACCATTATATTCTTATGTGTTTATCTTATTGTGACGCCTATTACATATATCAGAGCCGTTCACATAGCGGGTATGGAACACGTGGCACACTGTACAGAGGTTCGTGCCCCACCTAAACCGCCACTTAAGACTGGTACCACCATAGGAGATTTCGATGGATTAAGAGCTTATTTCCGAACGGCATTCCACAGGGAGATTAGCTATTTGAGGGAATGCCAGGTCAGTGGGGAAACCTAGGTCATAGGCGAGGGGCAGGAAACACGAGGGAATGTGCTCCAGGTGTCTTTGGAAGGTAAAGTGTTAGATGGGAGTGTAGTCGAGGTGACAGGGATTAACTTAGCTCCAGTACAAAGCATACGTTCGACCAGTGAGAAATATAATGAGTTAGTAAACATAATACACGGAGGCCAAGATAGATATATCCCTTCAAAACCGTTTAGAACGAATAATTCAGAACCAAGATGGTTAAACAACAGATTAAAATCTCTCATAGGCCAAAGGAAAGGAATATATAGAAAAATAAAACGTGGAGAGGAACACTTGCGTAACCGGTACGCAATTTTGAACAGAGAGGTAAAGAGGGAGATACGAAAAGCAAAGAGAAGTTATGAAATTAAGGTTGCTAATGAATCGAAAGAAAACCCGAAGGGTTTTTATCAAATGTACCGTACGAAAAATAAAGATAGGATAGGACCACTCAGAACAGAACCAGGTGACACTACCAGTGAAGATAAAGAAATGTGCTCCATCCTAAATAATTATTTCATATCAGTATTCACCAAGGAAAATCTAGACCTGCTCCCTCAAGCAGCAAATATTTACGATGAGAATACGGAAAATATTTTTAGTAAAATAACCATTAGTAAGGAGGACGTATTGAAAGAAATTAATAAGTTAAAACCTCAAAAATCGCCAGGTCAGGACGAAATATATGCAAAAATTATGAAAGAAACCAGAGAAAAATTATGTCAGCCACTTTTAACGTTATTTAATGACTCTTTAAGTTCAGGAGAAGTTCCAGAGGCGTGGAAGACGGCAAACGTAGTGCCCATCTTTAAAAAGGGTGATAAATCAGCTGCGTCGAATTATCGTCCGATAAGTCTAACGTCAATACTAGGAAAAATGTTAGAGTCAATTTTGGCAAATAAGATTAGAGAGCACTTAGAAAGATGTAATCTTATAAACGAAAGTCAGCACGGATTCAGGCAAGGACGATCCTGCCTCACAAACTTGTTGTCATTCTACTCGGAGGTCTATGAGGTAGTAGATAGCGATAAAGCTTACGATGTTATTTATCTGGACTTTTGTAAAGCTTTTGATAGGGTCCCACACGAAAGGTTAGTTAAAAAGGTTCGAGCACACGGTATAGACGGCGATATCTTAAAATGGATAGAATCCTGGCTGAAAGGACGAAAGCAGAGAGTATTAATAAATGGAACTATGTCTGATTGGGGATTAGTAACTAGTGGTGTACCACAGGGTTCAGTACTCGGTCCTTTATTATTTATTGTATACTGTATATAAATGATCTAGACTTAGGAGTCAATAGCAGCATCAGCAAACTTGCCGACGATACAAAAATAGGACGTAACATTAACTCGACTGCCGATTGCCGTAACTTACAAAAGGACCTCGATACATTGTCCAAATGGTCTAAAACATGGGAAGTGGATTTGAACGTTGAAAAATGTAAAGTATTTAACGTAGGGAAGACCATTGGAGATACTAAATACAGCTTAGGTAAAAAAGAAATTGGCATATCGAAATGCGAAAGAGATCTAGGAGTTATGGTTAGTAAGGACCTGAAACCAAGGCAATAATGTATTAATGCGAGAAATAAAGCAAATAGGGTCCTAGGATTTATTTCGAGAAGCGTGAGCAACAGGTCATCAAAAGTAATCACTCGCTACAGAGGCGTAGAGTAAGTTGAGGCTTAACTGAGGTGTTTAAGTGGATGAGGGGTATAAATAAGGGAGATATTAGCAAGGTACTTAGAGCTAACATACAGGATAGAACTAGAAGTAATGGTTTCAAACTAGAAAAATTCCGCTTCAATAAGGAAATATGTAGAAATTGGTTTGGTAATAGAGTAGTAGACGAATGGAATAAGCTACCTAGTAAAGTAGTTGCTGCCTCTTCCACTGAGAGTTTCAAGCATAGGCTAGATAAGCATATGACAAATAAGGGGTGTGTATAGAATAATAAATCTTATTAACAATACTAAATCATACTTTTTCCTTTTCAGGTTACACTACCATAGTGTCTATTATCCTTTCACACTTTGCTATAAAATGTCCACGCCAGTTTTTCTATACTGCGTGGTATTGTTTCTGACTTTTTCCTTATCTCATTCTAGTAGTTCAGTTACTCTTCTAGGAGCTGGCTAGCATGGGCCAACCGGCCTACTGCAGTTATCCTCTCTTCTTATGTTCTTATGTTCGGCTGGAGGGTCTGGAGGTCGGGGGAGCCTTCTTCTTTGCTGTCCTTATCTTAGTCTAGTAGTTCAGTTACTCTTCTAGGAGTTGCCTAACATGGGCCAACCGGCCTACTGCAGTTATCCTCTCTTCTTATGTTCACTCCAAGATCAAGACTTGATCTAGCCTCACTCCTCGTTGAGGGAGGCCCTTCCCCGCCACCTCTCGCTGTCACGAGTATGGTGAGTGCAGATTTAGTCGGTTTAGTCTGTCTTTATATGCCAGGTTCCGAACATCATGTATCGTTTTTGTCATTCTTCTCTGTACATTTTGTAACGAGATTATATTATTCCATTGTAAGGACACCAAAACTGCATGGCATAGTCTAACTGTGGCCTTACTAATGCTTGGTAAGGTTGCAATATTACTTTAGATGTCTTACTGCCCACGCTTCGAGAAAGAGAGAAAGAGAGAGAGAGAGAGAGAGAGAGAGAGAGAGAGAGAGAGAGGGGGGGGGAAAGGGTCATCAAACAGGATGAAGGCTGAGAGATAATGAAGATAACGGGATATAGAAGAGAGAACATACATACATACTATATGAATAGCCTACGTATATACATGCCGTACATACATACGTATTAAATACATACATACATACATACGAATGTTGTGCGGGTGGAAACAGAGCGGGAAGGGAGGCCGTCTGTGAAGCCTCAGGGTAGGGCAGGACGGATCAGGTCAGGTCAGGTTGATCCTTCTCAGTCCTCTCCCTCATCCTCCCTCCTCCACCCCAGCACTCCATCACCCCTCCATTATCTCCATCCATCACCCCACTAACCCCTCCCACCTCCCCAACCTCACCATTTACCCATCAAACTGCTATTCTTCTTTAACTTTAACTTTGACTAAAACTTCCATATCTATCTACAATACAGAGTTATAACAGCAGATCAGCACTATAATATGATGTTTGTCACGAGGAAACGTTATGAAATAGGATGAAGAGCAGTAGTACTCCACTGTCTTTTACTACCGCTGAGCTACGTGTATTATTAAGGTGCAAAGGACGAAACTCTGGGGCAACATAGATTACAGCACCCCCCCACTACAACCCACCCTGTATGTACCCCACCACCACAACCCACCCTGTATGTACCCCACCACCACAACCCACCCTGTATGTACCCCACCACCACAACCCACCCTGTATGTACCCCACCACCACAACCCACCCTGTATGTACCCCACTACCACAACCCACCCTGTATCCATCCCACCACCACAACCCACCCTGTATGTACCCCACCACCACAACCCACCCTGTATCCACCCCACCACCACAACCCACCCTGTATCCACCCCACCACCACAACCCACCCTGTATCCACCCCACCACCACAACCCACCCTGTATCCACCCCACCACCACAACATACAATGTATCCACCCCACCACCACAACCCACCCTGTATCCACCCCACCACCACAACCCACCCTGTATCCACCCCACCACCACAACCCACCCTGTATGTACCCCACCACCACAACCCACCCTGTATGTACCCCACCACCACAACCCATCCTGTATCCACCCCACCACCACAACCCACCCTGTATCCACCCCACCACCACAACCCACCCTGTATCCACCCCACCACCACACCCCACCCTGTATCCACCCCACCACCACAACCCACCCTGTATCCACCCCACCACCACAACCCACCCTGTATCCACCCCACCACCACAACCTACAATGTATGTACCCCACCACCACAACCCACCCTGTATCCACCCCACCACCACAACCCACTCTGTATCCACCCCACCACCACAACCCACCCTGTATGTACCCCACCACCACAACCCACCCTGTATGTACCCCACCACCACAACCCACCCTGTATCCACCCCACCACCACAACCCACCCTGTATCCACCCCACCACCACAACCCACCCTGTATCCACCCACCACCACAACCCACCCTGTATCCACCCCACCACCACAACCCACCCTGTATCCACCCCACCACCACAACCCACCCTGTATCCACCCCACCACCACAACCCACCTTGTATCCACCCCACCACCACAACCCACCTTGTATCCACCACACCACCACAACCCACCCTGTATCCACCCCACCACCACAACCCACCCTTTATCCACCCCACCCCCACAACCCACCCTGTATCCATCCCACCACCACAACTCACCCTGTATCCACCCCACCACCACAACCCACCCTGTATCAACCCCACCACCACAACACACCCTGTATCAACCCCACCACCACAACCCACCCTGTATCAACCCCACCACCACAATACAATCTGCATCCATCCCACCACCACAACCCACCCTGTATCCACCCCACCACCACAACCCACCCTGTATCCACCCCACCACCACAACCCACCCTGTATCCACCCCACCACCACAACCCACCCTGGATCCATCCCACCACACTATACCAGCCTTCACCCACCACACTCACCCAGCCAACCAGAAGAATAATTAAGCTAACAAAATAAGACAAGGATACCATAATTTAGTTTTTTAATGCCTTTTTTTTTTTTTAATTCCTGCATCCGACACAAAAAATATATCAGTGTATGAGTGTAGTTATCCAGGGTGTAGCCTGCATACAACACACTAATCTCGTTTCCTCAGCCACACTTATACTGAGCTAAAGCCTGGCTTAACCGACCCATAGAGGTAAAAAAAGAAAGGACAGGGAGAGGGGGCGGATTGAGGAAGGTAGGAAGAAATATAAGAAAGGGAAGGAGAGAAGAAACTAAAAACAAAGACAAAAGAAAAAGAAAAAGGAGAAAGAAGAAAACAAAAGGAGACCAGCAGCAAGAAACCCGTTTATCTTTTCAGGGCCGTTTGATAAAAAGTGGGAAATGACATTTTATATTCCGGGAATATGAGAACATAAGAAAATAAGAAGAGAAGATAACTGCAGTATACCAGTTCACCCATATTAGGAAGCTCCAACAGGAGCAGGTACAGTACATAAGAACTTAAGAAGAGAGGATAACTGCAGTTGGCCGGTTGGCTCATGCTAGTCAGCTCCTAGAAGAGGACCTGAACTACTAGAATGAGATAAGGACAGCAAGGTAAAAATCTCTCCCCCGCCCTCCAAACCCTCCAGCCGAAGTCGGCAGGAAAAAGTCAGAAAGAACACCTGGAAGGGGCAGCAACAGCATCACTATACTAGGTGTAATGCAGCTTTATCTACCGAATAGTAACTCCTTTATATGATGCCCTGAATGTGGTATGATGTCACGGAACCTCCTAACTGGTTCCAGCGAGGGTAAGGCTGAAGGGAAGGTCCTGGAGAAACACAGAGGACTGGGGACGACTTTATTACTGAAGATACAGGCAGGGCAGAGAATAGGGTACCAGCGTGTAGTAACAGGGCGAAAGCTGGTGAGGAACTAACTAGGACTGGGCTGGCTAGCTAGATGCGGCGTTGTCACATCTAACTAACTAACACATGGGACATATATACAAGAGTCATAGAGTCGGCGAGACACAATGCATAGTATGGGAACTTTGCAGTGGCAACATGGTAATATTTCATATCTATACACCTCCCCTCCCCTTTACGCTCGTAGTTCACTCTCAAGCGGATCTTAGTCTCTTTTCTGCGAGACAAGTAGAGCGGCGAGGGACAGTGGAGGGGTCAAGAGAGGGCCTTAGTTCCGGGCCTGAGCAAGGGATCACAGGGGACTGGGGTGGGGGGTTCTCACCGACACTCTCGGGTTGCACTGTGCGCTGGGGTAGAGCGTTGTCACTAGGGAGAGGCACCGGGTGGAGATGACGTCTATTCCTCCACCACACACGACCACTAGGCAGGCGTACCTCGTAATGTCGTGCCCTGCCGCGGCCCATAACGACCCGGACTTTGTCCCAGCGGTGTGAAGTTGGGTCCTGAATCCTGACCCGCTGTCCTATGGTCAAGCTGGGAAGAGGTCGGGCATGCGTGTTGTACCGACTGGTCACTTGGTCGGCCTGGGCTGCTTCGCGGCAGTCACATTCCTCGGCCTTGGCCTGCCACTCTTCAGAGAAGGACTTGGGGTGGGCTGGTACACATGTGCGAAGAGGGCGGCCGTACAAGACCTGGGCAGGAGAGCGTCCGGCAGGGGTTGGGGTGTTGCGTAACTCAAGTAGGTCTCTGTCGAATTCCCCGGTGTCGACGTTCCCTGTCGGTGCCGTCTTGAGAATGAGATACTTGACAGCTTTGACAGCTGCCTCAACGTGGCCGTTTGACTGGGGGTAGTGTGGTGAGGTGATGAGGTGATGGACACCCCATCGTTGTGTGAACTGTCTGAAGTCATTGCTGGAGAATGGGGGTCCACCGTCAGTCCTGAGGCGGAGAGGCACTCCCACTTCTCGGAAGTATCCGCAGAACATCCGGATGACCCTGGTTGCGGTGGTGTCTCGGCCACAGGGGATGACTACTGGCCATCCAGACAGTCTGTCAGTGATCACCAGGAACGATTTCCCGGCTACCTGGAAAAAGTCGGCTGACACAGACTCAAAAGGCCTCGTCGGATGGTCATCATTCCTGTATGGTTCCTGCTGCTGGCTGGGTCAGAGTTTCTGGCAAGCCTCACAGGCTTCCACGGTGTTTTTAATGTCTGAATCGATGCCAGGCCAGAAGACAGTCTGTCTGGCTCGATGTCTGGTGGCTTCAACACCTCGGTGGCTGTCGTGGAGGCGGGCTAAGGTGCGTCGTCGGAGGGCAGCAGGAATGATGATCCGAGGGCCGTATAGTACAAGTTCTCCGTCCGCGTAGAGGCTGTCTCGTAGCTTCCAGTAGGGTAGGGCGGAGGCGTGCAGGTTGTAATGGTTGGTGGGAAATCCGGTGGATACATGGGCGAGCAGACAACTGTAGGCTGGGTCTTGAGTGGCAGCGGTGCGAATCTCCTGGAGGTTTCTGTCGGCATCGATGAGGGATGTCGCTGTCTGGTCATCTGAAGAAGTGGCGGTGTGTGCGACTAAGGACCAGACGTGTGCGGTAGTTGCAGTGCAGTCCTCTTCGTCGTCAGGCGTGGGGCGGCTGACTGGGGCTCGGGAGAGTGCGTCTGGTATACACAGCTGTTTCCCGGTGCGCCACACGGCCGTGAACATGTATGGTGCAACCTTCTCTTTGAGGTCTTGGAGGCGAGGATTCTCGATGGCATCCAATGTGTAGTGGTTCAGGATCGGAATAAGAGGTCGATGGTCGGTCATGAGAGTGAAGTGCTGTAATCCTGACAAGTAAAGTCGGCATTTGGCCATGGCCCAGGCAACTGCTAGCATTTCCAGCTCGATTGTAGCGTAGCGGGTCTCGGCGTCAGTCAGGAATCGAGAACCACACTGAACTAGACGCAGTGTGCCTTGACCATGATCTTGCAGGAGGGCCTATCCAATGCCGTAGAGATGGGAGGCATCTGTCTGGAGGACTACGGGCAAGGTCGGGTCGAAAGGTGCTAGTACTGGTGGTGCAATCAATGCCTTCTTGATGTTGTTAAATGCTTGCTCATGGTCTGGTGTCCATATGAATGAGCGCTTGGGGCTCATTAGCTGGCATAAGGGCTGCGCTGTCGTAGCTATCTCAGGGGTGAAGTCTGTGAGTTGATTGACTAAGCCCATGAATGATCGAAGGTCGGTGAGGTTTGTCGGTGTAGGGAAGTCTCTGATGGCTTTCACTTTCTCCTCGTCAGCTGCGATGCCCTCTGGTGAGATTGTATACCCACAGAAGTTGACTTGTGGCACGGCAACCACAAACTTGTCCTTGTTCAAAGTGATGCCGTAGGCGTGGCATCTGGTCAGCATTTGATAAATCCTCCTCAAGTGGGCAGGGAGGTCGTCATCAAAGAGGAGAATATCGTCCACCACATTTACACAGTTGATGACACCCTGCAAGGCCATGTCACCTCGGAGGTAGTAGGCATTGCCAGTTGCTGCAAAGCCCATTGGTCTGCAGCAGTGCTGGAAACGGCCGTAGGGCGTGATAAACGTGGTGAGGTGGCGATCTTCTTCTGCTAACTCCATCTGCCAGTATCCGTGTAGTGCATTGGCGGTGGTAAAATATCTAGCTGACGGGGTGACACTGCAGACTGCTGCTATGGGCATAGGCGAGGGATGTATGGGACGTGAGACTTGGGAGTTAAGGCAGGTGAGGTCCAAAGTGATGCGGACACATTTGGGCTTGGGCACGAGGACCATTGGGTGGCACCACTCTGAGGGCTCATCACCTGCGGGTGCTATGATCCCCTGTTGCATGAGAGAGTAGAGTTCCTCCTTTACCTGGTCCTTGAAGGCGAAGGGGATGGGTCTGGGCGTGTGAATTGCGAAGGGCATCGCATCTGGCTTGATGTGGATTCTCACTGGGAGGCCTGTCATTTTCTTGAGTGGCGTCGTCTGTAGGTTGGCCTTGGAGACAAGGATGTCACCGAACTCTCGTAGGAAGAACTCCCTGGTGGCTTTGGGCGATGTCGTGGTGGAGATAGGCAACTCTGCGCATCTGTTGACATGTGTCACGGCGAGGATGGGTTTAGGGAACTCAGGTGAGACTATGGCCAGCTCTTGACAGTGACCGTACGACAAGAGGGGGGTCTGGACGCCCTCGCGCACTTGCTCTATCGCAAGGCAAGACTTGGGGCCAAGTTGTAATGTTACCTGGAAACAACCCAAGGCTGGAGACATCGGGGAACCGTCCACTGTGAGCACGTCTTTTAAAGGTGGGGGTGATAAGCTGCTCCTGGGGATGTCAAGTGCATCCAGGTGCTGCGGGCCAATCACTGTTATCTCCACGCCCATGTCTGGTAACATCAGTAGGCTGGAGGATGTGTTGCCGTGGGATAGGTGGACACTGACGGGCATGGGGGACTTGTCACTCGAGGTGTCAACCACACACTTGCAAGTTCTAATCTTGGAAGGGGGTGGCGGAGAAGATCTGTCTGAGCAGGAAGGCCTGTCATTGTTGAAAAAGCTGTCTGGTTCTTTTCCCTGGTTTTTCTTTGTCTTGCAGTATTTGGTGTAATGGCCGCGTTTGTTGCAGGATCGACATTGGGCTTCTTTGGCAGGACATCTAGGTGCACGGGTCCAGTGTCCCTGAAATCCACAATTCGCACATATACTGTCTACTGCAGGGCACTTCCCAGGGTCGTGCTGGCGTTGACAACTTCGGCAGGGGTTGCTGGTTGAGGGTCTTGTTGTTGTAGGTTGCTGCGGGGCTTCTGTCTTTGACTTTCGTCGGTTCTTCTTGTAAGCAGAGACGGCTCGTATTTGTCCTGGTGCGGCGTGTATTGCTGAGGCCGCTGCTCTCGCAGTCTCATGTGACCGGCAGCAGGTGACAAAGTCGGTAAGCGATGCGGTAGGATCAAGGAGAACAAGCTTCTGCAGCAAGTCTTCGTCGCGTACTCCCATTAACATTACCATTTTCAGCTGGATCTTGGCACATGTCACTGGGTCTCCAAGGCAAAGGTCTACTTCGGCAGCTAAATCCATTAGACGTGCGTAATAGTCCGAGATTGATTCCCCGGCCACTTGCTTGCAGGAGAGCAATTCCCGACGGCATAAGGCTTTGTTGCGGAGGCCTCGGAAGTGTCCCTGCAGGGCCTCCAATATCTCTGTCCCAGGGGTGTAAGAGTCAGGGGGAATGGCGAGGGTGTGTTCCAAGATGCGTTGCACATCTAAGGAAATGCATGATCATAGCTGAATAAGCTGCTTATAATGGGGCATCTGGTGGAGATCCGCCATGAGTGCGTAGTCTTCAAATCGACGGCGCCATTGTCGGTAGACTTGAAAAGTAGCGTTGGCTTCAAGAGGTGAGGGGCTGGAGACTGCAGGCTTGTTCCCGGGGTGAGGTGTAGTGTTGCCGATAGACAGTGGAGGGGGTGTAGAGGGGTTGACGAGGGTTGATACTCAGACGGGAGGCGGGAGAGTAGTCCTGGGACTGGGCTGAGGAGGTGCGGGGAGGTCGGGAAGAGGCGGTGCCTGGGCGGGCAGGTGGTGGGCAGGTGAGCTCTGAGGCAGTTGGGGGTCGAGGACTGTGGAAGGAAGGTTGGCAGGTGGGCTTTGAGGAGGCTGAAGGTCAGAGGATGGGGCTGGAGGGACAGCAGGCGAACTCTGAAGGGGCTGGGGTTTAGGTGCTGGGGCTGGTGATGATGTTCTTGCTGCCAATGATGCGATCAAATCCATGAACACTTGGTTATCCTCTTTCCTCTGCTGTTCCAGCTGAAGACGAAAGGTGAGCTCCTCTTGTCTTCTTCTGTCCTCTTCTTGTCTTCTTCTTTCTTCTTCTCTACGTCTGACTTTCTCCTCTTGCTGTCTTCTTCGTTCTTCTTGCTGACGGGATACTTGCAGGAACTGTACAAGATGTAATATATCTTGTGTGTGGTGAGCGAGGCAGAGTAGGTCGTTGCTGTTGGCTTGTGTGGGAGGTGTGTCGGACGAACTGGATGCGAGCGGTGGGAGCGATGAAGATGTAGCACTGTCTTCATACTCCTCAGTGGTGTCTCCCTGTGGATCTCATCGCTCTGCCATTCTGGATACATTGTCGTCGTAGTCGGGAAGATGTGCTGGAGGATGTGCAGTGCCTTGTCACAGCCCAGGTGCTTGCAGGAGGGCTGTGCAGTTGGCGTGGCAGTGTGGTGTGTCGCGAATGCAGTCAGTCGGGTGGGGTATATGTACGTGTGCACATGTGCGGGCGAGCGGTGGCGGAGTCGCGAGGGTTGTCGACTCTCCTCAGTCACCCGGTAGCAGTCTGAGCGGGAGGGTGTCCGCTCTCTCTCTCTATCTGGTTTAGGCGATGTAAGGGCCGGGGCATGTCTCTCTGCCACGCTAAAGCGCACACGACACCACACGAACACTGCACTGAACACTACACTGCACTAAACACTGCACTGTCACTGCACAAAAACACTATAGATCCAGGGGTGGCATTGTAGGGGTCCAAGTCGAACTCCCTGGCGCCGGTAATGGTGGCAGTCGTTCGCGTCTCCAGTCTTGCGCTGTCACTCAAACTCGAAGCTGCACCATGGTATGATGTCACGGAACCTCCTAACTGGTTCCAGCGAGGGTAAGGCTGAAGGGAAGGTCCTGGAGAAACGCAGAGGACTGGGGATGACTTTATTACTGAAGATACAGGCAGGGCAGAGAATAGGGTACCAGCGTGTAGTAACAGGACGAAAGCTGGTGAGGAACTAACTAGGACTGGGCTGGCTAGCTAGATGCTGCATTGTCACGTCTAACTAACTAACACATGGGACATATATACAAGAGTCATAGAGTCAGCGAGACACAGTGCATAGTATGGCAACATTGCAGTGGCAACATGGTAATATTTCATATCTATACAGAATGAAAGAAAATAGACAAATTATGTGGCCACAACTTCGCATTTCATTCTCCCTCCCCTACCTACCCTCCCTCCCCTATCTCTATACACCCCAGCACCATCGCTCGTCCCCCCCCACCCACCTTCCCTTCTCTCTCTGGCCCCTCCCTCTCAGCCCCTCTTACTCCAGTGTGACTTGCTGCGCATAAACAACCCAGTCTGAAGCACGGGGTGCAGGAGGGTAGGTGATCATTTATGGCCACGACTGTACATGTTGGAGTCGCCCAGGTGACCATCATCCACCACTGACGAAAGATTCAACGGTGGTAAATAACTTGTAAACCATACAGCTGGTATGATGATAGTTACTGATCATTACTGACGACTGACTGAAGAGTGGTTGGTGAACTGCAAATTACTAAATACAGCCAGATGATCATAGGGATAGTGCATTTTTGCTATATACACTCACCCAAAACTGACCACCATTAACGAATCAGCTGAAGGAAGGCGGCTATAAATACATTACCGTAATGTTAGTCAAGATGATATTATCTAAAGTGACAAGATGATAGCCACCCGGTGACTTGGTACACATTACAGTCACCCACGTGACCATCACCCATCACTGACTTTTGAGCAGAGGGAGTCCTTATGTACGCAAAGGATTGGCATTAATTAGCATTAACGAGGGTTAAACGCTGGTCAAGGAAGCAAGACGAAGATAGTGAAGAAAATGACAAAGGAAACTGTTTACTATTGTTATCAGTACTATATAATGGGAGCCAGATGGTGGTAACGAAAGTGACCAGTGATGTTAGCCCGGTGAATGTGTATATATTTACAATCGCCGAGGTAATCATCACCCATCACTGACGCTTTCAGCAAGGGCAAACCTTCTGTAAGTCAAGGGAATCGATATGGTCTTGGCCAACACCATCCCACTGTATAGTTTCCAGCAGGAGGCTGTTAGACATACTTGCAGAAATGCAAGATGGAGAGAACGAAAGTAATAGTCATATTCACACGGTGATGTTCCAGTTACATACAGTCACCCAAGGAACATGACCCATCACTAACGATTACACACAAGCAAACTTGTTTAGTACCAAGGCATCATATCCTACAACAACTAACTAACCTAACCCCAACAACCTACCCCACCCTAGGACCCCCTTGTAGTCCTCGGCACTGCTACACTTCATAAATATATAAACTTCCTGGGATAATAATTGATTCTAACAATTTTAATCAGTTCCTAATATGGTGTTAAGCTCCCACAAGAAGTGAACTGGCTTGTCTGATAACTGTATATCTGCCATGTCAAGATATTCCATCGTTCATGACAAACAGCTTAAGCCATCTGTGATTGCCTGCTGTTAAGTCTAGTGTTGTACTCAGCATACAAGATGGATAGATGTCAGTTTTAAGCCTACAGTTAACATGAAGAGTATACAGTACATCATAAACATGGGTAATTCTTTCCCGACAGCTGGTGGCGCCAAAACTGTCGACTCGTATTCACCCGGTGGACCTTAACTGCCAGTCATCCAGGTAAATATGAGTCAGCACTAACACTTAACTGGGAACAGTTGATATTAAATGACATCGTTATGATGGTAAGATGATGGTAACGAGTGTGACGCACAGGTATTGCTCCGGTTACTTTCTGCTAGATAGTTACCTATATTATTACTATCACTAACGACTGAACTGAAGGGAGGCGGATATAAAGACATATTATCATAATATGATGACGCCGACAGTGGCAAGATAATATCCACCGGTGACTTGGTACATATTATTCGCTTATTTGACCATCATCCAGCACAGACGATTGGGAGGGAAAACTTGATCAGATAAATAGTTAGGCAGTTCTTTCTATTCTTTATTTTCTATCTCAGTTCAGAAGAAAAATAAATATATGCAAGTACTAAAAGCAGAACAAGATGGTGGTAACGAAAGTGACACAGCATTGTTGTGCCGGTGGTTTCCTGTTAATACAGTCACCCTGGTTAACACTGCCCATTACAAACGATGGATTGAACAGTGGCAAGTGAATGTCAGTTATTATACTATCATAATATTAATCAAAATGATAAAGAAGCAAGATAAAAATCTCCTGGTGACTTGTGCACATATTATATACAGTAGTAACAGAGAACATTACTCCAATCTAACGCCTTAGCTGAAGGAAAGCCACAAATATTACCAAATTAAAATAAAGCAGTTTTAACGAAAGTGAGTGTTGAATCCGGTGCATATTACAAATCACACAAGCGCACCACCCATCATTAACGACTGAGCAGAGGCAATCTGCCTGGGGAAAAGAGTTCCATCTAATGCCACCGTAATGTTTATTTAGGTAGTGATAGCGATAGTAACTGAGGATGCTCACCCGGTTGACCTATTCTTAAAGTCATCCAGGTAAACATGATCCATCACTGTAGTCAATGGCTGTCGGTATAATCGGTAAATGAAACACAGCCAACCAGGTAAACACAGCCCATCACTAACGTTTCAGTGGCAAACAGCCCCAGGCACTGGTCACATTGTCATGAAAGTTTCTCCTGAGAAAAGGGCTAAACGATAATATATGTATAGCGAGAAGATGCCAACAAAAGTTAAGAGTTACATTTATCCGGTAACTTAGGAGCAACATGCAGTCAACCTGACGAACATAACCGATAGAAAAGTGATTAAATCAGCATTACTAGGTAAGACATATTACGCACTTTCGTGACGGTAACAGGACGCAGATAACAAACGTAACATTGGAATGTTCACGCTATGACTGAATACATCGATCAACAAAGTAACATCGCCCATCACAAGGAAACCTCCAATCAGCATAACCCGTCATTGGCGACTGATCCAATGGACGTAATTAGAGTGAAAAAGAAATGCTGATCCGGTGACTCGACTAGACAGTCAACCAGGAAAGCATCTCCCACTACCAACTATTCAGGGCACAAACATCAGGCAAGCGATGTCACCCAGGAAAACATCACCCATCACTGACGATTCAAGGTATACCATAATGTGTGGTAGGTAAATGGTTAATTGTAATTAACATATACTTATTATGATCGTGACGAAATTGGCACGATAATGTTGACGCGGCGGCTTGGCACACATTAAAGTCATCCAAGTTAGCTTCACCCATCACTGACGATTCAGAGGGAAACTGGTAGGTAAAAGGACATTCATATTGCTACACTTGTCACATGATGGTACCGAAAGTGACCACATAATAATTACCAGGTGACTCTGTATACATAACTCACCCAGGCAACTTTTACCCATCACTGATGATTTAACAGAAAAGTAGATAAGCGATTATTACTAAACGATACTGTAATGATGGAAAGATGATGGTAATGAAAGTGACCAGATAATAATCTGCTGGTGACTTTGTACACATTACAGTCTCCCTGACAACTATCACCCATCAGTGACGACTGAGAAGTGGAATGTAGACACTGGTAGGCAAAGGGTTACTATTAATATCCAGTAACGTAACGATAGTCAGATGATGGTAACGAAAGTGACACATCAGTGTTATACCGGTGGTTCTCTACTACATGTTCATGTGGGTTAACAATGGCAGTAATTAACAATTGATTCAGTAGTGGTCGGTAAACTGCTTTTCACTTTAAGTGATATCATGATGGTGGTAACGAAAGTGACAACAGTGCTGACCCGGTGACATTCTACTATACGTCAGATTTGGAGTAAATCGGGTAAAAATTGACGATTTTATGCCCATTTGAAATTTTAGGCCCGACCCATCTGACATTGACCCCCCTTCCGCTAACTGAAGAGTGACCCCCTGATATAATGATGCACCTGTAGGTTTTGGTTTCATGCGGATATGACGAATTTGAAAGGAGTTATGGCGATTTTTTTCCTTTTTTGGGGGTCTACAGCCTGGGCCTTGACCCAATTTGGCGCAAAATTTAATCAGGTGATCAGGAGGTCATACCCCATCATCCCTGTAATTTTAGTCAGAATCGCACCAGTAGTTTTCGCGTAAACTTGTTGACAGACAGACAGACAAACCGAGCCTCTCCGGGGCGGGGACGGGTAACTAGAAAGGCGTAGAGTAGGGGAGGCTTAACTAAAGTGTTAAAGTCGATGAAGTGAATAAATAAGGGACATATTAGTAAGGTACTTGTGAGCATACAGGATAGAACGGGAACTTGTTATTTCACACTAGATAAACTCCTTTTGAGTGAGGAGATAGGAAGAAACTGATACAGTATATCAATCGAGTAATGGACGAATGAAATATGCTACCAACTGATGTAACTGCCTTGCCTTCCCTTGAGTGCTTCAAACATTTTCTACATAAGTATATGACAAGTAAGGATTGGAAAAACAAAAGAATCCTAATAACCTGTACTAATTCACTGTTTTTCCCTTTCAGGTTTCTTTACAGTAGTCTCTTCTCCTATCCCTTTTCCTATAAAATATACACGCCAGTCTTTCTTTACTGCGAGGACCTCCTCACTCTTTTCCGTCAGTTTCGGTTGGAGAAGAGTCTTCTTTGTTATCCATGTCTTATTTCAGTTGTTTAGTCACTCATGGAAAAGCTACCTAACATGGGCCAACTGACCGACTACAGCAATGCTCTCTTGTTATGTTCTTACGTAATCATCAACCATTACTAACGATTCAAAGGGAAAATAAAAGATTTGACGAACGTCTTCCCACATACCACAAGCCGCTGGTGTTCAGGTTGTTCAGGAGTTAAAAATGGTAGAAAGTCGAGATGGTAATACTGAAGTGATCATAAGATGGTGGTACTGAAAGTGACAGCAATCTTGACACTGACCTCGGTTTGTTTTAATCTGAAGGAATTAGTACACTCCCACAACTCGAATTCTAAGTCGTGGTTGCATGTAATTTCATGAGCCACAGTCATGAAAGAGGAATGAGTCTTCTTGTCTCACGCAGTCATCATACGAGCTAAAGGCTATACTCATTTCACTCTAACTGAACCTAAAATTATCATCACTACATCTTTATTGCTTAGTTGTAAGGATAGGTGTGTACACAAGTCACCCAAGTAAACGTCACCCTACACTCTTAGGCAGAATACTATCAGGAACGAGGTGTTTATCAGCAAGATATGCATTGGTTAATAATGAAAAGATAAACAAGCTGGTAGGCGACAATGGCCAGCTCAACAAGCCGTTGCGGTTCACCCTGTACACACAGAGGAGGACACTTATCTTGTTACAGTTTAAAAATACCATCGCTCGCCCGTCTTTGGACACAAACTAAACCACCCAGACAACAAAATAACTTTATACTTGCATAAACACAAACATCCAAAAAACTGAAAAAATTAATAATATATTTTTTTTAATGAAATGTCGTATATTATGTAGTGATTTTGTTCGTAATACACTTATCTAGTCCTTTCAAACCATTTCAGCATCACTGAAATCTGTCGGGGGTTGAAAATATGGATATTTCTTATTGCGATGTGTTTTCACTGCTCGCCTTAATTTTAACCGGCGTGTATGCACTCCCTACGTGTCAAGTGGGGTTGGTGGAGGATTAGTGCCCCTCCCTGTAAAACAATTAACTCTAAGCCCTTGGCCACCCCGTTTGGGATACATGGCGTCTGGCAATGAATGAATGAATGATGTGTATGCACTCATCTTGCGAAATTTTTCGAATTTCATTGCGAAGCACGGGATGGGTTTAGAAAGGTAAAAATGGTATTGCCACATTCGCCAGACGTTTTTCTTCAATTTGGCAAGAAAAAAATAGATTTGCGAAATTTGAAGAAAAAAAAATGGTGCAGAGGCTGGCCCATAGATCCCGACATTTATAGACCCATGGCCACGGAGAGGCTAAGCAGGCCGTTGCTAGGCAACGAGTAGTTGCCTTGCAACCAAAACCTTGCAGACACAACTAGGTCGTAGGCTGGTCATTGCGTTCAGTTTGGTCGATATCAGTTAATTCTGAAGGGTAGAAGTGCCTGCTACAATTAAACAAGACTGCTGGGGACGCTGAGGCCAATCTTTGCAGGATTGCCACTCAAACACAAGAGGAGGCAGAGGAAAAATGGATGGCACACTTCCGATAGAGAATGACCTCAAGTTTATGCCTATAGAAGTCAGAGCTTTCTACAACCATTAGTAATGTTTCTAGAGCTCAAAATGTGAAAAGTATGAGAAAGCGATTTTCAGGCCGTTGTTAGGCAACGAGTAGTTGCCTAGCAACTAAAATCTTGTGGAAACAACTAGGTCATAGGCTGGTCATTGCCTCCAGGTTTGGTGGGAATCGATTAATTGTGAAGGGTAGAAGTGCCTGCCACAATTAAGAGAGAAAGAAAGAAAATACAAGAAAGAATGAAAACGCGACTAACAATAAGGGCAGCAAGGAGCTGGCCAACAAGATCGTGGAAACGCCAGTGATATAGTAACGAAGCACTGGTGATTTTGTACAATATACAGCCACCCAGGTTACCACCCATGACTGATTTCATGGAAACCTGCGGAAAGTAAACGATTAAATACTGTTGTGTACAGTCACTCATAAAAGAAACGACCCCCCCGGCCAAGACACCTTTCAACCAATATGATATCGGTCTTGGTAACACTGTAAATGACGTTAGGTGTGGGGGTGTGAAGCTGCGTTTGGGGGAAGTTCATTCAAAGTTCATTCTAAGTGTGTCGAGCCCATTCATTTAACCCTTGAGGCCGGGGGTTTCATTTGCATCATGTGCGGCATTAATGCATAAATGTTCGGGTATGGGATTGTGTTATCATCTGAAAGTTCTTTGTTCTTGTAGCATAAAGTTAATTTTGTGTGATGGACAACATAACAGGTCAGATATAATGTATGTTTGACTCGAAATGTGGATTGAAGCAGTGTTTCGTGCAGATTAACTCCGCCCTCCTCTCAAACACCCCTCCTCATCCCCCAATATGGCTGACGTCAAATACACTGTTACCAACACTGAATACCCTGAGTTATATTGCCTCTAAGGCAGGGGGGGTCTTTTCTTTTATGAGTGACTGTACATTAAGCCATTAATATTCCCAGCAGGGCAAATTGTCATATTGACTACTGTATCACGTAATAATCAGTTTACCTTCCAGTTTTCCTTTGTTGAATCAACCATTAGTGGTGGGTGATAGTTGCCTGGGTGACTATGTATAAAGTTCCCAGGTGAGTTATACACTTGTCACTTTCGTTTACCATCACCACACTACCCTATCTATCTATGCCAGACGCCTTAATCCCGTAGGGGGTGGCCACAAACAAATCACGTCCATGTCGCCCTGTCCCCCGCCATTTCACTGATATGCTCCCAGCTCACCCCCCCTCTCTCATATACCTCTCCACTCCATCCCTCCATCTCATCCTTGGCTTCCCCCTCCCTCTTCCCCCCTCCACCTCCACCTCACATACACTCTCCTCGTTAGTCTCTCACTCTCCATCCTCTCCACACGGCCACACCATCTCAGTGTGTTTCTCCTAACGCTCCTATCACATCCACCACAACGCTCTTTCACTTCCTCATTGGTCAGTCTCTCCATGTGACTCCAGAGGCTCCTCTCAAATAACTCATTTCCACTCCTCTCACTCTTGATTTCTGTCCCTCCAACAAGGTCCAAGCTTCACTTCCATACGTTAGAGATGGTATCACAATACTGTAATGTGGTAACTTTTTCACTTCAATGCTCACTTCCCTGTTTCTTATCACTCCTTTCAAGGACCCAGCAACCTTTCCTCCTTGCTGTACCCTTTCAAGCACTTCACCATCTAAACTTCCATCCTTATTCATCACACTACCCAAGTACTTAAATGCACTCACATGTTCCATTTCCTCCTCATCCAACCTCATTGTACGTTCACTGACTTCACCTCTCTCGAAGACCATAACTTTACTCTTCCCTACATTCACTTTTAGATTCAGTTTCTTGCACACTTTCCCAAACTCATCCACCAAGCCTTGCAGCTCCCCTTCGTCTTCACTTAACAAAACAGTGTCATCTGCAAACAACAGTACAGGGAGTTTCCAAACACTGTCCTCTTTCACTAGGGCCACTCCAACATCCACTGCCCTACCTTTTATCTCCTTTATAACCCAATCCATATACAGACTGAACAACCATGGAGACATGACACATCCCTATTTCAATCCAACCCTCAAACAGAAATATTCACTTAATTCACTGTCCATATGCACTGCAGCTTTAGCGCCCTCATACATACGTTTCACGGCATTAAAGAACTTCCCATCTATTCCATATATTCTTAATATGTTCCATAATCCGTGTCTATCCATCCTGTCATATGCTTTCTCGAAATCCATGAAGGCCGCATACAACTTCTTTCCCTTCTCTAGAAACTTTTCCACTACAGATCTAAGAATGAATATCTGATATACACAACCTCTTCTCTTTCTAAAACCTCCCTGTTCTTCAACTAATTCATCTGTTATTTCCCTAACTCTGTCAATAAGTATCCTACCATATACTTCTCGTATTACACTAGGAAGACAAAAGCCCCTCTGATTACACACATACTTTTTCCCTTTTTCCTTTGTACGGGGGAAAAATATAACTGAATTCCAATCCTCCGGCACTCTACCTTCATCCCAGGCCAACCTGCTTTTCTTCCACATCCATTCTACTGCTATTTTTGCACCATGCTTCAGCATTTCACCACTTACTCCAATTCCTGGGGTTTTCCCCATTTTAACTTTCTTCATTGCTTCCACAACATCTATCCAGCTGATTTCTTCCTCTCTTCTCACATCCCACCTTCTTCTGGGCATTCCCCAGCCACTTACACTCGCATTACTTTCATTCTCTATGTTCAACAATTCCTTAAAGTGTTCTCTCCAACTACTCACTTCTCCGTTCTCCACTAGTAATCTACCATTTTTTTCTTTCACTCCCCAGCCATCTTCTTTGGCACCCTGTCTAACTATCTTTACCTCTTTTCAGAACATTTTCTTACATTCCCTCCACTTTACACACAAATTCCTTCCAAGTTCCTCATCCACTCTCTTATTACTCTCTCTTACTAATCTATTCACCTCTTTCTTCCTCTCTTCCGTCTCTCAACTTCTTCCACGCCCCCGTTTCCCATCCACTATGTTTTCTTCTTTTGTGCCACAGCCTCTCTCACTACATTCCACTATGTTGTTCCCTGCACCCTCCTTTCGTCTTCTCTTCACCCCACATACTACCTCACATGCTGCACAGATTTCTTCTGTGAATATCTTGTACAGACCTTCCACGTCCCCCATCTACTCCAGTCCATATTTACCCAATCGCTCCTCCAGTTTCCTCTTATATTCTGCCTTTTTTCCATCCTCTTGTAACCTTTCCACTCTCCTTGTATGAATTGCTTCCTCCTGTCCTTTCCCTTCTATTTCTCCGTTTTATTTGGACGTTGATTCTGACTGCCACAAAGTGGTGGTCAGAAAGTCCACTCTCCCAATCTCTATATACACTTGTATCCATGACACACATTCTCATCCCGACATCCACGCACACATAATCTGTCATTGCCTTCCGTTCATTCACTTCACAACCCACCCTTCTCATCACTCGCCACGTATACCTATGAATCATTTTGTGCCTGAAGAGGGTACTGGCTATCACCTCCCCCTCCCGGCACAAATGTCGAATGGTAAATATTTAGTAATGGGCATTTACATGCCTCTAGACTAAATCGTTAGTGATGGCTGATGTTCACCTGGGTGACAGTAACTGGAAGGTCACCAGGTAAATATTAGTTTCTCACTTTTGTTACCATCATATAACTAACATTACTGCATAAAATATAGGTGATGAAGGGTTTCCTTTACCTGACTCAGAGGGTAAACTGACAAGAATTAAAAGTTTCTCCACTTTAGTTTGTAATGACTGATAACTGTTTAACTGAACACTCAGTTCACTGCCGTCAGTTCGTGTTGTCAGTATGATAGTACATGACACTACTTGAGGCGTGATGATTGGCGTAAACCTGGGATTGAATTTAATGAAAAAACATTGGGTTAATATGACTGTAAATGTCTGCATATTGTCCAAGCGCTGCTAAAGATAATGGTATCGATGGTGACAATAGCCACCCGGTGACTTGGTACATAGTACAGTCACCCAGGTGACCATCACCCATCACTGATGCCACTGTTGCATTGATTAACATCGACCATCACTAACGATTTATTCAGTGGTAGGCGAATGTTTCACATAAACATGATCATAATGTTAGTACATACTACAGCCACTGATGTGACCCGTGACTAACGAATACACACAAGGAATCTGCATGTCAATTATCATTATTTTTATCACTACCATTAGCGTGTTGACATGATGGTAACGAAAGTGACAAACAGTGTTGGCCTGGTTAATGTATACATATAGTTTACCAGGCAAACACCACCAATGGCAAAGTTCATACAACTTTTTTTTTTTTATATAAATAACAGAACGCAGGAAGGAAAAACAAACGAGTAAAAAAAAAAAATAATCCATACACCAGATTGCCGGTGTCCTCTGTTCTTAAAATATCTAACAGTTACACTTGAACAGTTGTAGGATGAAATTTGGAGGCAAACACCTCTGGGGAAGCGAGTTCCAGAGAGATGCAGTACGGGGAATGAAGGAATTCTGATAGGCAGAAGTTCTGCAATATGGCTGAGTGACATTCCAGTCATGAGCGCTACCAGATGCCCGTGTAGCACGAGGGAAGGCATGGAGAGGTGGCACCATGGACGCAACTTCGTCTGAGCATTTGCCAAAAAAATATCTGTAAAATAATGCAAGGGAGGCAACATTCCTTCTTACTTGCAGGGGAGGTAGTTTATATGTAATGGCAGGGTTGTTAATTATTCTAACAGCTTTATTCTGAATTTTGTCTAGTTGTCTTAATGCAACCTCTCCACAACCATTCGACAAGGGTGAGCAATATTTAAGCTGAAAGCGCACATGACTCCTATAAATTATAGCTAACTGCTCATCAGCGAAGAAGTTATGGACTCTGTACAATAATCCAAGTTTCTTTGAGGCGGTTTTAGCAAGTGATCTGACATGAGAGGTACAGCCGAGGGCACTGTTAAGTGAGACGCCAAGAATTTCAATACTTTTGGAGATGGGAATATTAGTAGCACTGAAGGTAATGTACGAATCTGGCAATATCTGTCCATTAGTAAACAGTATATATTTAGTTTTACTAGCATTAAAAGAGACAAGGTTGTTTTGTCCCCATTCACTGATTGTAAATAGATCTTGATTTATGGAGATGGCTGTATTGAGTTGAGAGGTGGAGATATTAGACTTTGTAAATGGATGTCTGAGTGTGAATGAACTATGTAGTGTTGATTCATCTGCATATGAGTGAATGGGAATTTTTAGCAGAATATCAGATAAAGGGCTATAATATTTTTGTGTCAAACCGTCAGGGAAGAAAGGGGGGCGGGGTAGCTATTTATGTAAAGGATTCATTAAACTGTTACAACAAAGCAGACATTAAAGTAAATAGGGACACAAAGTGTCTGGGTTGAAATGAGTAACAATAGGGAGAAATTAGTCTTAGGAGCAATTTACAGATCTCCAAAATTAAGTAGAGCAGATAGTAAATTCCTTTGGGAGGAAATTAGGAAAGCATCCCAGTCCAGCTTAGTAATAACTGTAGGGGACCTTAATCTGCCAAGGATAGCTTGGAGAAATCAGACAGGGGATGCAGAGTCAGAGGAATTTCTAGAGGTAGTACAGGATAATTTCCTTTATCAGTATATCAGGGAGCCCACCAGAGGTAATAATATACTAGATTTGGTTTTAGCTAATAAAGAAAATATCATTAGTGATATAGAGGTTGGTGGACGATTTTGTAATAGCGATCATGAAGAAATTTAGTTTAGATTTATTTGGGATGTCTGTTCCACCGAAAATACCTCCACCATTCCTAATTTTCGTCTAGGAGATTTCGATGGATTAAGAGCTTATTTCCGAACGGCATTCCACAGGGAGATTAGCTATTTGAGGGAATGCCAGGTCAGTGGGGAAACCCAGGTCATAGGCGAGGGGCAGGAAACACGAGGGAATGTGCTCCAGGTGTCTTTGGAAGGTAAAGTGTTAGATGGGAGTGTAGTCGAGGTGACGGGGATTAACTTAGCTCTAGTACCAAGCAGACGTTCGACCAGCGAGAAATATAATGAGGTAGTAAACATAATACACGGAGGCCAAGATAGATATATCCCTTCAAAACCGTTTAGAACGAATAATTCAGAACCAAGATGGTTAAACAACAGATTAAAATCTCTCATAGGCCAAAGGAAAGGAATATATAGAAAAATAAAACGTGGAGAGGAACACTTGCGTAACTGGTACGCAATTTTGAATAGAGAGGTAAAGAGGGAGATACGAAAAGCAAAGAGAAGTATTGAAATTAAGGTTGCTAATGAATCGAAAGAAAACTCGAAGGGTTTTTATCAAATATAACGTACGAAAAATAAAGATAGGATAGGACCACTCAGAACAAAACCAGGTGACATTACCAGTGAAGATAAAGAAATGTGCTCTATCCTAAATAATTATTTCATATCAGTATTCACCAAGGAAAATCTAGACCTGCTCCCTCAAGCAGCAAATATTTACGATGAGAATACGGAAAATATTTTTAGTAAAATAACCATTTGTAAGGAGGACGTATTGAAAGAAAATAATAAGTTAAAACCTCAAAAATCGCCAGGTCAGGACGAAATATATGCAAAAATTATGAAAGAAACCAAAGAAAAATTATATCAGCCACTTTTAACGTTATTTAATGACTCTTTAAGTTCAGGAGAAGTTCCAGAGGCGTGGAAGACCGCAAACGTAGTGCTCATCTTTAAATAGGGTGATAAATCAGCTGCGTCGAATTATCGTCCGATAAGTCTAACGTCAATAGTAGGAAAAACGTTAGAGTCAATTTTGGCAAATAAGATTAGAGGGCACTTAGAAAGATGTAATCTTATAAACGAAAGTCAGCACGGATTCAGGCAAGGACGATCCTGCCTCACAAACTTGTCATTCTACTCGGAGGTCTATGAGGCAGTAGATAGCGATAAAGCTTACGATGTTATTTATTTGGACTTTTGTAAAGCTCTTGATAGGGTCCCACACGAAAGGTTAGTTAGAAAGGTTCGAGCACACGGTATATACGGCGATATCTTAAAATGGATAGAATCCTGGCTGAAAGGACGAAAGCAGAGAGTATTAATAAATGGAACTATGTCTGATTGGGGATTAGTAACTAGTGGTGTACCACAGGGTTCAGTACTCGGTCCCTTATTATTTATTATATATATAAATGATCTAGACTTAGGAGTCAATAGCAGCATCAGCAAACTTGCCGACGATACAAAAATAGGACGTAACATTAACTCGACTGCCGATTGCCGTAACTTACAAAAGGACCTCGATACATTGTCCAAATGGTCTAAAACATGGCAAGTGGATTTGAACGTTGAAAAATGTAAAGTATTTAACGTAGGCAAGACCATTGGAGATACTAAATACAGCTTAGATAACAAAGAAATTAGCAAATCGGAATGCGAAAGAGATCTAGGAGTTATGGTTAGTAAGGACCTGAAACCAAGGCAACAGTGTATTAATGCGAGAAATAAAGCAAATAGAGTCCTAGGATTTATTTCGAGAAGCGTGAGCAACAGGTCACCAAAAGTAATCACTCGCTACAGAGGCGTAGAGTAAGCTGAGACTTAATTAAGGTGTTTAAGTGGATGAGGGGTATAAATAAGGGAGATATTAGCAAGGTACTTCAAGCGAGCATACAGGATAGAACTAGAAGTAATGGTTTCAAACTAGAAAAATTCTGTTTGAATAAGGAAATATGTAGAAACTGGTTTGGTAATAGAGTAGTAGACGAATGGAATAAGCTACCTAGTAAAGTAGTTGCTGCCTCTTCCATTGAGAGTTTCAAGCATAGGCTAGATAAGCATATGACAAATAAGGGGTGTGTATAGAAAAAAAAAATCTTATAAACAATACTAAATCATACTTTTTCCTTTTCAGGTTACACTACCATAGTGTCTATTATCCTTTCACACTTTCCTATAAAATGTCCACGCCAGTTTTTCTATACTGCGTGGTGTTCTTTCTGACTTTTTCCTTATCTCATTCTAGTAGTTCAGTTACTCTTCTAGCAGCTGCCTAGCATGGGCCAACCGGCCTACTGCAGTTATCCTCTCTTCTTATGTTCTTATGTTCGGCTGGAGGGTCTGGAGGGCGGGGGAGCCTTCTTCTTTGCTGTCCTTATCTCATTCTAGTAGTTCAGTTACTCTTCTAGGAGTTGCCTAACATGGGCCAACCGGCCTACTGCAGTTATCCTCTCTTCTTATGTTCACTCCAAGATCAAGACTCTTGATCTAGCCTCACTCCTCGTTGAGGGAGGCGCTTCCCCGCCACCTCTCGCTGTCACGAGTATGGTGAGTGCAGATTTAGTCTTTTTAGTCTGTCTTCATATGACAGGTTCCGAACATCATGTATCGTTTTTGTCATTCTTCTCTGTACATTTTGTAACGAGTTTATATCCATTCCATTGTAAGGACACCAAAACTGCATGGCATAGTCTAACTGTGGCCTTACTAATGCTTGGTAAGGTTGCAATATTACTTTAGATGTCTTACTGCTCACGCTTCGAGAAAGAAAGAAAGAGAGAGAGAGAGAGAGAGAGAGAGAGAGAGAGAGAGAGAGAGAGAGAGAGAGAGAGGAAGGGGTCATCAAACAGGATGAAGGCTGAAAGATAATGAAGATAACTGGATATGGAAGAGAGAACATACATACATACTATATTAATAGCCTACGTATATACATGCCGTACATACATACATACTAAATACATACATACGTATTAAATACATACATACATACATACGAATGTTGTGCGGGTGGAAACAGGGGGGGAAGGGAGGCCGTCTGTGAAGCCTCAGGGTAGGGCAGGACGAATCAGGTCAGGTCAGGTTGATCCTTCTCAGTTAGTCATTTCCTCTCCCTCATCCTCCCTCCTCCCCCCCAGCACTCCATCACCCCTCCATTATCTCCATCCATCACCCCACTAACCCCTCCCACCTCCCCAACCTCACCATTTACCCATCAAACTGCTATTCTTCTTTAACTTTAACTTTGACTAAAACTTCCATATCTATCTACAATACAGAGTTATAACAGCAGATCAGCACTATAATATGATGTTTGTCACGAGGAAACGTTATGAAATAGGATGAAGAGCAGTAGTACTCCACTGTCTTTTACTACCGCTGAGCTACGTGTATTATTAAGGTGCAAAGGACGAAACTCTGGGGCAACATAGATTACAGCACCCCCCCACTACAACCCACCCTGTATGTACCCCACCACCACAACCCACCCTGTATGTACCCCACCACCACAACCCACCCTGTATGTACCCCACCACCACAACCCACCCTGTATGTACCCCACCACCACAACCCACCCTGTATGTACCCCACCACCACAACCCACCCTGTATCCACCCCACCACCACAACCCACCCTGTATCCACCCCACCACCACAACCCACCCTGTATCCACCCCACCACGACAACACACTCTGTATGTACCCCACCACCACAACCCACCCTGTATCCACCCCACCACCACAACCCACCCTGTATCCACCCCACCACCACAACCCACCCTGTATCCACCCCACCACCACAACCCACCCTGTATCCACCCCACCACCACAACCCACCCTGTATGTACCCCACCACCACAACCCACCCTGTATCCACCCCACCACCACAACCCACCCTGTATCCACCCCACCACCACAACCCACCCTGTATCCACCCCACCACCACAACCCACCCTGTATCCACCCCACCACCACAACCCACCCTGTATCCACCCCACCACCACACCCCACCCTGTATCCACCCTACCACCACAACACACCCTGGATCCATCCCACCACCACAACCCACCCTGTATATACCCCACCACCACAACACACCCTGGATCCACCCCACCACACTATACCAGCCTTCACCCACCACACTCACCCAGCCAACCAGAAGAATAATTAAGCTAACAAAATAAGACAAGGATAGCATAATTTAATGTTTTTTTTTCTAATGCTTTTTTTTTTTTTTAAATTCCTGCATCTGTAACAATAAAATATATCAGTGTATGAGCAGGGGCGTATCTAGAGATCTGGGGGCCCGGGGGGCTAGGTTCTTTTCGGGGCCCCCCTCAGGATTGGGACTCCGCAAAGAACCTAGCACCCTCATTCTCAAAACATGTCTAATATCTCAGCCGGGATTGTCGGAATGATCAATATATATAATTTTAATTATTAATAAAAAAGATTATACATTTTTAAGGCTTTTGGGGGCCCTTCTCAAATGGGGGCCCGGGGGGCAGTTTCAAACAGCCCCCCCGACCCCCTCAGGTACGCCACTGTGTATGAGTGTAGTTTTCCAGGGTGTAGCCTGCATACAACACACTAATCTCGTTTCCTCAGCCACACCTATACTGAGCTAAAGCCTGGCTTAACAGACCCACAGAGGTAAAAAAAGAAAGGACAGGGAGAGGGGGCGGATTGAGGAAGGTAGGAAGAAATATAAGAAAGGGAAGGAGAGAAGAAACTAAGAACAAAGACAAAAGAAAAAGAAAAAGGAGAAAGAAGAAAACAAAAGGAGACCAGCAGCAAGAGACCCGTTTATCTTTTCAGGGCCGTTTGATAAAAAGTGGGAAATGACATTTTATATTCCGGGAATATGAGAACATAAGAAAATAAGAAGAGAAGATAACTGCAGTATACCAGTTCACCCATATTAGGGAGCTCCAACAGTAGTAGGTACAGTACATAAAAACTTAAGAAGAGAGGATAACTGCAGTTGGCCGGTTGGCCCATGCTAGTCAGCTCCTACAAGAGGACCTGAACTACTAGAATGAGATAAGGATAGCAAGGTAAAAATCTCTCCCCCGCCCTCCAAACCCTCCAGCCGAAGTCGGCAGGCAAAAGCCAGAAAGAACACCTGGAAGGGGCAGCAACAGCATCACTATACTAGGTGTAATGCAGCTTTATCTACGGAATAGTAACTCCTTTATATGATGCCCTGAATGAAAGAAAAACAAATTACGTGGCCACAACTTCGCATTTCATTCACCCTCCCCTACCTACCCTCCCTCCCCTCTCTCACTCCACCCCAGCACCAACGCTCGTCCCCCCCCACCCATCTTCCCTTTTCTCTCTCTGGCCCCTCCCTCTCAGCCCCTCTTACTCCAGTGTGACTTGCTGCGCATAAGCAAGCCAGTCTGAGGCACGGGGTGCAAGAGGGTAGGTGATCATCTATGGCCACGACTGTACATGTTGGAGTCGCCCAGGTGACCATCATCCACCACTGACGAAAGATTCAACGGTGATAAGTAACTTGTAAACCATACAGCTGGTATGATGATAGTTACTGATCATTACTGACGACTGACTGAAGAGTGGTTGGTGAACTGCAAATTACTAAATACAGCCAGATGATCATAGGGATAATGCATTTTTGCTATATACACTCACCCAAAACTGACCATCATTTACGAATCAGCTGAAGGAAGGCGGCTATAAATACATTACCGTAATGTTAGTAAAGATTATATTATCTAAAGTGACAAGATGATAGCCACCCGGTGACTTGGTACGTCAATAGTAGGAAAAATGTTGGAGTCAATTTTGGCAATTAAGATTAGAGAACACTTAGAAAGATTTAATCTTATAAACGAAAGTCAGCACGGATTCAGGCAAGGACGATCCTGCCTCACAAACTTGTTGTCATTCTACTCGGAGGTCTATGAGGCAATAGATAACGATAAAGCTTACGATGTTATTTATCTGGACTTTAGTAAAGTTTTTGATAGGGTCCCACACGCAAGGTTAGTTAGAAAGGTTCGAGCACACGGTATAGACGGCGATATCTTAAAATGGATAGAATCCTGGCTGAAAGGACGAAAGCAGAGAGTATTAATAAATGGAACTAAGTCGGATTGGGGATTAGTAACTAGCGGTGTACCACAGGGTTCAGTACTCGGTCCCTTATTATTTATTATATATATAAATGATCTAGACTTAGGAGTCAATAGCAGCATCAGCAAATTTGCTGACGATACAAAAATAGGGCGTATCATTAACTCGACTGACGATTGCCATAACTTACAAAAAAGACCTCCATATATTGTCCAAATGGTCTAAAACTAGGCAAATGGAATTTAACGTTGAAAAATGTAAAGTACTTAACGTAGGCAAGACCATTGGAGACACTAAATACAACATAGATAAGAAAGAAATTAGCAAATCGGTATGCGAGAGAGATCTAGGAGTTATGGTTAGTAACGACCTTAAACCATGGCAACAGTGTATTAATGTGAGAAACAAAGCAAATAGGGTCCTGGGATTTATTTCGAGAAGCGTGAGCAATAGATCATCAAAAGTAATACTGAAACTTTATCTAGCATTAGTAAGGCCACATTTAGACTACGCAATACAGTTTTGGTGTCCTTACTATAGAATGGGTATTAATTCGTTAGAAAATGTACAGAGAAGAATGACAAAAATGATACATGACGTCCGGAACCTGTCATATGAAGACAGACTGAAAAGACTAAGTCTGCATTCGCTAGAGAGACATAGAGTATGGGGAGACTTAAATGAGGTTTTTAAGTGGATGAAGGGTATAAATAAGGAAGATATTAGCAAGGTACTTAAAGTGAGCAAACAGGACAGAACTAGAAATAATGGTTTCAAACTAGAAAAATTCCGTTTCAATAAGGAAATATGTAGAAATTGGTTTGGTAAGAGTTTTTTTTTTTTTTAATTCTTTTTTAAGTGAGGAAGAAGGAACCAAAGGCAACGACCCCGCAAAAATGTTCCTACCAAGAGAAAAACAAAATACAATAGAGAGCCAAATTCAAGATCCATTCATTACGAGATGCCTGGACACACTGCGTTTGAAAGACTGGAGATCATAGGAAGCAGGAAATACAGACAGAGGGAGACACTTCCAGAGTAGTAGATGAATGGAATAAGCTACCTAGTAAAGTAGTTGCTGCCTCTTTCATTGAGAGTTTCAAGCATAGGCTAGATAAGCATATGACATATAAGGGGTTGATATAGAAAAAAAAAAAAAATCTTATAACAAATACTAATTCATAATTTTTTCCTTTTCAGGGTATACTGTGATAGTCTCTATTCTCCTTTCACACTTTCCTGTAAAATGTCCACGCCAGTTTTTCTTTACTGCGAGGTGTTCTTTCTGACTTTTTCCTGCCAGCTTCAGCTGGAGGGTTTGGAGGGCGGGGGAGAGCCTTCTTCTTTGCTATCCTCATTTCATTCTAGTAGTTCAGTTACTCTTCTAGGAGCTGCCTAGCATGGGCCAGCCGGCCTACTGCAGTTATCTTCTCTTCTTTTGTTCGTATGTTATTACAGTCACCCATGTGACCATCACCAATCACTGCCTTTTAGCAGAGGGAGTCCTCATGTACGCAAAGGATTGGCATTAATTAGCATTAACGAAGGTTAAACGCTGGTCAAGGAAGCAAGACGAAGATGGTAAAGAAAATGACAAGGGAAACTTAACTACTGTTATTAGTGCTATATAATGGGAGCCAGATGGTGGTAACGAAAGTGACCAGTGATATTTGCCCGGTGAATGTGTATATATTTACAATCGCCGAGGTAATCATCACCCATCACTGACGCTTTCAGCAAGGGCAAACCTTCTGTAAGTCAAGGGAATCAATATGGTCTTGGCCAACACCATCCCACTGTATAGTTTCCAGTAGGAGGCTGTTAAACATACTTGCAGAAATGCAAGATGGAGAGAACGAAAGTAATAGTCATATTCACACGGTGATGTTCCAGTTACATACAGTCACCCAAGGAACATGACCCATCACTAACGATTACACACAAGCAAACTTGTTTAGTACCAAGGCATCATATCCTACAACAACTAACTAACCTAACCCCAACAATCTACCCCACCCTAGGACTCCCTTGTAGTCCTCGGCACTGCTACACTTCATAAATATATAAACTTCCTGGGATAATAATTGATTCTAACAATTTTAATCAGTTCCTAATATGGTGTTAAGCTCCCACAAGAAGTGAACTGGCTTGTCTGATAACTGTATATCTGCCATGTCAAGATATTCGATCGTTCATGACAAACAGCTTAAGCCATCTGTGATTGCCTGCTGTTAAGTCTAGTGTTGTACTCAGCATACAAGATGAATAGATGTCAGTTTTAAGCCATAACATGAAGAGTATACAGTACATCATAATCATGGGTAATTCTTTCCCGACAGCTGGTGGCGCCAAAACTGTCGACTCGTATTCACCCGGTGGACCTTAACTGCCAGTCATCCAGGTAAATATGAGTCAGCACTAACACTTAACTGGGAACAGTTGATATTAAATGACATCGTTATAATGGTAAGATGATGGTAACGAGTGTGACGCACAGGTATTGCTCCGGTTACTTTCTGCTAGATAGTTACCTATATTATTACTATCACTAACGACTGAACTGAAGGGAGGCGGATATAAAGACATATTATCATAATATGATGACGCCGACAGTGGCAAGATAATATCCACCGGTGACTTGGTACATATTATTCGCTTATTTGACCATCATCCAGCACAGACGATTGGGAGGGAAAACTTGATCAGATAAATAGTTAGGCAGTTCTTTCTATTCTTTATTTTCTATCTCAGTTCAGAAGATAAATAAATATATGCAAGTACTAAAAGCAGAACAAGATGGTGGTAACGAAAGTGACACAGCATTGTTGTGCCGGTGGTTTCCTGTTAATACAGTCACCCTGGTTAACACTGCCCATTACAAACGATGGATTGAACAGTGGCAAGTGAATGTCAGTTATTATACTATCATAATATTAATCAAAATGATAAAGAAGCAAGATAAAAATCTCCTGGTGACTTGTGCACATATTATATAGTAACCGAGAACATTAATCTAACGCCTTAGCTGAAGGAAAGTCACAAATATTACTATCTATCTATCTATTGCCAGACGCCTCAATCCCATTTGGGGCGGCCACAAACAAATCGCCTCCAAGTCGCCCTGTCCCCCGCCATCTCACTGCCTTGCTCCCAACTCACACCCCCCTCTCTCATATACCTCTCCACCCCATCCCTCCATCTCATCCTCGGCCTCCCCCTCCCTCTTCCCCCCTCCAACTCACTCACATACACTCTCTTCGTCAGTCTCTCACCCTCCATCCTCTCCACATGGCCAAACCACCTCAGTGCGTTCCTCAGAACGATTCCTATCACATCCACATCAACACCACAACGCTCCTTTATATCCTCATTCGTCAGCCTGTCTCTCCATGTGACTCCACAGGCTCCTCTTAAATAACTCATTTCCACTGCTCTCATTCTTGACTTGTGTCCTTCCAACAACGTCCAAGCTTCACTTCCGTACGTTAGAGTTGGTATCACAATACTGTCATGTAGTAACTTTTTCACTTCCATGCTCACTTCCCTGTTTCTTATCACTGCTTTCAAAGAACCAGCAACCTTTCTTCCCTGCTGTACCCTTTCAAGCACTTCACCCTCCAAACCTCCATCCTTACTCATCACGCTACCCAAGTACTTAAACGTACTCACATTTTCCAATTCCTCACCATCCAACCTCGCTGTACATTCACTGACTTCACCTCTCTCAAAGACCATCACTTTACTCTTCCCTACATTCACCTTTAGATTCCGTTTCTTACACACTCTCCCAAACTCATCCACCAAGCCTTGCAGCTCCCCTTCGTCTTCACTCAACAACACAGTATCATCTGCAAAGAACAGTACAGAGAGTTTCCAAACACTATCCTCTTTCACCAGGGCCACTCCAGCATCCACTACCCTACCTTGTACCTCTTTTATTACCCCATCCATGTAAAGATTGAACAAACATGGAGACATGACACATCCCTGTTTCAACCCAACTTTCAAAGAGAAAAATTCACCTAGTTCACCATCCACATGCACTGCAGCCTTCGCACCATCGTACATACTCTTCACAGCATTCAACAACTTCCCATCTACTCCATATATTCTTAACACTTTCCACAATCCTTGTCTATCCACCCTGTCATATGCTTTCTCGAAATCCATGAAAGCCGCATACAACTTCTTTCCCTTCTCTAGAAACTTTTCCACTAAAGATCTAAGAAGGAATATCTGATCTACACAACCTCTTCCCTTTCTAAAGCCTCCCTGTTCTTCTCCAACTAATTTCTCTGTTCTTTCTCTAACTCTGCCAATAAGTATCCTACCATACACTTTTCCTATTATACTAAGAAGACAAATGCCCCTATGATTACCACACACTTCTTTTTCCCCTTTTCCTTTGTACAAGGGAAAAATTATACCTGACTTCCAATCCTCCGGGTCTCTACCTTCCTCCCAGGCCAATCTGCACATCTTCCACATCCATTCTACTACTATCTCTCCCCCATGCTTCAGCATTTCACCACACACTCCATCAATTTCTGGGGCTTTCCCCGATTTAACTTTCTTCATTGCTTCCACAACTTCTATCCTACTGATTTCTTCCTGTCCTCTCACCTCACTCCTTCTCCCAGCTATTCCCCAGCCACTTATACTTGCATTACTTCCATCTTCTATGTTAAATAATTCCTTAAAGTGTTCTCTCCATCTGCTCACTTTTTCTCCCTTCTCCACTAGTAATCTACCATTTTTATCTTTCACTCCCCTGCTAACTTCACTTCCACCCTGTCTTACTCTTTTCACCTCTTTCCAGGACATTTTCTTACAGTCCCTCCACTTTACACTCAAATTCCTTCCAAATTCCTCATCCACTCTCTTCTTACTCTCTCTTACTAATCTTTTCACCTCTCTGTTTCTTTCTACATATAACTCTCTCTTCCACCTCTCAACTTCTTCCACGCCCCTATTTCTCATCCATTCATTGTATGCTTTCTTCTTTTGTGCCACAGCCTGTCTTACCTCTTCAGTCCACCACGCTGTTCCTTGCACCCCCCTCCGTCTTCTCTTCCTTCCACACACCACATCACATGCTGCACATATTTCTTCTGTAAATATCCTACACACACCTTCCACGTCTCCCATCTGCTCCGATTCATATTTGCCCAATCGTTCCTCCACTTCTCTCTTATACTCTTCCTTTTTCTCATCCTCTTGTAACCTTTCCACTCTCCTTGCAAATACTCCTTCCTCTCGTCTTTCCCTTCTTCTATTCCTCCATTTTACTTGAATTCTAATTCTGGTCACCACCAAGTAGTGGTCAGAAAGTCCACTCCCCCAGCCTTTATGAGCTCTTGCACCCATTACACATCTTCGCATCCTTTCATCCACACACACATAATCAATCATTGCCTTCCTTTCATTCAGTTCACCACCCACCCTTTTCATCACTCGCCATGTATACATGTGGATCATTTTATGCCTGAAGAGGGTATTGGCTATCACCAACCCCCTCCCAGCACAAATGTCCACTAACGCACTCCCATTCTCATCTATCTCAGCAGGCACACCCCACTCACCAACTATTCCATCCACATTCACATTCCCAACTTTACCATTCATATCATCAATCAAAAACACTCTCTCATTCCTTCCAAACTCTTCCATGCACACCTCTACATTTGTCCAGAACTCTTCTCTCACTCTTCTAGCACGATCTTGCGTTGGCGCATACACACACACAATCGCCCACATTTGTATTCCAACTTTCAACTTTACCCACACAATCCTTGACCCAACTGATCCATACTGTCTTATGCTCTTCTTCCATCATTTACTCACAACTATACATACTCCTTCCTTTGCCCTCTCATTCTCACCTACTCCTGCACATATACCCCATCCATACTCCCATTCTCTCACACTTTCTCCTCTCCATTTTGTTTCAGTTATTCCACATACATCCACTTTCGCACCCTCAAATATTACCAAATTAAAATAAAGCTGTTTTAACGAAAGTGAGTGTTGAATCCGGTGCATATTACAAATCACACAAGCGCACCACCCATCATTAACGACTGAGCAGAGGCAATCTGCCAGGAAAAAAAAAAAAAAAAAAAAAAGTTCCTTCTAATGCCACCGTACTGTTTATTTAGATAGTGATAGTGATAGTAACTGAGGATGCTCACCCGGCTGACCTATTCTTAAATTCATCCAGGTAAACATGATCCATCACTGTAGTCAATAGCTGTCGGTATAAAGTCGGTAAATGAAACACAGCCAACCAGGTAAACACAGCCCACCACTAACACTTCAGTGGCAAACCGCCCCAGGCACTGGTCACATTGTCATGAAATTTTCTCCTGAGAAAAGGGCTAAACGATAATGTATATATGGCGAGAAGATGGCAACAAAAGTTGAGTTACAATTATCCGGTAACTTAGGAGCAACATGCAGTCAACGTGACGAACATAACCCATAGAAAAACGATTAAATCAGCATTACTAGGTAAGACATATTACGCACTTTCGTGATGGTAACAGGACGCAGATAACAAACGTAACATTGGCATGTTCACCCTATGACTGAATACATCGATCAACAAAGTAACATCGCCCATCACAAGGAAACCTCCAATCAGCATAACCCGTCATTGGCGACTGATCCAATGGAAGTAGTTATAGTGAAAAAGAAATGCTGATCCGGTGACTCGACTAGACAGTCAACCAGGAAAGCATCTCCCACTACCAACTATTCAGGGTACAAACATCAGGCAAGCGATGTCACCCAGGAAAACATCACCCATCACGATTCAAGGTATACCATAATGTGTGGTAGGTAAATGGTTAATTGTAATTAACATATACTTATTATGATCGTGACAAAATTGGCACGATAATGTTGACGCGGCGGCTTGGTAGACATTAAAGTCATCCAAGTTAGCTTCGCCCATCACTGACGATTCAGAGGGAAACTGGTAGGTAAATGGACATTCATATTGCTACACTTGTCACATGATGGTACCGAAAGTGACCACATAATAATTACCCGGTGACTCTGTATACATAACTCACCCAGGCAACTTTTACCCATCACTGATGATTTAACAGAAGAGTAGATATGAGATTATTACTAAACGATACTGTAATGATGGAAAGATGATGGTAATGAAAGTGACCAGATAATAATCTGCTGGTGACTTTGTACACATTACAGTCTCCCTGACATCTATCACCCATCCGTGAACTGAGAAGTGGAATGTAGACACTGGTAGGCAAAGGGTTACTATTAATATTCAGTAACGTAACGATAGTCAGATGATGGTAACGAAAGTGACACATCAGTGTTATACCGGTGGTTCTCTACTACATGTTCATGTGGGTTAACAATGGCAGTAATTAACAATTGATTCAGTAGTGGTCGGTAAACTGCTTTTCATTTTAAGTGATATTAAGATGGTGGTAACGAAAGTGACAACAGTGCTGACCCGGTGACATTCTACTATACGTCAGATTTGGAGTAAATCGGGTAAAAATTGACGATTTTATGCCCATTTGAAATTTTAGGCCCGACCCATCTGACATTGACCCCCCTTCCGCTAACTGAAGAGTGACCCCCTGATATAATGATGCACCTATAGGTTTTGGTTTCATGCGGATATGACGAATTTGAAAGGAGTTATGGCGATTTTTTTCCTTTTTTGGGGGTCTACAGCCTGGGCCTTGAACTAATTTGGCGCAAAATTTAATCAGGTGATCAGGAGGTCATACCCCATCATCCCTGTAATTTTAGTCAGAATCGCACCAGTAGTTTTCGCGTAAACTTGTTGACAGACAGACAGACAGACAAACAGAGCCTCTCCGGGGCGGGGACGGGTAACTAGAAAGGCGTAGAGTAGGGGAGGCTTAACTAAAGTGTTAAAGTCGATGAAGTGAATAAATAAGGGACATATTAGTAAGGTACTTGTGAGCATACGGGATTGAACGGGAACTTGTTATTTCACACTAGATAAACTCCTTTTGAGTGAGGAGATAGGAAGAAACTGGTACAGTATATCAATCGAGTAATGGACGAATGAAATATGCTACCAACTGATGTAGTTGCCTTGCCTTCCCTTGAGTGCTTCAAACATTTTCTACGTAAGTATATGACAAGCAAGGGTTGGAAAAACAAAAGAATCCTAATAACCTGTACTAATTCACTGTTTTTCCCTTTCAGGTTTCTTTACGGTAGTCTCTTCTCCTATTCCACTTTCCTACAAAATAAACACGCCAGTCTTTCTTTACTGCGAGGTCCTCCTCACTCTTTTCCGTCAGTTTCGGTTGGAGAAGAAGAGCCTTCTTTGTTATCCTTGTCTTGTTTCAGTTGTTTAGTCACTCATGGAAAAGCTACCTAGCATGGGCCAACTGGCCGACTACAGCAATGCTCTCTTCTTATGTTCTTACGTAATCATCACCCATTACTAACGATTCAAAGGGAAAATAAAGGATTTGACGAACGTCTTCCCACATACCACAAGCCGCTGGTGTTCAGGTTGTTCAGGAGTTAAAAATAGTAGAAAGACGAGATGGTAATACTGAAGTGATCATAAGATGGTGGTACTGAAAGTGACAGCAAACTTGACACTGACCTCGGTTTGTTTTTATCTGAAGGAATTAGTACACTCCCACAACTCAAATTTTAAGTCGTGGTTGCATGTAATTTCATGAGCCACAGTTATGAAAGAGGAATGAGTCTTCTTGTCTCATGCAGTCTTCATACGAGCTAATGGCTATACCCAATTCACTCTAACTGAACCTAAAATTGTCATCACTACATCTTTATTGCTGAGTTGTAAGGATAGGTGTGTTCACAGGTCACCCAAGTAAACGTCATCCTACACTCTTAGGCAGAATATTATCAGAAACGAGGTGTTTATCAGCAAGAAATGCATTGGTTAATAATAAAAGATAAACAAGCTGGTAGGCGACAATGGCCAGCTCAACAAGCCGTTGCGGTTCACCCTGTACACACATAGGAGGACACTTATCTTGTTGCAGTCTAAAATACCATCGCTCGCCCGTCTTTGGACACAAACTAAACCACCCCGACAACAGAAATAACTTTATACTTGCATAAACACAATAAACATCCAAAAAACTGTGAAAAAATTAATAAAATATTTTTTTAAATTAAATGTCGTATATTATGTACTGATTTTGTTCGTAATACACCTATCTAGTTATTTCAAACCATTTCAGCACCACTGAAATCTTTCGGGGGTTGAAAATATGGATATTTCTTATCGAGATGTGTTTTCACTGCTCGCCTTAATTTTCACCGGCTTGTATGCTCTCATTTTGCTAAATTTTTCGAGTTTCATTGCGAAGCACGGGATGGGTTTAGGAAGATAAAAATGGTATTGCCACGTTCGCCAGACGTTTTTCTTTAATTTGGCAAGAAAAAAATCGATTTGCGAAATTTGAAGGAAAAAAAAAATGGTGCAGAGGCTGGCCCCTAGGTCCCGACAATTATAGACCCATGGCCACGGAGGGGTTAAGCAGGCCGTTGCTAGGCAACGGCCTGCTTAGCCCCTCCGTGCCTTGCAACCAAAACCTTGCAGACACAACTAGGTCGTAGGCTGGTCTTTGCGTCCAGTTTGGTCGATATCAGTTAATTCTGAAGGGTAGAAGTGCCTGCCACAATTAAACAAGACTGCTAGGGACGCTGAGGCCAATCTTTGCAGGATTGCCACTCAAACACAAGAGGAGGGAGAGGAAAAATGGATGGCACACTTCCGATAGAGAATGACCTCAAGTTTATGCCTATAGAAGTCAGAGCTTTCTACAACCATTAGTAATGTTTCTAGAGCTCAAAATGTGAAAAGTATGAGAAAGTGATTTTTTGGCCGTTGTTAGGCAACGAGTAGTTGCCTAGCAACTAATATCTTGTGGAAACAACTAGGTCATAGGCTGGTCATTGCCTCCAGGTTTGGTGGGAATCGATTAATTGTGAAGGGTAGAAGTGCCTGCCACAATTAAGAGAGAAAGAAAGAAAATACAAGAAAGAATGAAAACACGACCAACAATAAGGGCAGCAAGGAGCTGGCCAACAAGATCGTGGAAACGAAAGTGATATAGTAACGATGCACTGGTGATTTTGTACAATATACAGCCACCCAGGTTATCACCGACGACTGATTTCATGGAAACCTGCGGAAAGTAAACGATTAAATGCTGTTGTGTACATTAAGCCATTAATATCCCCAGCAGGGCAAATTGTCATACTCACTATTGCATCACGTAATATTAACCAGTTTACCTTCCAGTTTCCCTTTGTTGAATCAACCATTAATGGTGGGTGATAGTTGCCTGCGTGACTATGTATAAAGTTCCCAGGTGATTTATACACTTGTCACTTTCGTTTACCATCACCACACTGCCGTCTATGTATCTATTGCCAGACACCTTAATCCCGTAGGCGGTGGCCACAAACAAATCACGTCCTGTCCCCCGCCATTTCACTGCCCTGCTCCCAGCTCACACCCCCTCTCTCATATACCTCTCCACTCCATCCCTCCATCTCATCCTTGGCCTCCCCCTCCCTCTTCCCCCCTCCACCTCACATACACTCTCCTCATCAGTCTCTCACTCTTCATCCTCTTCACAGGGCCAAACCACCTCAGTGTGTTTCTCCTAACGCTCCTATCACATCCACCACAACGCTCTTTCTCTTCCTCATTGGTCAGTCTCTCCATGTGACTCCACAAGCTCCTCTCAAATAACTCATTTCCACTGCTCTCACTCTTAATTTCTGTCCCTCCAACAAGGTCCAAGCTTCATTTCCATACGTTAGAGTTGAAATCACAATACTGTAATATGGTAACTTTTTCACTTCAATGCTAACTTCCCTGTTTCTTATCACTCCTTTCAAGGAACCAGCAACCTTTCCTCCTTGCTGTACCCTTTCAAGCACTTCACCATGTAAACTTCCATCCTTATTCATCACACTACCCAAGTACTTAAATGCACTCACATGTTCCATTTCCTCCTCATCCAACCTCACTGTACGTTCACCGACCTCACTTCTCTCGAAGACCATAACTTTACTCTTCCCTACATTCACTTTTAGATTCAGTTTCTTGCACACTCTCCCAAACTCATCTACCAAGCCTTGCAGCTCCCCTTCGTCTTCACTTAATAAAACATTGTCGTCTGCAAACAACAGTACAGGGAGTTTCCAAACACTGTCCTCTTTCACTAGGGCCACTCCAACATCCACTGCCCTACCTTTTATCTCCTTTATAACTCAATCCATATATAGACTGAACAGCCATGGAGACATGACACATCCCTATTTCAATCCAACCCTCAAACACAAAAATTCACTTAATTCACTGTCCACTTGCACTGCAGCCTTAGCGCCCTCATACATATTTTTCACGGCATTAAACAACTTCCCAACCATTCCATATATTCTTAATACTTTCCACAATCCTTGTCTATCCATCCTGTCATATGCTTTCTCCAAATCCATGAAGGCCGCATACAACTTCTTTCTCTTATCTAGAAATTTTTCCACTAAAGATCTAAGAATGAATATCTGATCTACACAACCACTTCCTTTCCTAAAACCTCCCCGTTCTTCTCCACCTAATTCATCTGTTATTTCCCTAACTCTGTCAATAAGTATCCTACCATAAACCTATTACACTAGGAAGACAAAAGCCCCTATGATTACACATATCCTTTTTCCCCTTTTCCTTTGTACAGGGGAAAATATAACTGACTTCCAATCCTCCGGGACTCTACCTTCATCCCAGGTCAATCTGCTTGTCTTCCACATCCATTCTACTGCTATTTTTGCCCCATGCTTCAGCATTTTACCACACACTCCAATTCCTGGGGTTTTCCCCATTTTAACTTTCTCCATTGCTCCCACAACTTCCATCCAACTGATTTCTTCCTCTCTTCTCACATCCCACCTTCTCCTGGGCATTCCCCAGCCACTTACACTCGCATTACTTTCATTCTCTATGTTCAACAATTCCTTAAAGTGTTCTCTCCAACTACTCACTTCTCCGTTCTCCACTAGTAATCTACCATTTTTTTCTTTCACTCCCCAACTAACTTCTTTGGCACCCTGTCTAACTATCTTTCCCTGTTTCCAGAACATTTTCTTACATTCCCTCCACTTTACACACAAATTCCATCCAAATTCCTCATCCACTCTCTTATTACTCTCTCTTACTAATCTATTCACCTCTCTCTTCCGACTCTCAACTTCTTCCACGCCCCCGTTTCTCATCCACTCACTATGTTTTCTTCTTTTGTGCCACAGCCTCTCTCACTTCATTCCACTATGCGTTCCCTGCACCCTCCTATCGTCTTCTCTTCACCCCACACACCACCTCACATGCTCCACAGATTTCTTTTGCGAATATCTTGCACAGACCTTCCACGTCCCCCATCTACTCCAGTCCATATTTACCCAATCGCCCCTCCACTTTCCTCTTATATTCTGCCTTTTTTCCATCCTCTTGTAACCTTTCCACTTTCCTTGTATGAATTACTTCCTCCTGTCCTTCCCTTCTATTTCTCCGTTTTATTTGGACCTTGATTCTGACTGCCACCAAGTTGTGGTCAGAAAGTCCACTCTCCCAATCTCTATATACTCTTGCATCCATGACACACCTTCTCATCCTGTCATCCATGCGCACATAATCAGTCATTGCCTTCCGTTCATTCACTTCACCACCCACCCTTCTCATCACTCGCCACGTATACCTATGAATCATTTTGTGCCTGAAGAGGGTACTCGCTATCACCGCCCCCTCCCGGCACAAATATCGTCTATCTATCTATCTATCTATAGCCCGACGCCCTAATCCCGCAAAGGGTGGCCGCAGACAAAACGCCTCCAAGTCACTCTGTCACCCACCATTTGACTCCCCTCCCCCCAACTCACCCCCCCCTCCCTCATATACCTCTCAACTCCATCCCTCCACCTCATCCTCGGTCTACCTCTCCCTCTCCATCCCTCCACCTCACCTACATACACCCTCTTAGTCAGTCTTTCATTCTCCATTCTCTCCACATGTCCAAACCACCTCAGTGTATTTCTCCTAATCTTTTCAGCCACATCCACATCTACCCCACAACGTTCCTTCACTTCTTCATTCGTCAACCTGTCCCTGCACGTCACTCCACATGCTCCTCTCAAGTAACTCATTTCCACTGCTCTCACTCTTGACTTGCTCCCCTCTTGCAAGGTCCACGCCTCGCTTCCATACGTCAGGGTAGGGATCATAATACCATCATGCAGTGACTTCTTAACTTCCATACTCACCTCCCTATTTCTCATCACTGCTTTCAGTGTACCAACAACCTTTCTTCCCTGCTGTACCCTTTCACGTACTTCATCCCCCAAAGTTCCATCCTTACTCATCACACTACCCAAGTACTTGAATGCACTCACATTCTCCATATCCTCACCATCCAATCTCACTGCACACTCTGTGACTTCATTCCTCTCAAACACCATAACTTTACTTTTGTTTACATTAACTTTCAGCTTCCTCCTCCTACACACTGTCCCAAATTCATTCACCAAACCTTGCAACTCCCATTCATCTTCACTCAACAATACTGTATCATCAGCAAACAGCAACACCGGAAGCTTCCAAATCTCACCCTCATTCATTAGGGCCACCCCCACAAATATCGTAATGGTAAATATTTAGTAATGGGCATTTACATGCCTCTAGACTAAATAGTTAGTGATGGCTGATGTTCACCTGGGTGACAGTAACTGGAAGGTCACCAGGTAAATATTAGTTTCTCACTTTCGTTACCATCATATAACTAACATTATTACATAAAATATAGGTGATGAAGGGTTTCCTTTACCTGACTCAGAGGGTAAACTGACAAGAATTATAAGAGTTTCTCCACTTTAGTTTGTAATGACTGATAACTGTTTAAGTGAACACTCAGTTCACTGCCGTCAGTTCGTGTTGTCAGTATGATAGTACATGACACTACTTGCGGCGTGATGATTGGCGTAAACCTGGGATTGAATTTAATGAAAAAACATTGGGTTAATATGACTGTAAATGTCTGAATATTGTCCAAGCTCTGCTAAGATAATGGAATCGATGGTGACAAGATAATAGCCACCCGGTGACTTGGTACACAGTACAGTCACCCAGGTGACCATCACCCATCACTGATGCCACTGTTGCATTGATTAACATGGACCATCACTAACGATTTATTCAGTGGTGAATATTTTCATTTAAACATGATCATAATGTTAGTACAAACTACAGCCACCGATGTGACCCGTGACTAACGAATACACACAAGGAATCTGCAGGTCAATTATCATTATTTTTATCACTACCATTAGCGTGTTGACATGATGGTAACGAAAGTGACAAACAGTGTTGGTCTGGTGAATGTGCACATATAGTTTACCAGGCAAACACCATCAATGACCATTACGCACAGGCAGAGTTCAGACAAATACAGTATTTGTACATAACTCCAGTCCCAGGAAGTTGACACTTTACAGAGTTTTTTTTTGACCAACAGGCACTTTAGAATGACAATATGGTGGTATCGAAAGTAACGCATTGATACTCATCCGGTGGCTTGGCAGATACTCAGTGATGAGTTATGTTGTCAGGTGAACATTACCTAGCACTAACCTTTAACTCATAAGCGATCGTAAATGAGTCACTCAGGCGTACATCGCCCGTCGCTATCTATTCCCATCAGCACAGATGATCAAATCCCCAGTTTCGTCCTAATCTAAGCTTCCTAGAACCTTCCATAAAAGTTTCCCGTTTGGCTCTTACACCAAAATCATGTATGTCATTAATGGAAAATGTATGTCGGTGCAGAAACGGTGTAAACAGCACGAGACTATTCATGTGTCATACGCAAAATTATCGCTTTGAAAGACATGCTACAAAACTTCCTGTGTGACTTGGAATGCAACCATATTACCAACGATGGTCCCAGGCTGCCAAAGTACTTACCAAGAAACATTCCGCACGTAGTTCAATGGGCCAGTGCACTGTCTGAGTGTTCCTGCCATCTGGTGGGAGTCTATGAACTTCTCCCAGACGCATGTTTTGCGGGTTTCAAAGATAAATTTAAATACGCTCTTTCATGTAGTTTCCTCAAATGACAAAATTTTTCAAATGCCTTTGAAAATCGTGCTATTGGTGTGCAAAGGGCATTAGGAAAAAAAAAAAATAACTCGTAAAACAGGATTCATCTCCATGGAATTAACTTCTACATACAGTTTACTATTCAGTAAACATCCCATATAATTGGTGTAAGACTATAACATGGTAAACTTATGGAGAAATGCTTGCATGCTCTAATTTTGATGTATTTTAAAATTCGTTGCCGGAGCAATGTACAGTACATGTTTTCCTGGTTGCTTTGCACTCAACGCCTCTTCTACATCTCGTCTCCCACAACCTACGACGTTTGGCGTCCTTCTTTGCTGAAAACTTTGCCCATCCTTTCACTTGTTTCATGAATGGGTGCTGGTCTGCATTGAAAGTTGAACCTGATTTGCAGTCAGCCACAGCACAAAGTTCGTCAGTTTGCTAGCCGTTCTTATTGTCACTGTCACGCAACCACGTCATTCTATCACCGACGCACCTCGCCAGTCTCGTTTTCGTTTACAATCGTACTTGTGGCAGAGCCGAGTACCAAATGGAAATGTCGCATGGCGAATATATCCATTGCTTTCATCACTGTTTTTAAAAAATGGAAATCCTATTACCCTTATTCAAATTATTTACCATCTTTATACATGCATGAAGGCAATATTTACACATAAACCCTCTTTAATACATCCCTAGAAATCACCTGATAGAAAGGAGTAGAGCATACATTTGATAAGGCCATGAATATTGTAGAACCCTTGGTTTTGTTGGTGAAAATCTGATGTTCAACATAAAGCACTCAGTTATAGCGGGTTTTGGGTAGAATAACACCAAATATTGGTAGCTGAACCCCTCATACCAGCAAAACATGTATCTGGGAGAATTTCACAGACTCCCACCAGATGGCAGGACCACTCAGTGCACTGGCCCATTACTGTAGTATCAAAGGCATAGAGACTAACTGAAGCATCCACATAAATCCCCAAAAGACAGCGAGGAAGCCAATCCCCTGACGTCAATATAACCGAAAGTGATGCGTTTTCTCCAGCCGGTGACTTTAGATACATGCACAGTCGGCCGGTGTCGTATGCACGGAGTGACTTATGCTGGAAGTTACCGTTCCCTTCTCAATTTAACCTAAATTCACCTAACCAAACCTAAACTAACCTTAACCTAACCTAACCTTATGCTAGATCAACCTAACTTAAATAAACCTAAACTAAACTAACCTTTATTCACGAAATGACTGATTTCACAAACTGCCTGTACACTTTCTCTCTCTCTCTCTCTCTCTCTCTCTCTCTCCAAGGGATAAAACAATGAAGCACAAGGGTATAACAATGAAGGTGATGGTTGTATACATGCTGTACAAGAGGGAAATTATATAACTTACAAGAGAACTCATGCTTGACTTGTTGCAAAACCAAAGGAAAACTTAACAAAAACCGTCAAAAAAACACCTGACAGGCTTGCATATGAACACAAAAAACTGAATAGTTCAATCAAAGCACAAGCACACGACAATCACTACACTGTATTGGCTATAGACAAGTGACTGTTCCTACGGAGACCTCTCGCGCTGCTATAATCTGCATTTTAGTTATAGCTTTGGGCAAAAATCTCTACGGAGATCCTATGCCGGGCGCTGGGAGCGACGTTTTTTGGTCAAAATGTGATCGCTCATTTTATATATATATATATATATATATATATATATATATATATATATATATATATATATATATATATATATATATATATATATATATATATATATATATATATATATATATATATATATATATATATTTTCAGTTGTGATGGGACCCATTTTTTTCACATCAGCGAATTTTTTGCGATTTTTGTGCCAATTTTGTTGAATGTGTAGTTTCGACCGCCCAAAATACACACTCCTACCTCTATGGGTTTCTGTACTTCAAGCACCTCTCTGATTACGTGTAGTCCGAACAGCTAAGAAAGGGATAGTACAGTATATATCATAAACCAAGTTAGGAAAAGATTTACTACATACACACACACACACACACACACACACACACACACACACAGAAATTAATCTGCTGTGATTAAATGTTGCTGTAGTATACACCTCTTTTACACACACACACACACACACACACACACACACACACACACACACACACACACACAGTTAAAAGACAGGGAGCGACAGGCTGAGAGGGAAAAATGAGGAATGAGAGGGCAGTTACGGAGAAAATAAAGAGGGGAGAGGCAAGGAGAGAACAACGAGAGTTAAGAAAAGAGACAGATTGTGAGAAGAGACAGTGAGAGGTGAAATGAGATACACGCAGTGTGAAGGGGAAAGAGAAAAGGGAGATGTGAATCGAAAGGCCGGGAGACGGAAATAGAGACAAATGGGGAGACAACTGAGAGAAAATGGGAATGGAGCAAACACAGAAACAGGGATAACAAGAGAAGAAAGTGGGAAAGAGAGCTACGGAACGGAATACTGAGAACGATAATGAGAAAAAATAGAAAAGGAGGCAAGGTAACAGGGAGGAGGAAGAAAGTGTGTTATTCTGGCAAGGACGCAGGGAAAGAACTAAGCAGGATAAGACGAAAGCATTGAGGCTGAATAAAATGAATGACATTCAAGTAAAAAGGGAGGGAGAGAAACAGAGAAATTAGAGAAATTTGCGGAGAGAAAGTACAGATTAAGGGTGGGAAGAAAATAGGTTAATTTTTAGGGCAAGAAAGAGGAGGGGGAATGTTAAGAAAGGAAGACAAGGGATGGGGCAGGGAGGAAGGAAGAGTGGGAAAGACAGTGGGAAGAGCGGAATGGAAGAAGACATTTCGGGTGACAAGGAGAGACGGAGAAAGGAGAGAGAGAAAAGAGCATGCTGTTATTACTGGGGAAAGAAAGCAGTGAAGGAAATGGATTTAGTACAAGTAAATAAATACGGACAGAGTAATGAAGAAAAAAGGGTAACAGATGTAAAAAGTAAGACAAAGTTGTGACACAGGGAGGGAGAAAGAAGAGTGAGGTAAGGAGGGAGTGACAAGTGGAAAGAGAGACGACGGAAAGGAGAGAGGGAGGAAGGTAGGGACTGAGCAGATTGCTATAAAGAGGGGAAGGAGGGAAAAGGAAACTGGGGATGAGACAAAGGATCCGGAGAGAGAGATGGGGGGGGGGGAGACAGACAGATAGGTCGACAAATGTTCAGAAAGTGTGTGTGTGTGTGTGTGTGTGTGTGTGTGTGTGTGTGTGTGTGTGTGTGTGTGTGTGTGTGTGTGTGCATCCGTCCCTTCTGTAACACTTTTCAGCTGAGTGTTTTCCTCTTCTCTGCTTCAGTTTCTCCTCTCACTCACTTTTTTTTTTCTTTTTTTTTCAGTATTTCTCCTGATAATGTTCTTACCATTCCAAGTCTCTCTCTCTCTCTCTCTCTCTCTCTCTCTCTCTCTCTAGGAATAAAGAGATTGTCCTCAGTCTATATCTCCTTAATACGGCCACTTCCTGACTTGCTGTGGAATTTTGGTTGCTTGAAAAAAGACATACGTCGACGTAAAAAAGAGTTCAGGAGACTAAAGGGGCTATCACACGGCACCTCATACGAGGTTTGCCGAGGATACGATGGTAAATCGGAACGGTAACGTGGTAAAATTGCCGACGATACCACGGGCATTTGGAACCCGTCTGTATGAATTCCTGCCGACGATACGACGGACAAAACAGTGTGACCAAAACCCACGCTACTCGACAGAGAATATATCATACTACATTATTAAACATTTAGCCAAACACCGAATACTTATTAATATTTTATAATAAATATCAATCGTTTTGAAGGCCCTATAAAGAGTTAATATTTCTTACACCGAGGAAACTGTGATGTCGATAAAATATCACGTGTTTACAACTGAGGACTCCACTGCAGGTAGAGTAGACGAACCAGTCGCCACCTGAAAACACCACCACAACAACAACGTACTGATGGCTTTATCATCGATTTCCTGGACAAGGGCAGCTGAATTCGCCCTTATAGAGAAATTGAGGCAGTTCCGCGTGTGTACCAGTTTGTAAACAAAAGTTGCTTCTCCTTATTCTTTATCGAGTCAGCGACAGCGATCACTGTCCACAGTCGCGAGACGGGGCTCTGGCAACAGTGTGAGAAGCATGTCCTTTGCCGAGGATACGAGGAACATGTGTGATAGCGTCCAAGTTTTGTTCCACTTAAATCTTCCTCGGCCGTTCCTGGTACTAGGTACCGTGTGATAGGGCCTTAAGGTATCAGGTTCGCCTGAGGGCTGCGGGACTTTTTAGTAGAAACTCGTAGACTACGAGGTCAACTAGTTAAAGTGTTTAAAATCTGAATGGGTTTCACAATCATTACATAAAAAATTGCTTACTCTTAACACGGACTCGGCACACAACCATGGTTGGAAGCTGTAAATGAAAAAATTTACCAGCAGAGTTACGTGAAAACTTTTTCACGTGCAAGATCTGCTCCGCATGGATCTGACTCAGAATGGACGTTGTTAACACTACAGTAGAGATGTTTAAGGGATTCATCGGCAGGATCTTCCACTAGAATAAATGTGAATTGGATATGCATTCCCAGGCAAACAAGAAGTATCTCCACAGTATGGGCAGCATAGTCATTAAGATCCTAACTTTTCCTTGTAACTCATCTGTGTGTGTGTGTGTGTGTGTGTGTGTGTGTGTAAAAGAGGTGTCTGCTACCGCATCATTTAATCACAGCATATTTATTTCTCTCTCTCTCTCTCTCTCTCTCTCTCTCTCTCTCTCTCTCTCTCTCTCTCTCTCTCTCTCTCTCTCCCTCTACAGTATAGTAAATCATCTCCTGACTTGGTTTATATGTTCTGTACTATCCCTTTCTTAGTTGTTTGGACTACACGTAATCAGAGAGGTGCTTGAAGTACAGAAACCCCTAGCTGGCTGTGAGCAGTGTATGGAGGGTACCGGGTGGGGTTATGGGGTCGGAGAGAAAAGTGGGGGGGTTGGGTGGGCGTGTGGGACTATGAGGAAGGGAGGAGGAGGGTATATCTCTCCATCGAGCAGTGTTACAAACACGGAAAAGGAAAAGAACTTGTTCCGACGTCTGTACATAGTATTCCTTCCCAGAATTAGTCAGTTCATCATCTTTAATGTATCTAGTCTCAGAAAGAATCCACAAAATGCGATGTATACTACCTGATAACGAATTAAATCACGAGAATAAAAAAGACTTGCTAAAATGAGCCCAACGGAAGTCCTGAAATCCGCCACTAACCTTCATCTGATGTCATCCTGTTCGAAAGTTTTATATATTGGCTTTAACAGCTTATGGTCGTGTATAAACTGAGCTTGTCAGAATATTAATGAAAATATAAATGTAAATTGTGATGTTCTATAATATTAAACGTTGGCTGAAAGAGCGAAGCCGCAGAACTGAGTTACAGACAACACTCAAAGCGAAAAATAACTCTTACATTCGGACAGACAATGCGGTCTATGGGCAAGGTGGGGTGGGCGAGGCGAAGTGGGACGGGTAAGGCGAGGCGCACAGGAGAGAGAGAGAGAGAGAGAGAGAGAGAGAGAGAGAGAGAGAGAGAGAGAGAGAGAGAGAGAGAATGGAAGATAAAAAAGAAAAGAGAAAGAGGAGAGAGGTAGAGAGAGAGAGAGAGAGAATGGAAGATAAAAAAGAAAAGAGAAAGAGGAGAGAGGTAGAGAAGAAACTGACATGGAGACGATTTGCTTATGATCATACCTTACGGGACAAAGGTATCTGGGGATAGACATATCTGATATTACACACACACACACACACACACACACACACACACACACACACACACACACACACACACACACACACACACACACACAAAACAGAAAAAGATACAAGTCCCAGATTATGGGTGACTAATACCACGTTTTGAAGCAGACATGTCATCTTGAACCTTCATTACTATTCCCCTTTCCAAGTGTCATACCTGTACCGCTGGGGCTGTATATGCTGACTGGACCTCACACAAGTCGCTCCGTTGTGTGCCACCGTAAGGGGTCAAGTAACAGTCAGGAACAAAATGCATCTCTGAGCTGTGTTTGATCTGGCATTTTAGGTTTCGCAGCACGTTTCACACAGCGATTTGTTCTACTCGTTATTCTCTTCTTCTATTGTATTTTGTACTTTACTGACGCAAAGTATTGTCGTTATGAGATGTCAACAGCACACAGGAAACTCTTCAGGTGTAACATGCAAAATAAATCTCTCAGGAAGAGATGTTACGAAGCCTCCTGAGCGACTTGGAATACGAACCGTCTCTCCCTTTACCTTTTCCATGAGGGAACGCTTGTCTTTGACCGCCCCTTTTCCAACACAGCTGTGACAACACTAACCTCGACTCCTGACCCATCTAACCTCGTCACCTCGTGTACCTTGTTCAACCACACACAACACCCCGAATTGCCTGCCTCACACTCCAACAGCCTTGTTTACCTACCAACCGTCGTTTACATGTAGTTACGTCGCCCCTTCAGTCCGGTGACGTGCATTATCTTCTATTCTTGATACCTCCAGACGGTTTGGTTAAGCTTTGGAGAGAACTTTTCGAACTGGGCAGGTTAGAAATTGCCTTCGTTAATTCCCTGACTGAAAGACATCTCCCCTTAAGTATAAATAAATGAACAATCAATAAATTTAAAGAAATAAATACATCCGTCTACTGGCATAAGAATAATGGAAAAAATTACATCCTTGGAGTGAGTGAATAACTCCTTGAATCAGATGACGTAGTATACTATTGGGGTCATGAATTCGTGGTACACCAGGGACGGTGAGAGGATAGGCCGTTGTACCGTCTTGACTACAGGTCACCATAACGAGCCTCCCACCAATTAGATGCAACAAAGCGGCTTCATCTGTTCTATACAAGCACAGGTGACTTTTCTCGAAGTTAAAAGCAAAGAAATTTTGATTAATCTTTTATATTGCAGATTGACTATCGTGCTGATACTTGATTTCCCGAGACCCGAGACTCATTACGAAATGAATTCTAGTCAAGAATAGTCAAGATTATAGTAGGACTCGCGCACGTTTGCGGCTGTGGTGTGGCCCGCATCTGTGTACAGTGTTGCCACGTTTTCTATACCGTTATCTCTCTCTCTCTCTCTCTCTCTCTCTCTCTCTCTCTCTCTCTCCTGGCGGGAAATGTGAGCCACCCTGAGTACTTTTGATTCTTTTATAAGTTATTTATAATTGTGCTTTCATTTGTTAATTTGGTTTTGTTATATTTAGTGATGCCGACAATGTATTCAATGCATGCCCCTCTCCTGCCTCTCTCTCTCTCTCTCTCTCTCTCTCTTTCTTCCTCTCTCTCTCTCTCTCTCTCTCTCTCTCTCTCTCTCTCTTTTATTGCAAGAGACATTTTTGATATTTTCTTTTACATAATATTGTATATATTGTCTGTGCAGAGGACATAAAGGAAGTGACACGAGGTCACCCCCAGGAGGCTATGTGTCAAGGCCACCGACTGGGTGTGGAAGTGTTGCCGCTCGCGAGTGAATAATGTTTTTTTTTTTTTACTTCGGTATTGGCATATGCCTACTATTTTGTCCTACATATTAGCTTATGATTATAAATGTGATTATTCCTCGCCCTTAAAATTACGGTAAAAGCCAGTAAATGTGAGCATTTTTCCCTAGCAACACCTGTACAAGCTATGGTTGGGTCTACGGAGGTACGTACTTATTTTAGGTCAGACTGGGTAAGTGTTGCCACTCACAAGAATTACATGAATTATATCTTTTACTTTGGATATTGGCATATTTCTTCTTTTTTCAGGCTCATTATCTTAAATCCATAACTGTGATATTATTACCCACCATAAAACTACGCTAAAAACCATTAAAAGTGACTACAATATCTTTTAGCAACACTGTACAATATATATGCCATGTTTCTGTGTTACTGTATAAATATTTTATGCATAATAAGATTACTGTTGATTCATCCATCAAAATACACAAGTGTAAGTTTTATTCATCTGAATTTATCGAATTTGTGATGCCTTGTACATAAATAGCTTCCATTTCACATCGCAAGTTGGGGAAACGTGGCACCATTGTACACAGGTGCGGGCCACACCACAGCCGCAAACGAGCGCGAGTCCGACTATAGTCAGTGTTGCTCTTGAGGTATGAGTGAGACTCTGGAGCTGGCCAGGGAAAATCAGAAGCAGGTACAAGAAAACATGAAGGTGTGGTACAATCGAAAGGTCAGGCTGAGGGAGTTTAAGGTCAGCGACGAGGTTTTGGTGTTGCTGCCACTGCAGGGTCAGCCGCTGGCCGCTTTGTAGAGTGGTCCTTACCCTGTAGTGCAGCATATTGGAGACACTGGCTACCTGGTGGAGACCCCTGACAGAAGGATGAAGCACCAACTGTGCCATGTGAACATGTTGAAGCCGTACCATCGTGCACCAGATTCTCCAGCTCCCGTACACCTTGTCTCCGCCACTGCTGCTGCTGCTGAGGAGGGTGTTGATAGCGGCTTGTTTGAGGTGGACTGCGAGTTTCCAGATTGTAGCTGGGTGCAGAATGATGAGGCAGAGTCCACTCTCAACTCCAAGTTAGCACATCTGCCTCGGGACCAAGCATCTCAGCTGGTTGCCCTCTTGTCAACTTACAAGGATGTATTCAGCAGTACCCCTGGGAAGACCGATTGGATTCAGCATGACGTGGATGTTGGTGATGCCGTTAATGTGAAGTTGCCCCCTTATCGAGTCAGTCCTCAGCGTGTTGGCCTGCTGCATCAGGAACTCAATTATATGTTGGACCATGGGCTTATATACCCCTGTGTTAGTCCCTGGAGTTCCCCGTGACTTTGCAGCCTAAACCAGACAGCATTGCAAGATTTTGCACAGACTACAGACGGGTGAACACGCTAACCAAGACTGATATGTGCCCATTGCCCTGGCTTGAGGACTGCACCAATCGCATCGGCTCGTCTAGTTATATCACCAAGTTAGAGCTCCAGAAAGGCTTCTGTCAAGTACCTTTGACCGAATGAGCTTAGGAAGTCTCGTGTTTTGTGGCAGACAGACAAACATATCAGTGTAATGTGATGCCATATGGTATGAAAAACGCCCGGGCAATGTTTCAGTGATTAATGGTTGTCAGTGGTATGAAGCCTTGTGTGGTATACTTGGATGTTGTAGTAGTCTATAACGATGATTGGGAAAGCCACTTAAGAGAACTAGGTGTTTTGCTGTCCAGGTTTTCTGAGGCTTGCCTTGTAGTAAATTTAAAGAAGTGCAAGTTTGTTTGTGCACAAGTTCAATACCTTGGTTATGCGGTTGGTCATGGTTGTGTACACCCCCCTGACTCTAAGGTGGAGGCAATAAAGAATTTTCAGGCATCACAAAACAGGCGCGAGCTTCGGAGATTCCTCAGCAGTATTGGTTAATACCGTCGTTTTTTGAAGAACTTTGCTACAATAGTGGCCCCTCTCACTGAGTTGCTTAAGAAAGATAGAAAATACATCTGGACCGATGTGTGTCAGAATAGTTTTGATGCAGCCAAGGGAGTCTTATGTAGTTATCCAGTTATGGCTGCACCAAACTTTAATAAGACATTTAAACTTGCTGAAGATGCTAGTAATGTGGGTGCAGGAGCTGTGTTAATGCAGGATGACGATCACGGCGTAGAGCATCCTTTTTAGTAAGAAGTTTTCTGTTTCTTAGCGTCATTATTCTGTTATCGAAAAGGAACTAGTAGCCCTGATCCATGCCCTGCAACACTTTTCTGTATGCCCCTGCATTTGGACCTGCTGTCATTGTATATACTGATCATCACCCACTCAAATTTCTGAATAATTTGAAGATGAAGAGTCAGTGATTGACGCGTTGGAGTTTGTTCCTTCATCAGTTTCATTTGGATGTTAGACATACTCAGAGTGTTGACAATGTTATCGTTGTTTGTCAAGTTCTTAAGAACGAATTTTCCTAAGGGAAAATTCTTTCTTAGGTGTGGGCGTGTTACATGTGTAAATATATATATATATATATATATATATATATATATATATATATATATATATATATATATATATATATATATATATATATATATATATATATATATATATATATATTATGTATAGTGCTTGCGTGTTACCAGGGTGTGTGGGTGTGTGGGTGTACTTGTTTTTGCCTGATTCTTTGCTTACACATTTAAAGTGTCTTAGTTAATTTTGTTTGCTCTCTCGACGCGAGTGTGACTAAAATTGTTCTTTATATCAGTGACTTGCTGTGGAGCTTGGACTGGCATATTCATAATGTTTAGAGTATGGGAGGAGAGACTCTTTTCTGTATATTTCTCCTCTGCCCTAGCTGCATGTTGATGCGTGCACAACCGGGGTGGGGGGGATATGTAAGGCGAAGGATTTTGGATGTAGAGTGTTTTTTGTGGGTTGGCGTCGGGAGAGGGTGTGTTTGACTGGAGAGCAGAGAGGGAGGAGAAGCAGTATTTGGTGTATTATATATATCTCTCAACATTTTTCACTTCGTATTAGCATCCAATCGCAAGTATTACTGTATTATTATTATTATTATTATTATAATTATTATTATTTTTATTGTTATTATAGTTATTATTATTATAGTTATTATTATTATAGTTATTATTATTATTATTATTATTATTATTATTATTTGTGGCAGTTGAATGCAGTTTAGTTATTTTTTTGTATGATTTGATTTCTTTTGTTTGGCAAGTTTGTTCCCAGACTTTAGTGTGATTATTCAGGGTATTATCTGGTTACTTGGTTTCTCATTCTTTTGTGTTTCATTATCTCATCGTAAATATTGTATATATTATTGTTAGGTGTTTTTCATTGTGCTTACTTTGCCCTTGCTAACGTCAGCTAATTTTATTTACTTTCTGACCTGCGTTGCGAGATTGGAGTTAGTTTTTTTAAATTATATTTCATCACAACCTTTTGTTCAGTTCCCTTTTCACTTTTTTTTTTTTTTTTCAGTTCTTACAGTCAGATTGTTAACTTGTGTTGCCTACTCCCATCTCGTAACAATATATATATATATATATATATATATATATATATATATATATATATATATATATATATATATATATATATATATATATATACACTTCAAGTTTTGCTCGTGAAAACATCTTTGAGGTAACTCGAAGCTGTCAAGTGACGAGTAACGTCTGGGGATGGATATCTGTCAATGGAATGGGAGAAATATCAGAAATCGGAGGCAGGTTCACAGCAGCACAATATATATAAATACTGGAGGGTGTATTATATTCTTCCTCATTTATGGGCCCGAGACCTTCCATTTCAGGGACGGATATTATTTGCCCAGGACAGACGCCCGGCTCACACAGCACACACCGTCCAACATTAGTTTACTGACCATTCAGATCTGGAACTGTTGGAATGGCCCAGTCGGGGATGTGACACGAACCCCATAAAGAACATCTGGGATAGCATGGTTAACACATGGCAACCACATAAGGAGAGGACTCAACAGCAACTTGCGGAACACGACAGAAATCAGTGGGTATTATTTAGGAATAATCCTAGACTGGTCTATAACCATGTCTCCTCGATGCCCACTCTATTGCAGGCTGTCACTGATAACAATGGAGGATGGAGCAAGTACTGAATATTTTTTGCCTTAAAGTATCAAATCCTATAGTAATCATTTATGGCAAATGATATGAGTTACAAGATGTTAGTGTAAAAATCGGCATGTTGAAATAGGTTATGCTATGATGTGGTTTTATTCCACATTGCTATCTGACATGTCAATGATTATTTTCCCTTGCAAATAATGATAGTCAACAAGGCTGATAAGCCTTTCTGCTGTATATGTCTTTGAATGGGGTAACGACTGATATTCCTGGACAAAGGTTTGTAGGGGATGATAAACTTGTAGCACATTACAAGGTGAGAAATGAAGGGCAAAATAAAATGCTACTGTCTGTCCTACTATATATACCATATCCCTTTTTATTTTTAACGAGTGAGAGCAATTTATATGAGTTATTTGAGAGGAGCATGTGGTGTTACATGGAGAGACTGACTGACAAATGAGGAAATGGAGGAGCGCTGTGGTGTGGATGTGGATGTGACAGAAAGCGTAAGGAGAAAATTAATGCACTGAGGTGGTTTGACCACGAGGAGAGCGAGAGACTAACAAGGACAGTGTATGCGCGTGAGGTGGAGGGGGGAGAGGGAGGGGAAGTCCGAGGATGAGATGGAGGGTTGGAATGGAAGGGATGAGAGAGAGATGTGAGGTGGGAGCAAGGCAGTGAATGGCACTGGACAGGGCGACATGGAGACGATTTGTTTGTGGCCACCCCTTACGGGATTGAGGCGTCTGGCAATAGACAGAGTGGTAAGGCACATTTGAATAACAAGTGTGGGTGTGTGGAGTTTGACATCTGTGTCCTTCCTGAAGAATACGCCGATACTGCATAACTTCTGGAGGTTGCAGCCACGCACTTGTGATTGGCGTTCATAATACGAATATCACATTAGCTATGATGGGTGAAATGTTACGGGACCTGTTAATTACAAGAGCCAATGCATCGACAATATTTCATAATTGGGGTCTTGGCTCTGTAACAGCGGTCCTGTGGTAGAAAGGATGTTGCATAGGAGGATGGCTGGATTGGTGCACCAGCTCATGTGATATGATGCTCAAGTTTACACTGACAACTATGGACTGACATCTGTGCACATTTCCATATCAACTGTATTCGTAATGACTGCCAGCACTCTGTTGTTACACCTATTATATAACCGTAACCGTTATGATATCACAATAACAAGTACCTACCAACAAAGCTCCAGGCCCAGATGGAATTCCGCCAATTGTTTTGAAAAAGTGTTCCCCTGAACTTGCCTCTGTCCTAGCTAAATTATTCAGACTATGCATACGTACTTCTTTATTCCCAAATTCATGGAAAGAAGCCAATATCCACCCAGTTCCGAAGAAAGGAAGTTCGTCTGACCCCTCCAATTACAGACCAATAGCTGTCACATCTTCTCTTGGTAAGGTATTTGAAACTTTAATTAATAAGCATATTGTTAAACATCTTGAATCCAACAACTTAATTAGTGATAGACAATACGGTTTTCGCCACGAAAGATCCACCATTGACATAATCTCTTAACTCATACCATCCATCAATCTATTGATCTCTTTGGAGAAACTCATGCAGTAGCTCTTGATATCTCTAAAGCTTTCGACAGAGTATGGCACCGTTCCCTGCTGTCCAAACTCCCTTGCTATGGACTAACGTCTTTTGTTCCTTTGATTTCTTCTTATCTTAGTGACAGGAAAATAAGAGTAAAAGTAGATGATGTATATTCGAATTTCCACTCAACGCCGGCGTGCCGCAGGGCTCAGTTCTGGCGCCAACCCTATTTCTGGTTCATATTAATGATCTCTTATCTGTCACTCACAATTCCATTCACTCATATGCTGATGACTCAACACTGCATAGTTCATTCACACTCAGACATCCATTTACAAAGTCTAATATCTCTACCTCTCAACTCAGTACAGCCATCTCCATAAATCAAGATCTATCTACAATCAGTGAATGGGGACAAAACAACCTTGTCTCTTTTAATGCTAGTAAAACTAAATATATACAGTTTACTAATAGACAGATATTGCCAGATTCGTACATTACCTTCAATCAATCAATCAATCATTTCCTGTGGCACCCTCGGGGATGCATAGGGCCTCGATGAACTCACACCACCACATCCTATCTTGTGCTAACTCCTCAAGATCTCCCCAACACTCATCTCCAGCTTCCCGTCTCATTGTCCTCACCCACGTCTCTTTTGGCCTTCCTCTACCTCTCCTACCAAGTGCCACCCACCCTGGTGTACCTCGTACTATTCCCTGTCTCCTATACACATGTCCTAGCCACTTCCATCGTGAGAATCTAACATATTCATCGATCGGCTGCACTCCCGTTATTTCTCTAATTCTACTATTTGGTATCCTTTCCCACCATTTAACTCCTAATATTCTTCTAAGTGCCTTATTTTCAAACACCAAGAATTTATTTTCCATAGTCACTGTGCTGTACCAAGACTCGTGTCCTTAAATTAAGATACTCCTAACCATTACCTTATAAAGTTTGATTTTTGTATGCACAGAGAAATTGTTATTATTCCAAATATTTTTAAGCATTCCCATTGCCTGATTAGCCTTCTTTAACCTTTCCTCGAATTCAAAGTTCAAAGAACCATCCTTGGCTAAATAAGTACCTAAATATTTAAACCTATCAACTTGCTTTACAACCATACCTCCAATTACACATTCCTGCGCATTTTCCATATTCATATTGATTATTTCAGTTTTTCCACAATTAATAACCAAACCCACCTTGCGACCTTCACTCACCAAACAGTCCAACACTCTCTGCATCTCTTCTGGGCCATCACAAATCAAAACTATATCATCTGCATAATCTAAATCCAAAAGTTTCCTGTTCTCTCCCAAAGTATACCTGCACCGGTTTCTGTTCCAACGCGTTTCATAATGTAATCAATGACCAATATAAATAGTAAAGGCGATAGAACACCACCTTGAATTACTCCGGACTTGACTTCAAACGAATCACTCAGACAACCATCAACCATCACTTTACAAAATGTGTCCTCATGCATGTTCATAATGACCCTCACAAACTCCTCTGGTATTCCATAATGTCTCATGATCTTCCCCATAGTCTCTCTCGAAACACTATCAAAAGCCTTTTCAAAATCAACAAAACAAAGACTTAACGGTACTCTCATTTCATTAACTTGCTGCATCAAATGCCTAACTATAAAGATCTGATCATTGCAACCACGTCCCTTTCTAAAACCAGCCTGTTCATCCCTCAGAATACCCTCAACCACCGGCTCCAACCTATTTAACAACACTCTACTGAAAACTTTCAAAGCTATCGGTGACAAAGAGATTCCCCTCCAATTACCACATTCACTCAGGTCTCCCTTCTTCGGAACTTTAACAATTACACCATTCTTCCAAACTGACGGTAGTAACCCCGTCACCCATATCTTATTGAATAGCTTGGTCAAGATCATTATTAATCTATCCCCCTCCACTTTAAACATTTCCGGAAATAAACCATCCTCCCCTGGTGCCTTATTATTCTTTAACTGTTTTACTGCTTTCTCCACTTCTGCAAGCCTCAACTCTCCTGTTTCTATATTTAAATCTTCCTGAGCAGACGGTATATCCTCTTCTGGTGGTATTGGTCTATTAAGAACTGTCTCAAAATGCTCTTTCCATCTGTTTTTAATATCTCCATCTTTGGTCAATAAATTTCCTTCCCTGTCTCTAACTGGTATTTCCTTGCGTTTACCTGCATTACCACTCAGTTCTCTAATCGATTCATATGCTATTCTTTGACTCTGTCCATCATTTTTGTTTATTAAGATTTCAGTCTCTGCAACCTTTTCATCCACACATCTTCTTTTATCTCTCCTAGCTAACCTTCTTACTTCTGAATTCAAACTCCAGTACGCAGCTCTTGCTAATTCAATCTCTCGTTCATCAACGCATTGCATCTCACTCCTCAATTTAGCCTCACCTCTCTTTTTTATCATATCCCACGTTTCCTCCGATATCCATTTCTTTCTCCTGAATCTATGTCTCCTTCCAATCGTACATTCAGCAGTCTCATGCAAAACTTTGTTCACATCCTCCCACATCTCATCTACACTTCTCTCCCCCTCTTCCAACGTTTCCAACACCAAAAACCTATTTCTGCATTCTAATCTGAATTCCTCCTTTTCTTCTCCTTCCCTTCTAAGCTTAACAATATCGTATCTACCAACACCAGATTTTTCCTTCTTCTGATTTTTTAGTTTAAACCTTATTTTTGCAATGCTGAGTTGATGGTCACTACCAATATCCGCTCCCCGTTTAACATGAACATCTAGCAGAGAACTTCTATGCCTCCTACTGATAGCGATGTGATCAATCTGATTTTTATATTTTCCACACGGCGACACCCAAGTTGTCTTGTGTATATTGCAATGCTGAAAGAGTGTGCCCCCGATGACTAAGTCATTTGCTAGACAGAAGCTTCCAAACCTCACTCCGTTTTCACTCATCCTACTACCAACTCCCATCTTACCCATACATGCCTCAAATCCCTCATTTGAACAGCCCATTACTGCATTAAAGTCTCCAACGCAGATCAAAACATCATGTCTAGGTACCCTTCCTACTCCTTCTTGCAACTTTTCATAAAATGTGTCTTTCCTTTCATCGAGTGCATCATTAGTAGGTGCATAACACACAAACAGACTGATGTTGCCATGATTTGATTTAAACCGTGCGTATAACAATCGCTCATCTATAGGATCCCACTCACATAAAGCCTTATTTGCCTTACAACCCAGCAACAATCCTACTCCCTGATAATGCATTCCGTCCTGTCGACCAGATATCAATAAACGTATACCATCCTCCAAATCCAACTTATCGACTCCAGTTAATCTAGTTTCTGTCAGAGCACAAATATCAAGTCCGTAATTTTGAAAAACCTTCACTAACTCATCGATTTTACCGTCATGATTTAGCGTTCTCACATTCCAGTTACCAATTTTAATTGTATTTTTTGCATTGCTACTAATATTCCCATCTCCAAAAGTATTGAAATTCTTGGTGTCTCACTTAACAGTGCCCTCAGCTGGACCTCTCATGTCAGATCACTTGCTAAAACCGCCTCAAAGAAACTTGGATTATTGTACAGAGTCCGTAACTTCTTTGCCGATGAGCAGTTAGCTATAATTTATAAGAGTCATGTGCGCTCTCAGCTTGAATATTGCTCACCCTTGTGGAATGGTTGTGGAGAGGTTGCATTAAGACAACTAGACAAAATTCAGAATAAAGCTGTTAGAATCATTAACAACCCTGCCATTACATATAAACTACCTCCCTGCAAGTAAGAAGGAATGTTGCCTCCCTTGCATTATTTTACAGATATTTTTTTGGCAAATGCTCAGACGAAGTTGCGTCCATGGTGCCACCTCTCTATGCCTTCCCTCGTGCTACACGGGCATCTGGTAGCGCTCATGACTGGAATGTCACTCAACCATATTGCAGAACTTCTGCCTATCAGAATTCTTTCATTCCCCGAACTGCATCTCTCTGGAACTCGCTTCCCCAGAGTTGTTTTCCTCCAAATTTCAACCCACAACTGTTCAAGTCTAATTGTTACAGATATTTTATGAACAGAGGACACCAGTAATCTGGTGTATGGATTATTTTTTTTTATCCATTTGTTTTTCCTTCCTCCGTTCTGTTATTTATAAAAAAAAAAAAAAAAACGAGAGTGATATTCGTGTTTTATATTATCATGTTGCAATAAAAAGGCGTTCGGCTGTCATCATTAAATTTGGACATGGTATGATATGGGTTCAAAATACATGGTAGTACAGTGGCTTCGTTCTTGAAATTAAAACTAATGGACTGTATATTTATGGGAGGGAACAATATGTTAGGTCAAGGAAAGTCTGAGTCGGTGGGTGGATGGAGGTGTGGCTGGTCGGTGAAGGGTGGCCAACCTTTCCGATTCCTTACGTCTACGTATCCATACCACGTTTAATATCCTGATTTTTTTTTAAATTTCTATTTATACACTTTAAGGGTGTTACAGATATAATTTGTGATTAACATCACTCAATTACCAAATATTTCCCCGTATATTTCGGTTCTGTTTCGCTTCTTCACAGTGGCCACCTACCAACGTTTGGTAAGCCTGACATTTGTATGTTGCCAGGGCTGCTGTTTTGACGTATTCATAATACAATCACACTTTAATGTGTGGGGATATGGAATGGGATCCAGTATCATACAATAAATATGTAAAGGTTATGTGTGTAAGATCGTGTACATTTATCCTATATTAACCAGCATGCAACAAAACATATGTTACTCACCCCAAACACAGTCAGGGATACCAACAGTGGCTGAGTTCAATTATAAGGCGCAACAGCCTACTACAGTTTGGTTGCCAGACAGCAGCAGACAGATATTAAGTGGGTCAGGATCGGGTGTCTGCAATAGTACCTAATATCGGCAGACTTATTGGCGATATTATCAGCACATGTGATAAACAGAAGCTGGTATATCAGAATGTAAGAGGGATTTATAAAGCAAAGGCTTAAACTGTATACATCAGAGTATCAGTGCCGGAAATAGGGTAGGTAGTATCCAAGCACATATTTCTAGAAATGTGAGTAACAGGATATCCAAAGTAAGAGTGTACTGTAGTTGTGTTGCTTTAATAAGGCCACACCTGAATTATGCAGTGCAGTGTTGGTGTCAGGGCACAAAATGTATATAAATTCCTCAGGAAAAGAGAAGAATGTCAAGACAAGGGAAAGACAGGAAGGAAATGGTTTGGAACTGGAGTTGCGAATGAGTGAAGTAAGTTTACCTGGTGATATGGCTGTGATTCAGATTTTCAGGAACAGGCTATATCGGAAAAGGTTTGTGTGAGACATTCCACTCAGTGATCACTTAAACACTTACTGAAGAAAATTATTGTGGTATGCTACCGGATTTCACTACGGTACTTTAAGTTTTCTTATCGACTATTTCGTGCCAGTTTCTGCGCTTATATGCATGGTGTTCCTTCTCATTATTCATGCTAGTTTCGGCTGCGATCAGTCGATTAAGATTTTCCTTCAATTAACTCACTTGAACTACATGGTGTCCGTGTTATTTACCTGAGCCTCATTAGGACAGAACACTTGCAAACATGCAGCTTTACTTCATCATTAAGTCATGAATCATAGCGCGTGAGTCATATTCAAGTATGCTCCTGGTTGCGCTTCAGTTAGCAGCAGTAACTCTCCAGAGACGCACAGGTAACGGTCACTAATCTAAGGCTGATCCAACCGTTCGTTTTGGAAGACTGAGGACAAATTAGGGATCAAGGGTGGATGGGAGGTGGGGGAGAGGACAGGTAGCGTTAAGTCTGCCCTCGTGTAAAAAAAGACCTTCACATACAGTAGGCTAAATAATAGTGTAACGGATACAAAGATGATTTTAGGGTCACACTTTATTTAACTTTTAAGTAAGAGAGACCTCACAAAGCACAGTAAGACTGACTGGATGTCACACATAGACGTGTAGTAACGGTAGTCTGTAATCATAGTCATATATAGTCCATTACATTTTCAAGCAATCGTAAGCGATTATTCATTTTTTCCAAAGTAATCTTAATCGAAATTTAATCGTAGTTTTCTTCAATACAATACCATTTCATCAATCAAATGTTTTGCAAAATTCAGTATACCTGTAGATTAAGCTATATTTCAACACTTGACAGCCTCATAAACTTTTTTTTTTTTTAACATTAACCAATTAGTCTCCACCCTTTACATTTACTCCTATACTCACCCTCCCAGACAACATGATGCCAGATTTACTTTTTGCCATATTTACAGGGGTAGCCAGATCCAGTGTTTCCCTGTCACTCACTGAGTAGTTATGTTGTTTTGAAGAAAAAAAATTGGCAGGTAACAACCGCAGAGTTTTATGAGGTTCACTCACTTCATCGATTTTCTCAGCATCAACAAGGGCGTGTCTGAGGTGTGTATGAGGTGCGTGTAGTGTGCATCTGTTGGTGTGTCTGGGAAGTGTCTGAGGGATGTACCCAAAGGTAAAGGACACCATAACCTTTGGGATGTGTTGGGGTGCTGGATATGGTTTGCGTGGTTGCGGCTATCAAAAATTTCCATTTTTATGTTCATTAGATTCGTTGTTCACTTTTCCCTTTGAGTAGTTACAGTATGCTCAACCCTCCAAAGTCCGAGGTTGCTGCAAGTAGCTTTTTGTGGGCAAAGTACTTTGCGTACCGCCCGTCACCTACTGATTCATAGTCGTGAATCTGACATATCCCTACCTTGGAGTTCGCTCTCTACTCATGTTTTGAAAATGTGCCGAACCATCAGCCCTGGGGACAATGGGCAATACAGGGTTAAAGAAACTGACTGGTTGTCAGGCAAAACTTCCCTTAAGTGAACAAAATTTGTGGATAAGAAAACAACTGAGATTCACTGATATATTCATGTAGTATATATCTATCTATATACTTATTTACATTCGACAAAACTTCAAATTATGATGCTGCAAGTCTTCAAAACTAATAAAAAAAGCTGTGTTCAGTACCGTACCCCGCGTTCAGTATTTGTAATGATGTTACTGTATTATATATCATACAGACAATACGTTTGTGGACTATGTGCTTTTTTTTTTTTTTTAGATAACAGAACAGAGGAAGGAAAAACAAATGAATACAAAAAAAGTAATCCATACACCAGATTATTGGTGTCCTCTGTTCATAAAATATCTGTAACAGTTAGACTTGAACAGCTGTAGGTTGAAGTTTGGAGGGAAACAACTCTGGGGAAGCGAGTTCCAAAGAGATGCAGTATTGGGAATGAAGAATTCTGACAGGCAGAAGTTCTGCAATATGGCTGAGTGTGCGCTACCAGATGCCCGTGTAGCACGAGGGAAGGCATGGAGAGGTGGCACCATGGACGCAACTTCGTCTGAGCATTTGCCATAAAGATATCTGTAAAATAATGCAAGGGAGGCAATATTCCTTCTTACTTGCAGGAGAGGTAGTTTATTTGTAATGGCAGGGTTGTTAATAAATCTAACAGTTTTGTTCTGAATTTTGTCTAGCTGTTTTAATGCAACCTCTCCACATCCATTCCACAAGGGTGAACACTATTCAAGCTGAGGACGCACATGACTCTTATAAATTACAGCTAACTGCTCGCCAGTGAAGATGTTACGGACTCTGTACATTAGTCCAAGTTTCTTTGAGGCGGTTTTAGCAAGTGATCTAACATGAGAGGTCCAGCTGATGGCATTGGTAAGTGAGACGCCGAGAATTTCAATACTTTTGGAGATGGGAATATTAGCAGTACTGAAGGTAGTATACGAATCTGGCAATATCTGTCTATTAGTAAACTGTACATATTTAGTTTTACCAGCATTAAATGAGACAAAGTTGTTTTGTCCCCATTCACGGATCGTCGATAGGTCTTGATTTATGTAGATGGCTGTACTGAGTTGAGAGGTAGAGATATTAGACTTTGTAAATGGTCGTCTGAGTGTGAATGAACTATGTAGTGTTGAGTCATCTGCATATGAGTGGATGAGACTGTGGGTGACAGATAGGAGATCATTAATATGAACCAGGAACAGGGTTGGCGCCAGAACTGATCCCTGCGGCACGTCGACGTTAATTCAGTGGAAATCGGAATATACATCATCTACTTTTACTCTTCATTTCCTGTCACTGAAATATGAGGAAATCAAAGGAATAAAAGACGTTAGTCCATAGCAAGGGAGTTTGGACAGCAGGGAACGGTGCCATACTCTATCGAATGCTTAGAAATATCAAGGGCTACTGCATGAGTTTCTCCATGTAGGTCAATTGACTGATGGATGGTATGAGTTAGGAGATTGAGTATGTCAATGGTGGATCTTTCATGACGAAAACCATATTGTCTACCACTAATTAAGTTGTTGGATTCAAGATGTTTAACAATATGCTTATTAATTAAAGTTTCAAATACCTTACCAAGAGAAGATGTGACTGCTATTGGTCTGTAATCAGAGGGGTCAGAGGAACTTCTTTTCTTCTTATTAGGTAGACCATACCGAATCAGCATTGACGCATTGTACGACTTCATGGCACGTACAGAAACGCCAAGTCACAGAGCTTCAGGGTCCTTCGGTTAATTCCCTTGCTCTGGTGTGGTGTGGGAGAACGATGTGCAGTGTGTTGTGAGAGGGTGGTAACGTGTGTTATGTAGTGTGATAGGGTGGTATGGTGTGTTGTGAGAAGGTGGTATGGTGTGTTGTGTGGTGTGAAAGGATGGTGTGGCATAGTGATGTATCGGATACCAAATTTTAGAGCTCTGCAAAGGCGGAGGCGGAGCCGAATGTCTCTTTCTCATAAAATGCGGCTGCGGATAAAACTGCAGTGGTTAAGATATTAATTTTTATGGACACAGACACAACTGCGGATTATATTTACCTCCATGTCCACGGTTGCGGACGCGGACACGGATTTTTTTACATATTATGAAATAGTACTGGCTTTAGTTCAGATATGCCTATATATTAACAAAGCATGTGTAACTATTGCGCCAGATAAATAGAGAGAGAGAGAGAGAGAGAGAGAGAGAGAGAGAGAGAGAGAGAGAGTGTGTATTAGTATGTTCTGCGATCCAGACTTTTTCATGGTCAAAAGGGGCAAAAATCAAGTTACTGGTGATGACCAGTGCGTGCTGGAACGGTCGGGAACTCAGGTTGACGGAGACTCTCTCCCAGTAGCGACCTCTTCAGCTGCGTTTGTTTTTCTATTGGTCAAGTTAAGAGTGGTAGCATGCCAAAATGACGTGGCCAGTCTCCGACTCGGCCAATACTAGCCCAACCTTCGCAATTTCCCAAAATGTTCCTGGGTTACACATTAACAAGCTACTAGGTCAACTCTATACAACCAGTTCTCAAGGGTTATACAAACAATACAGTTCGAGTGGGAGGAAGTGTGTATTAACAAGACCAAAAAAAAAGGTAGAACTCTTCCCATCTGCTAGCCTTACAGAATAATCCCTGAATTCAGTTGGCACATTATTCAACAAACTTATGGTAGGGTCTATGGAGTAAAAAGGAATGGCCTACGTATTACTGATGTGAAGTGAGAGGTCTCTTTATGTTCTTTCAAAACTGGTCAGGCTTTTCACCTGTAGTGAGGTTGACAGTCCAAGATTTCCCTTCATAGATGATATATCCAATACATGACTGTAGAGAGACGGTACAGAAAGCGCTGTCTGCCGTGGTTGCGTATAGGTGACGATGATCTCAACCCATTTACCATTGCGAAAAGTAAATTAGTGTATACATCTAGTTGATGAGATACAGATCCCTCACTGATTCTGTTTACCTTTCCTGGGCCTTATATCTTTCTTATAACTACTCTGATTACACTGCCGGGCTCGTCTTTATCTAAGAAAAAAAATTAATTCCGGCATATATGAAGATCCACAACTTGAATTAGTGTTGTTCAAATGCAAGTCATACAGCATGAATTTCATTATAAACAAAAACTAAAGCCATCGCACCCTCAGACCATCATAAGTTTTCATGATGGATAATCTATATTATAATGATCTATTTCTGTATGTTTGTTGGCTTGTCCAACCGTTACCGTAACACAGCAAAAACTGCTCATAATAGCACAATTTCTGTCAGAGCAAGGTACCGATAAAATGCTCTAACTTGAGGAGTAAAACAATTTCCTGTCCAATCGGGCCACCGGTTCCCGAGTTATGACTCATTTCTTGAATTTGCAAAATGACAGCGTAAATGCCTGTGGAAACTAAACAAATGCTCCGCACTAAGAAATATTCATATATTCGGTGGCGCCGATACCATTATTACAAGTTTCGAACGTATTTTTTTTCTTTACCGCCGTGAAGAGAATCGTCTGGCGCACCTGACATTGTAAGTTTTATCTCCTTAAACCCATCCTGTCATTTATAATCAGTCACTGAAATAGTCGAAAAATGACTATATACACGCCCGTGGAAACTAAGCAACTGCGCTGCACTAAAAAATCCAGATTTTCAAAAAATAAATAAATATATAAACAGCTTCAATGTTGCCAACATTGTTTGGACTGACTAGAAATTTCCAATACGAACAAGTTAGAGCATATTATGAGAAATTATATATATATATATATATATATATATATATATATATATATATATATATATATATATATATATATATATATAGATAGATAGATAGATATAGATATATATAAGTTACTATGACGACGCAACGTAGCGCAGTTTCTGTTAGATCAAGGTACCGTTAAAATGCTCTAACTTGAAGAATAAAACAATTACGGTACCAGTCAAACTGGACCACCGGTTCCCGAGTTACGACTCATTCCTGAAGATAAGAAGTGACCTGACATCGAGCGGAAGCCGCTTAAGGCGGCCTCTTAGTGAGTTTATATTAAATGTAATTATGAGTCCAGTCACGATTACTTTATATGTAATCGTAATTGTAATGAAGAAATTATCGTGCAGGTCT